>NW_005353967.1:7777897-7781022 GCF_000412655.1 Myotis brandtii | reverse complement strand
CACGTGGTATTTTGTGGAAGAGCCACACTCAAGGGGCCAAAGAGCCGCATGTGGCTCTCGAGCCGCGGTTTGCCGACCACTGCTATATACTAACCACTTCTCATAAATAATCTAATTTAATTCTTATATAAAAATATTGTAACAAATGTGCTATTCTTCCTATTTGAACCAATATTATGAATGTCTTTGAAATTACCCAGGTTTCAGAAATAATATGAGAAGACTTGATCTTTCCAATTTATGATATAAAATAAGGACTTCTATAAAATACAAACCAACCAATAAATTAGATCACCTCTCATTTATTTATCTTTTGTTGGCTGGATATACTTATTTTTTTTTAAATATATTTTTATTGATTTCAGAGAGGAAGGGAGAAGGAGAGAGAGATAGAAACACCAATGATGAGAGAGAATCATTGATTGGCTGCCTCCTGCATGCCCCACACTGGGAATTGAGTCCACAACCCGGGCATGTGCCCTTGACCAGAATCAAACCCGGGACCTTTCAGTCTGCAGGCCAATGCTCTATCTACTGAGCCAAGCCCGCTAGGGCTGGATATATGTCTTAAAGCAGTGCCTTGCCATGCCATTGAACTGCTAAGAGTCTGTATTGTTTCCTACTGAATCAAGCCCAACTGGCACTCAATGCCTCACACAATCTCCTTTCCACTTACTAGTAATTATCCCGGATCATTTCCTTCTATTCTCTGTAACAAATCCTTGGTTTCAGTAGAAAAAACTTTCTTTCTACCATTTCCCTATTATATAGTTATTTTAGTCTCTGCCCTGCTGTTCCTTTCAGGTATGAATGCCATTCCCTTTCTTTTCTGTCCATCCATACCCTTATCACTTTTTAAGGTCGTTTAAAAACTACATACTTTGTTGTTGTTGGTTTTTTTCACATCCCTAGCCTACAATAGCTTCTCTCATTTTTCTTTTCTTAATTACTTTTAACTTATTAGTTGTACCACACAATTTACTAAACACTAATTATAGACTTGTGTTCTTTAATTGTTTGTAGTGTCAGTCTTAGTCTCTAAACAAGATAGTATTTAAAGAGTTTTATGTCATATATACATTTTTGTTTTATCCCTACAATACTTTCTAGAGTAGATGCTGCACCATTAAGAAATGCTCAGCAAATTCTTGGCCTTTTATCCTGAATATTTATTGAGCACTGCTAGAACCATGACCTCATTGTAGGACAGAGAGTAAAATGTGTTTATCCAACAGTGGTTCCTTCCATCTAATATAGCTCTATGCATCTTGTGTACAGATACATTTCTGAGGAGTCAGTGGAAGATTTCGCTTCCTTTTTATTATTTGAAAACCCACTTCCACATTTTGAATTTTTTTGTATAATTTTGAGAATTTGGGGTGAAAAGGCATAGTGTAGATACAAAGTATTCATCTTCAAAAATCAAAATGAAAATGCTGATATTTAGAAATTTTAAAACAAAATACAGGAAGCTTTGAGTGACTAATAGGGCCAAAGAATTTATTGTTCCATCTCTAGGGCACTAGCGAAGGGTGGGAAATCTCTCCTTTGATGCATCAGAATATTTTATTTTTCTGTGAAGCCTTGTGTAAGGGAAAACACTTTGTTGTTTCCTTGAGGGAGATGCCTGTAGCATTAAGATAATCTGGAAGGATCTGAACCTCTGAGGCACTGTTAAGTACTTATTAACATAAGATTAAAGGTGGAGAAAGCAATGCTAGATCTGCAGGTGATTTCAAATCAGGGGTCACACTACAAATCCTCTTTTTGGTGAGATGAATCCAACAAAGTGCACTGAGCCAATTAATGGTGTTTTTTGTTTTGCTTTGTTTGGGTAGAAAGAAAAGAAGCTGAGAGGGTCAGGATGCAGAAGACAGTATTTTCTCAAGAAAACTCCAACAGAATTTCTTTGTACAGAATCACACATGTTTGGTGACACCTCACGTAATGGCATGAATTAAATAGTGTGCACTTTGTCCAATTTTGATAGTGAAGGGCATTGAAAATTCCCACCGTGCACGGTCTTCCGCCTTTTGAGATATTCTGGGGATTGAAGGGGCCCAAGAAACTCTCTTTAGTCTTCCTCTGTGAGTGCAAGCTCAGTGGACAATGGTGGGTCAGACTGGAAGCATTTTCTAATGTTGTGCTGCCAGGATCTGGAAACTAGATGTGTTATGAGGGGAGGGCAGGTGCCACTGGTAGAAACAGAAGGATGTTTTGACAGTTTGCAAGCAAAGCAGGATACTGAGAGGTGGGTGACAAGTGGTGGGAGCCCACAGGCTGGCATGGCACAGGAAGACAGAGCCTGAGCTAAGGCTGTCTTGGCGCTTTGGGCAGCCAGTGTGCAGATGACTTCAGGAAGGCCTGGCAGCAGGCAGGGCCCAGCCCTGAGCTGGGAATCAGAACTACAGTCTGGGGAGCTGTCAGAGAGAAAGCCAATAGACAAGGAATGCGGGGAACAAGCTGTTGAAAATGGAGCACAAAGTGGCCACAAAACCCCACAAATAATAACAAAGCTAGTTAACACTTATTGACACTCTATGTCAGGAAAGTCCTAAGTCCTTTATATAAACTCTGATCAATACTTATCACTCCCACTTTACACGGGAAGAAACTGAGTCACAGAAAAGTTGAGAAGCATATTCAGGGCCAAACATCTAACAAGTGGCAGGGTGGGGATTTCAATTCAGGCATTCCAGCTCAAAAGTGGGTTTGCTTAACCTCTAAGCCACCCCACCTCCAAATTACTCCTGGGTGACAACATCAGATTCATCCTTACAACCTTTCAAAAAGGGCATGGACTTTGAGCCAGAGAGACATGGATTTGAATCTCTACCTGTTAGTTGTGATACTTCTGGAATATCATGTTATTTGTCTTGGGCTTGGTTTTCTCATCTGCAGAATGGGGGATGCCACCTACTCCACAGATTTTGAAAAACTAACTGGAATAATTGATATAAGCTAAGCACCATGTCTGGAAAAAAAACAGCCACTCAACAGATGTCTGTTTCCTTTTTCCTCTCTCTAAATGCCCATCAATATAGAGCTATTTAAGTTTCTCTTTATTGGGAATCGAATTGTTCCTGGGGACAGAGTTGAGCTGGGCCAAGTCAGCGTGATCAAGG
>NW_005353967.1:7768387-7777559 GCF_000412655.1 Myotis brandtii | reverse complement strand
GTAAATGGCACTGGAAGGCTTCCTGCCTGCTGGAGTCACACAGTATGCTTGCCCTCTTCTTCTAATTTACAGAAACATGTCTTGGCAAGTGCATTTGTATACAGTTAATTCAGTCCATGAAACTTTGCATTTGAAATGTGTAAGCTAATGCTCACTTTAGGAATAATAATTAGCAAACTTAAATATTGTACATTTTTATAAACATGTTAATAATCTATTATTTTAAAGATATCTTGCTTTCATTGACTTTGTTAGTACTCAGGAGAACTAGCTGTAAAGACTGTACATTTGAATTTCTATAATTATGATTGCATTTCTAATCCTGATTCATTTTTTTTAATAGCAACCAGGGCATATATGTTAGCAATCTGAAACATTCTCCCATCTAGTCATGGCTAGACTGCCTCATCTTTCACATCACCCCAATCCTGACTAAGGAATTCCACCATCATTCTTTCCTCCTACAACTTTGTTTGGTCCTTATCTGAAAACTATACTTAAAGATATAATTATACATACATTTTTGTTAATTAAAATTTTTATAATACAAACAGTATATGTTCACTGTAGAATAATTAGGCTAAAGGTTTTTTTCCCAAGTACCACTTAAGAATAAGATGACCAATAACAATATCCATGGTATGTTATGGTGTTGTTTGGTTTGGTAGGGTGTGGTATGGTATGACATTATCTTTATGACAGGGTTTTAGATGAGCTAGAAATTTAAAGATCCTTTTAATCCTAAGTCTCTTTCTCTTGGCTACTTAGATTTAAGACATTAATTTTTGTTTGATTTTGTCATTTATATGCTTTAGTTTATATTATTTCTTCAGTGAATTAAAGAGATTTTTAAAGATGAAACTCCAGCTTTTCAGGTGTCATTGCCATTTTGAAAAATTGAGCTAATAAACCATTGGGTGATAAAAGATAGCAAGATCCTTAGAGAAGAAACTGCCATTTTCCATTTTCACTAAGAAATTAATCTATTAGAAAAGTAATCTTTAAGGGTCTTGCTATTATGTGCCTCTATCCCTCATCATCATTATGAATAAAGAGGAAAGAAAATCTAATTTCAGGTGCCAGATGGGTACCTCATGAATGGCAGTGATTCAGCGCAGGCTTCGATTAGAGCAATCAAGCTCTGAGCAGCTTTTGAGTAATCATGGGGATCATGGTGAACTGAGGTGAATTTTCTTCTCTGTGTCAAGATTCTTTGCTTGTCGTTTCTCTACACTCAGGGCCTTTAAGATTTGCTGAAAAATGTGGTAGTTGCTTAGTGCTAGCAACTGAGAGTGGGCATTACAATTAACTTCTTGCTGGAAAAGTGTTGTTTCATGATGAAGCTCATTCAATGTGTACTTGAAGAAGGAAGCATCAAGGTGAAAAGAATTTCAAACCCCTGGATGTAAGGTTTGAAACGTTCATTTGACCTCACAGAAGGCCATGGAAGAGCTTATGCCTGGACACAGAAACTAAAGATTAAATCTTGTACTGCACTTGAGTGTCCTGAAAATTAGGACAGGCTCCTCTCGTTCTGTGCCAGAGCAAATGCAGAATAATAATCCTGGGAAGAGTTCATTTTTAGAAAAAAAATATTTTTCAATTACAGGTTACATTCAATAGTTTTTCGTACTAGAGGCCCGGTGCATGAATTCATGCACAGGTGGGGTCCCTCGGCCTGGCCAGAGATGAGGCCAATCAGGGCCGATCAGCCTGGCTGCCCAGGGGTGGGGGGAGGGGGGGACTGTAGGAGGTTGGCCGGCTGCAGGAAGTTGGCTGTGGGAGTGCACTGACCACCAGGAGGCAGCTCCTGCATTGAGCATCTGCCCCCTGGTGGTCAGTGCATTGTCATATCAACCAGTTGTCCAGTTGTCCAGCCATCTGGTCATAACAGTCACTTAGGCTTTCATATATATAGATTAGTTTCAGCATAATGGTTAGACAATCATATATTTTACAAAGTGTCTCCCCCTCCCCATACTTCCAGTACGTACCTATAACCTTACATAATTATTACAGTGTTATTGACTATATTCCCTATGCTGTACTTTACAATCCTGCAACTATTTTGTAACTACCAATTTTTATTTTTTCATCCCTTCACCTTTTTTACCCAGTCTCCTAGCCCCCCCTCTTCTCTGGCAACCATCACTTTCTTCTTTGCATGTATGAGTCTGTTTCTATTTTGTTCGTTCATTAATTTTGTCCTTTAGATTCCACATATAAGTGAAATCATATGGTATTTGTCTTTCTGTGTCTGACTTATTTCACTTAGCATAATTTCACTTAACCCTTTAGATTCATCCATACTGTCATAAATGGTAAGATTTCATTTTTTTATGGCTGAGTAATATTCCATTGTATATATGTATCACAGCTTTTTTTACCCTCTCATCTATTGACTCACACTTAGGTTGCTTCCATATCTTGTCTATTATAAATGCTGCAGTGAACATAGGGGTGCATATAAGCTTTTGAATTCGTGTTTTGGATTTCTTTGAATATATACCCAGAAGCAGAATTGCTGGGTCATAAAACAGTTTCATCTTTAGTTTTTTGAGCAATCTCCACACTGTTTTCCATAGTGGCTGCAAAAATCAGCATTCCTACCAACAGTGCACAAGGGGGAAGAGTCCATTTTTTTAAATGAAATACTTTTGTAGCATCAGTAAAATCCATGTCTCCTAAAAACCCAGTGCTTGCTTATTAGAGCACAGGGTAAACAAAGTAAAAATAAAATCCAGCATTGAAGGGACACCTTCTTTGATCCAGGTGTGGTGCTTAGTTTATGCTGACCATCAGTCCATCATTTAGTCTGCACTGTAGCCCTGTAGTGTGGGTTTCAATTGTTATATGGACCATGAACTTGACATTCAAAAAGCTTAAATAACTTCCTCAAGGCCACAAAATCTGCAAGTGGCTAAAACAGAATTTAAATCCAGGTATGACTAATTCCAAAATTCTAATATTCTACTAATTCACTTTGCTTTTTTTCTTTTCTTCTCCAAACAAACATTTCTAATATAAATTCTTCTTCTTCAGATGATATCTTAAAACTTCTTCTTTAAAATGGGATGAACTGCAAAAGAGTGAAAATATTTTAAATAAAAAGGTACTTAGCTGAAGGGGTTGGTGTGATTCTGTCTCCCTAATATACCTTGACTATGAAAGAGAAAGAACACATTGAAAATGACTCTTTCATGGCAGGAGAATATTATAACTACTTTTTAATAGGTCTTGGCTCTGTTACCTTTAATGCCATAATAAAATTGTAAATAGTAAAAAGCCCGAACAGGAAAAATATCTACATTTGTTGTCCAGCTTCTTTGCTGCTTTCGTTTTAATTTTAACATAGAAGAACAACTGCCTTTTACTCTTAATTAATCGTTTGGTCCTTGGCTCCAACTAAAACTAAGAGGCATGTGCATTTTCACTCTGTGTGTTAATGACTCCACCACAGTGGGCTTATTCCCTTGACGGATGCTAATATGTTGTCATTTCCTAAGGAGCAGAGCACTGATAGGTTTGGGTTTTTACTTCTGGTCTTTGGTTTCTTGGTTGTGTTAATATCCTTGTTTATGTTTCTTTTAATTAACATTGAACTTTTTCATTTTATGCCTTGTTTTTCTTCTGTTGGTATAGTCAGCAAGCAGTGACTCCTTGGGTAGCAATTGTTAATCAGGGAGAAATGATAGCTTGAGGGTACTGAGTTACTTGATGCTAGGATAAAAGTTGTTCTATTGAAAACCCATTAGCAAAACTTTCACACACATGCCTTAAGTAAGATCTGCATGATGCCTTGCCAACTGCCCTAGTCTCTTTTATCTTTAACTGGCTTATTTTCCCCAACTTCTCATTGTATCCTATATAATAAAAATAATAGTATTACTAGGTCTTAAAACAACACAGTTGTAATTTTTCTTAAGGGGGCTGTTCACAATGTAAATTTTGCAAGGAGATTAAAAGCAGAATTTATTGCTAATTGATGAATGAAAGCAACTAAAGAACAAAGGGGTGTGCTGGTTTAAAAAGGAACATCTGAAAGGATCTGGCTCATAATAATTTAGAAATGATAGTTTTGCTTCTAGAGCTTAGACTGAGAAGAGGTACATAATATAATTCAGAATCTATGATATGGATATATGTCCCTCTCCCCATCCCCAGCTCCTTTTTTTTTCTGTCGGTGTCTCATCTATCTATCTATCTATCTATCTATCTATCTATCTATCTATCTATCATCTATCTATCTATCTATCTATCTATCTATCATCTATCATCTACATAATGCTTTTTGTTTGTTTGTTTAACTAGGGTGGTAGAATGGTTCACATTTTATTTTTTTGTTAATCTTCACTCAAGGATATTTTCCCATTGATTTTTAGAGAGAGTGGAAGAGAGAGGGAAAGACAGAGAGAAACATCGATGTGAGAGAAACACATCAGTTGGGTGCCTCCTTCATGAGCACCGACCATGGCCTGGGCTGGGGAGGAGCCTGCAACCAAGGTACATGCCCTTGACCAGAATCTAACGCGGGACCCTTTGGTCTGCAGACCGATGCTCTATCCACTGAGCCAAACCGGCTCGGTCTAGAATGGTTCATATTTAGAACTGAGCTCACCTCATGATGAAAAGTACTGATTATGCTTTGTAATGCCTGATTTTTAAATTACATTCTGTGCCTACATCCCATTGCCTTCAGTGATAATGCCATTTAAACACTTCTCACATTTAAAAGTACTCAAATGGTAGACTTTAATCCCATATGGGGCGGAGAAGTATTGAAAAAGAAAAAAAGCCACAATGCTTCAGTGAACGCCAACCTGGAGATTTTGTAGGTAGTGAGCTGTTTAAACCAGAGATTTTGTGGGGTTTGTCTTGCCATCATTTTGTTTTCCCTCATGGTGACTCGGGGTTTTGTCCTGAGGCTCTCAATGAATGTATTATAACTCAGCAGGCGATGACACATCCCATAGGAGGCTCCTTCCATCTTGAGCCTCAGGCCAGCAGACTATGCACCACGCTGGCCTATGATTCACAGGACAAAACTGCTCCTGTCACCTCCCACTGCCCTGGCCTGGAAGGGGACCATAATGCGGCAGTGGGAGGATATGGTTAGGAAAGTCGTTGAAAAGAAGCTTCTGTTGTAACTGTTCTTGCTGCAGCAGGAAACTAAAACCAGAGCAGAGTATTCTCATTTGTGAGAGATGAAATGGAAAGTCCCTGACCTTTTATTTAGGTGAAGAGTTGTGTTGTGGAGAGCTACAATTATTTCAGGTGGGGGAAAAGTTACAAAGCATGGAATTTTAGAAAGAAATGTAATTTATTTGCTGCTAAATGACTCAGCTTGACCATTTTGAAATACTGGTCAAGGAGAGCGTTGAAAGAGAGGGTATTTTGGCATTTCCATACCCTTGTAACTGAAGAATTGGCCTACCTGGGAGCCAAATGATGTAGTTTATTTTCCAAAATGTCAATTATTTTATAATAAATTTGTACTGACATCAAAAGGGGCTTGTGTTCTCTTATATAAGTGTGATCACCTGCATATTATTCATTTAATGACATTACAAAACACTTTGTGGGTGTGGACTTCTATGACCACCTCTTCTGCAGGCACAGAGGTCTGACCACATGTGCAAACAAGATGAAAGGAACTGCTAGTCCCTACTTTCATGTTCTTTTCCTTCTACTTGGGAAACAACATCAATATATGAAATGGCATTTGAACAACTTAAAGCAAAGTGTTCGCAAGAGCAGAATAACTCAGAACAGGCTTTGAAGCCATTAGGTGTATGAATCACTTTCTGCCTCCTCTGGGTCCCACACCAGCTATTCTGAGCCTCTGTCAGAGCACTTCGTGCGTTGTACTATTTGTCTTTCTCCCCCACTAGTCTATGAGCTACTTGTAGAGAGAGATTTTATCATATTTATCTTTGCATCCCTGGACCCTAGCACAGTTCATTGCTTACCACAAGTGCCTAGTAAATGTCTGTTGAGTGAGTAAGAGGGACTGCTGTTATCATTCTGGGGGAGGAGAAGGGAATAGAATGATGGTTTTGTATGAGTATAAGCTACAAAGAAAAATATTGGATTCTTTTTAGTCTAGAGACAAAATGTGCTTTCCTTCTCGTAATTCTAGTCAAGGGAAGCAGTTCAATTTGGCAGAATTCAGTAAAAATTTATTGAGCATATGTTATGTTGTGATTATATATATAAATGTAAAATGTTTTCTTCTCTCAAGGGTCTTAGAGTCCAGGGTAGCAGTGGCAGTGAGATACAGAACATTTCAGTATATTTGACAAATACACTGTTGGGAGCATTCAGAAGGCATTATAGAAAGACTTTGGTTCAGGCTTGCAAAGGGGGTTGGGCTGAGGATATTGGGAGAATCAAGAAACTCAGGAGGAGATGACATCTCAGCTGAGTGTTGAAGTAGGAGTAGGTAAGTGAAGATGGAGGAAGTGGATTTGAGGAAGAGGAAGAGAAAGAAGCAATAAAGAACTAGGACTTAGATGTGGGAAACAGCATGGAGTATGTGGGGTTCAGTATAGCAAATGAGGAAAATACGAATTATAGAAGGATAAATAGGCAGTAATGATGACAAGGAGGTAACTATTAGAAGGTACCTGAAATAGTGTAGGTAAAAGTCTGAAAGAGGGTATTGGCAGTAGACTTGCAAAGAGAAGATAGAGCTGAGAAATATTTCCTATAGCAGGATGTGATCATTGATTGAGTGTGGGTGATCAGGGAGTTGGAGAGTCTCAGGATTTTGGCTTGGGTGGATGGTGGTACCATTAACTGAAAAAGAGAGAATAAGAGAAGGAACATATTTAGAAGTGAAGAAAAAAAATGTTGAGTTCATATATGGACATGTTTTATTTGAGATACTTGTGGGTCTTCTAAGTGGAGATCTCTGGCAGGCTTCTGAATGTAAAAATTTGAAAGCTCAGGAGAAATCAAGGTATGATATATACATATACATTATTTGCATACCTATATGTATTATTAGCAAACATTTAGCAGATAAAACAATGAACACTAATGGATTGCCCAGGGATATAATGTAGAGCAGAGATTTTCAAGTGCCAATCAATAATATGGTGCTCTGTAAGCTTTATGAGTATTATCTAGAGAACTGGTAAAAAACAGATTCCTCTGGAAATTCTGATTCATTAGTGGAGGGTCAGAAATCTGCTTTTTATAGAATTCCATAGGTAACTTTGGTATGCAGTCATGTTTGAGAAGAAGAGTAAGAGCAGTGGTTTTATTCATATTTAAGGAGAGAACACAAGAAGACCCCCATAGAGTAGAAAGAAGTTAAGCAATCTGAACCAGCAGAGAGTGATATCACAGAAGACAAGGGAGGAGAGAGTTTCTAGAAAAAACATTTCCAATATTATAATAGTAAAGTCTATTAAAAGAATTTGTGAAGAGTTTGTTATATTTGGCAATATGAAGGTCAAGAATTTTTAGAAAGAAGTTGTAGAGAGAGCAAAACCAGGTTGCAATGGATTGATGGATAGAGGGTAGGAGTAAGGAGGTGGAGAAAGCAATAGACAATACTTTCAAATAACTTGATTATGGAGAGAATGATATTTGGAGTGGAGAGAATATAATTTTTTTTTTACAAGAGGAGAAATTATGAAGACAGTAGTGAGAGTATGAGAGGAAGGAGCCAGAAAGATAGAGCAGATAGGGGGCGGGAAGATAGTAAGTAGAAGACACGACTGAACATGGGTAGAAAAACACTTCATCCTCTTAGACAGGAGAAATTCCTTCATCCTCTCAAGGAGGTAAGAAAAAGTAAGATGGGGTGAGACAGGAAGCTGAGGTGCAATTTTTGATTCAATGTTAAGGAAGACATAGAGAAGAGGCTCAAACAGTTCAAAGCTTATTGAAGGTGAACCTAGATAAAGAAAGCAATTATTAATTTATTTTATAAATGTTTCTGTTGCAAATTGTGACAGACATATCCTCACCATTGCATTTTTCTCTATTTATAATACACATGAAAATATTTTATGGATTGAGCTCCTGTTTGTCCTGCACAACTCAAATCTCTTGTTTGCTGTTTCAGTTCATTATTTGTGTTGATCTGAGTTCTATGTGTTTTGCATTTCTGGAAACTAGCATAGGGGGACCTCAATAACTCTTTGAATTTCTAGGTGAAGAAGAGTCTGAAGATTTTATTTGGCTAGTAACCATTACGGGGGTTATGGTGGGAGAAGAGGATGGAATAGCAGGGTTAGCAAGAGAGAACTTAGGTTTTGGCCATCCTTTTCCAGCTAAGCCCTTCTCCCATTCAGTAGAGTCCCAAAAGGCAAAGCCAAACACTATGTATGAAATAGCAAAGTTGAGCACTCCACTGAATGGACAATGCAACAACCTCCTGGAAAAAGCATACCAACAAAAGCTTAGCACTTAAAGGATACTCTGAAGTAGAAAGAGATGGTAATGACTTGTTTTATATTCACTCAATTACTTTCCTTTACTGATTTTTAAGTATTTTGTTTTCCCAAATGCTGAGAATTTAAGAAGCCAAAGAATGTGGAAGGAAGAACAGAACCCCTCATAATACTTGTATCTAAATACAACTACTAATATTTTCCTATATTTATTTCCAGTCTTTTCTCTCTCTATAATTTTTATAAGATAATATTATCCATACAACATTAATTTTATTTTTTTCACATTATAGCAGAAGCATTTTCTCATATCATTAAAATATATTATAATATATATACTAGTATATTATTTTTAAATGCATAGTACATCATGAGGTTTCTCATATTTTAGTTAACTATTTCCTTAGCTAAATCTTGGCTCTGCTATCTACTAGGCTATTTAGTTAACTTGTTGGACATCTAAAATATTTCCAAATTTTTATTATTATAAGTTGCATTGCTAAGAATACCTTTGAATATAAAGCATTTTCTGTACTTCAAGTTACTTTCTGAATTACTATATAAAACGTAAAGCACCGTTATAGTTTTGTACTTATTATCAAATTCCTTTCCAGAGACTTATGTTATTATGAAGCTGATAAGCAATATATAAAATGGGCATATAGTCAATAATATTCTCCCACTTCTAGGAATATATCCCAAGAAACTAGAAACACCAATTAGAAAGGATATATGCACCCCTATGTTCATAACAGCACAATTCACCA
>NW_005353967.1:7699377-7768217 GCF_000412655.1 Myotis brandtii | reverse complement strand
AGGAGTTCTTACCATTTGCAACAGCATGGATGGAACTGGAGAGCATTATGCTAAGCAAAATAAGCTAGTCAGAGAAAGATAAATATCACATGATCTCATTCATTTATGGAATATAATGAACAACATAGACTGATGAACAAAACAGATCCAGAGACAGAGAAACATCGACCAGACCATTAAACCTCAGAGGGAAGGTAGGGGAGGGTGGGGGTAAGGGGGAGAGATCAACCAAAGGACTTATATGCATGCATATAGGCCTAACCAATGGACAGACAACAGGGGTGTGAGGGCATGGGTGGAGGGGATGGGGGGTAATATGGGGATAAGGACACATATGTAATAACTTAATCAATAAAGAAATAAAAAAAGACTCTTTCTTGATCCAGATCTAATGGTGACCACAGAGGTTTCCTATGGTCTTTCCCCCAGGGTGCCCTGTGAAGGCTGTCCCTTCCCTTTCTGAGATATCATCTAATGAATCCTCATAACAACCCTGTGGGGTGGGCTGATCTGCAGTCTACAGAGAAGCAAGCAAATGGCAGAGAAAGAAAAAGAAGAGAGTTTTCTAATACCATACAGCTTGTGTATATGACCTTGGGATGAAAGTAGAACTTATTTCTTCTGATGCCCAGTCCAGGGCTCTTTCCATTATATAAATCCTTAATCTCTGGGAAAGAACCTGTCTTAACTCCCTTATCCTTTCATCAAAGCAGCAAGATTTGTTCAGGTGCTCCAGCTCAGGTTCCTTCTCAGAATGTTTCTGCACCCACCAGTGTTCCCTCTGCAGGAGCCGACTCTCCTTCTCCCCAATTAACTTTTATGTGCAAATTCCTGTAGTAATGAAATTGCATTTGTGAGTGTTCTCTCACCTGGTTTCTTTATAGTGCACCTGGAGGAAGAATGCATTTATGCGGTCTTACAGCATCCTCTTTGCTGAGGGAGGAATTTGTAGGACTGCCGTCCTGAAAGTAAACCTTTTATTGTTTTATTTTTTAATTTTTCTTTATTGATTAAGGTATTACCTATGTGTCCTTATCCCCCCCATTGCCATTGGTTAGGCTTATATGCATGCATAAAAGTCCTTTGGCTGATCTCTCTCCCTTACCCCCACCCTCCCCTCCCTTCCCTCTGAGGACAGTAAACCTTTTAAATCAAACATTCCTTGGCTTAGGCACAACTTTGATATTTGCAGAGGTTACCACTTGTTGATAATTAAAACGCACTGGTTCGTGATATTGGCAGCTAAGCACGGTGGCAGGGTAGAAAAAACATGGACTTTGAAGCCAGACAAATAGGGTTTGAATCTTGGCTCTGCTATTTACTGGGCAATTTATTTAACTTGTTGGAGCTGATTTCCCCCTTTTCACAATGGGGTAATAGAGTAACGATATCTACCTCACAGGGTTCCTGTGAGGATTAAGGATAAATAATAGATATTTTTCTTATGATGAACTGAGATAGCAGAAAAGTGCAGTCCTCTCCGGAGAAATCAGGTCAAATGTGTGTGGCACTTCTTCTATGTCCCCTCCCGCTCCTCTCTCCTTCCTGCCCTGCCCTGGGAGGCTTTCTGTCCTGGGAGGCTGACCCGCTCTGTTGCATTTTTGCAGTGGGGAGTCCCAGCAGGAGATCAGAAGGAGGCAGCAGAATGAGATCAGGTTCGCCTCCTTCCTTTCAGAGTCCCCCAGGCTGTGTCCCAGAGAATAATCTCCATTTTCAAGGCAGTGCACTCACTCTATGACCCTCTGCTCTGAGGTATTGGTGGCCCATCCCTCTCCTTGTCCCTACAGCTTAGAGGTTGTAAGAACTGCATTATCAGCTGTCCAAGAACTGCACCATCCTCGGTGGGTTCCTCTGCTCTACTCACATCTTCTTTAATAGTCTCTTTACTAAGCCCTCCGTTAATGACCCTAATATGAGTGTAGTGTCTTATTACTCCTGGGACCCTAACGGACACATTGTTCATTATTGTGTAGTCAAAAGTATACTTGCTGTTAGAGCATCAGCCCGGCACGCCAAGGTTGTGGGTTCGAGCTCCAGTTCAGGGCACATACAAGAATCAACTGAATGCCTAATGCAACAACAATTGAAGTTTCTCGCTCCCTTCCTCTTTCTCTCTTGCAAGTCAATAAATAAATTTTTTTAAAAATGAAAGTACCTTTGCCTAAGTTTTTTATTTGATGGAGTTTGGCACTTATGAAAGTGCATCTGCCTAAGTTTGTCTTATTTGAGGGAGTTTGGCACTTTTAGGAAACAATAAGAATGGGTGGCGGTTGTTGCTTGCCATTTGACAGAAGAAAAAGGTAGTAATGAAGGAAGGTGATGATACAACTTTATACACATTAAAACTCATTTAAAAACGGCAAGCAACAGCATGAGTATTATCATCTCCCTTTTGCAGGTCTGGAGAAAGCTCAGAGAGGTTAAGTAACTTACCCAAAGCTACACAGAATGCAATTAAAGAGCTGTCATTCTAACCTATTTGGTTCCAAGGTCCACACTGTTATAGTGAGGCCCTGGTACCTCCTAGGTAGTTATAAAGGCTGAGAAGGGCCACCCCATCAGCTCTCATTTTTCAATTAAATCCATTTGCCTTTTTCAATTTCTTTATGTTACAAATTCCTATAGGAAATTATCTATTAATGATGGTCTTTAAATGATGTCAAGATAAATTTGTTACAAATATGATTAATTTAGGAAAGCCTCAGGTCAAATCCATAATTTGTCTGATTTCACTTGTTAACTCAAAACCATTGCATCTCTAACCCGCCTTTCCATGGTTGCCCCCAAGGGTACTCATTAAATACTAAATGGGTGATGAGATATTTTGAATGAGTTTTTCTTTGATAGTATGTAAGCTTTCTACAGCATTTAGGGGATTTTATCCCCTCCTCCCCAGGTATGGAATATTTAGTTAGTTCACAGTTTATATTATTTCTGCCTACTTCTTAAATTGATCTAGGTGAGTAACATAATTTTACATTTTCTGAGAGCTAATAAAATGCTTGGCATTGGAACTAATCAGTAAAGGTGACTAAATTCCTGGAGGTATACTAGCTGAGAACTTTGTATTTGTGGGTCAGCTCTTTCCACAGATGAACAATGTGTCAGTTAGGGTCCCAGGAGTAAGCCCACCCTTAAAAATCCATATGCACTCAAAGAACCATATATATCCTAGCAACACATATTCACTGTGCATTGTTCTCTAACTTCAGGTAAGCATTTTCATTGACCCCAGAAGAAAGCGTTGTTCCTCACTGCCCTTTAGGGCATTGCATCTAAGCATACTCTTAGGTGTCTAGGCATAGTCTTAGCAATAATAAACTCTATTTCTCTAATTCTAGCTCTACCTTGCTATTGTGGGGTCTCTGGCCTTGTTAAAAAATATCTCCCTTTTATTTTTATAAGTCTTGAGGACTGATTTCCTGTTCCAAACAAATCTTTGATCCTTGAGAGTGTGCCACTGCTGATTGCTGGAGAGCTTGGTGCAGGTCCCTTCCCACTGGCGTGGGGAACCGTTGGGTCCTCCCGCAGTTGAGGGCTGGCCTCCTCCAGGGGCCCACAGAGATGCTGTGTTCCATGGAGTCCTCCCTCCTTTTGGTGTGTAGGCTTTTAAAAATACATATAGTCACTTCATTTTGTTTATTTTTTGAATATATAATTCACACTGCTCTGCATTTTGATATTTTTCAACCATTTTACCAAAACAAACTCCTTCAGACCTTGATCACTGTTATTCTTTTCCATAAACCTCAGACACAAATCTTTTGAGATGCTTAGAAGAAACCCAAAATGATAGAATACATGCTGTTGTTAGAATCAGTCTGCCCTTATAGAATCTGCCCACATCTACAAGGTCAGAGTTTTGGTCAAGCATGTTTGCCTCATCCCTGTTCCCTTAGAGCAGTGGTCAGCAAACTGCGGCTCGCGAGCCACATGCAGCTCTTTGGCCCCTTGAGTGTGGTTCTTCCACAAAATACCGACTTCTGCGCATGGGCCACGAAGTTTCAATCTCACTGTACATGTGCGCCAGCACGTGGTATTTTGCCGACCACTGCCTTAGAGTGATTTCTTTCCTAAAAGGCACCTCAACCCACGTGCAAATATACCCTATGAATTTGTAAGTAATGTTCAAATATAGCTGAGTATCAGAATGAATACAGCACCATAATTATTCTATTTGCTTTTTCTTCCCAATCAAAACAGAGAATTTCCTTCTTCGTGTCTAGTGTAAAGTGTAGGTTAGGTTATGAGGCTAGTCTGTCATTCAAGTGGCAACTGCTCTGGAATATTCATTGCAAGTTAGTTATTGCTTAACTAGGTAAGCACTTCCTCCAAATCATTCCTTATAATCTCTTTGAGTCAAAAGGGTAGAGAACGAACTAAATTTGCTTAAGAGCCACTGGGATGGCTCACTGTACTGTGGGTTATTGCTAATAAGCCAGGAGGCCATGATGTAGTGGTCAGAGGGCTCTCAGATGTAGACAAGAGTCCTCCGGCAGTGGACAAAGCTACCTTCCATCCATTGGTGGAAATCTGAGGGGTCCCTAGCTGTACCAGCAAGAATTATCAAATACCCAATACAGTCTGTGTTTTCATTACATACATATAACTTTAGGTTGTGGCTACCATACCTATTTTTTTTCAGCTACTAGAAAATGTAGGCTTGAATATTTAATAGAAAACAGATGGTACTTGAAATCTCTAACTAACATTTAACAAAAGCTGTTTTGGAACTGTTGCTTGGGTGCACTTTTACTGCTTTAAACACAGCATCATTTTAGCCTGTTCTGATGAATGATTTAAGAGTTACTGTCCTACTCTAAGACAGTATTTCGAAGCACACATGTTAATCATATACTTGATTAAACATTTCCTTGCCTTTCCCTTCAGAATGCCAGTTGGCTTTTGAGTGGATAATTGTTGCAGTGAGAGCAGTGACGTTGGAAACAACCATTGCCTGTTTGAGTTACTTAAGACACCACCATGCAGAGAAATACTTCTGATTTGCTTTCTCGGAACAAAAGTGTAAGTACCCTTTGTTTTCATTTCTTTTTTTGTAAAAATGTGTACATGTAACTTTTTACTGTTTGTATTTTAATACTGTGCTATCATAATCAGGCTTGTGAGCAACCCTTGGTTCACTTTTAGTTCTCAGACTGTGTACAGCTTATGAACAAGTGAGGATTTGTTCATCTATGTGACTCGGTTGACATTTGATGGGAATTCTCTCTTAGCCATTTCTATGCTTTACCATTCATTAGCCTACTGGCATGATATTAGACACCCTGATTTTGAGGTGTATGCAGAAATATGATTAAAAATTGAAACCGAAGAGATTTATGTCTTATATATCAAACTTTGTAGGTAAGTCCAAAAGAATAAATTGAATTTAACATCACTAGGCACTTCAATCAATCACATTCTGTAAGTTCATGTATACGTTGAATAATGCAAATACTTGATCAGTGGGGCATAACTTTCAGGAGCTTTCTATCCTGGCATATGTCTTTAATCTCTCTCCTCCTTTAAAACGTATTTTAAGTAAACATTCTCAGGGCCCTGAAGGAGATTAACTCTTTATTTCCAATTACCAACTGAGTGTTCTTAAGGTACCAAGTTAGTGATATGTTTTAGATTTCTATTAAGTTATGAAAGAAAGCATAAACAAATAGAGCAATTCAAAGCTATACAAGGCAGGGATAAAAGTAGACTGTTAATTTCCATCAGGCAAGTTCTAAGAACATGTGCCTTTGTTCATTTACCCAAGGGGGGAAAAGCATCCAAACAGATGTAGCTGTGACGTAGGAACATTCATTTGAAGGCATCAGAAAAACCACAAACGCAAACACATTTCTCTAGTATGGAGAGTCTTTGTGTTACAACAGTAATTCTGTTGTGATGCCTAAGACCATCTTTAATTCTTGCTGTAGTTACCATCCAGCTTTTAAGGGTGACTAAGGCAGAATTATGTAGAAAGGAAAGTATAGTGTGTCCAATAGGGTTTCTTTAAAATGGGGATATATCCAGAAGTGTGCCAGTTCTTTGACTGAATACTGATTGTGTTTAATACCCAATCAAGGAAATTCAATGAACTCCAAGGGAATATTCAGATACATTTGTTTTATTGGTTGGTGTTTGGTTGTATGCATTATTACATAAAATAAAGAGTCATGGCTTGGAGCCTGGAATTCCCTCGATTATTAAACAGTTGCTCATTGGAAAAGGAGGTGACCTGCATACGAATTAAAAAAAACTGCAAACACATCTTTCTGTTACTGAGCTTTTCTTATTTAAGTTAAATAGGAAGCAAATCACTCACTTAATTCTTCTTTTATTGAGTTTCAGAGACATGTGATATGAAAAAATGTGTAAAGGCAAAAGGGAGAATATTTTGGATAATTAAAAATATATCATTAAGGATATCCCTGTTCTTTGAGGAAAACATTCTAAAAGCAAATGATTAACTGAGCCATGACTTTAAGGAACTGCGAGTACATAATGATGCTAGGAGATTTCCTATTTAAACTAGCTTAATGCAAAAATTTTCATCTGGGTGGAAAGGCTCATGCTGCCCAGATTAGGAGGAATGGAGTTGCCTACATGTATCCCAATGTAAACAGTAGAGCTGTCATCTCACTGCTTCTTAGCTTCTTGAAAATTCACTGGCATAAAGAGCATGCTTCCACTTAATTAAACGACTCTAAGCAGGAGACTGTCGTTTATCAGAGAAAAGAATCCGACGTTTTGATTAGTTGGAAGTTGTTACCTTAGAGTTTCAGAAGTTTATTTTGCACTGGTCTAAAAATGTCAACCTCCCACCCCTTAAATCTTTGCCGTAATAAAAACCCAAAATTGTACACATAAAAGTAGGTGTTTTTTTCCTGTGTTCAATGAGGAAAGTTTAAAGAATTAATGTGATTTAGAATCTGTGTTTTTCTTTGGCATTATGACATTTGAAAATCCAAAGAGAATGTTCTAAATGTTAGAACAGCCTCTGCTTCTGCCTGTGTGTCTCTGTGTATCTTGTAGCTGTCATTGTGCAAAGGCATACAAATGAGGGGGAAAAAAGACTTCCTTTACATGGTCATCTTGTTTATCCCTGAACACTTAAATTGGTGTTCATATTTTTCTACTCACATTCAAGACCTGATGCAGTGTCCCTTTTAATGATTAATGCTCTGAATTCTTCCTTTATTTGAGAGGGGTCCATGAACAATTTTAGCTATAAAAATATAAGCAAACCATTTTTTTCTATTTAAAGTGAACTTTTGCTAGTTTTGGAGGATAATTTGTGGTTGCAATGGGTCAAAAAGGGAGGGACTGAGCCTGTGGGCATTACCAAAGTAAGGGATGGTCCCACGTCTATGCACTTATGGTCTGCTGTGGGAGACAGACGTTCATCAAATCACACAAATAAGTGTAACAATTCTCCACCATGTCTCCTTTCATGGGTCTCCTTTCAACCTGTCCTCATATGGAATGGCCTCTTTCCTCATCCTAGAATATAAACTGCCTGAGGACAGGGGCCTTGCCTTCACATAGCTGATAATTATGTGTTAGCAAGATGAGCGAATAAATAAACCATGATAGCTGCTGAGAGAAGCTTCATAGCACAAGGCAGTATGTAATAGGAAGACTTGGCCTAATCATGGAGGTCAGGCAAGGCTTCCCCAAATTAAGATGATTGAGAGCTATGATGGGAAGGGTAAGTTAGCTTAACAAGACAAAGTAGGAGTGAAGGGCTTCTAGGAAAAGTTAACATACATGCAATGACTCTTATAGTGGGAGGAAAAATGGTGGCTTCAACGTCATGAATAAAGGCTAGAATAACTAACTTCTCGGTGGCAATGATAGGAAGGTAGAGGAAACTGGACACATTTAAGAGATATTTAGAAGAAAAAAATGATAGAGCTTTTGGTAAGGCTTCGGATTTGAGATGGAGGGGATAGGAATGTGTGGAAGGTGACTCCTGGGCTTCTGGTGTTCTTACAGGATGGATGTGGTCCTTCTACCAAGATGGAAACACTGAGTGAACACCAAGGAGGACATGAGGATGTGTTAAGATATAGGAACCTGGAGAGCAATATGTACATTTAGAAATTTTGATTTATTATTAAATTTATATCCCCCAAAGATTGTTGATTAAATATAGATTAAAAAGAGGGATACTTTTATTAAATTCTTTTTTACTCATGCAAGTTTGATCCCAAGCTATCTTTACTAGATATACAAGTTGCCATTTACCGAATTAAAATTCTTATGTAGCACCCCAATATATCTCTAGGAACTCAAGATGTTAAAATGGGTAGAAATATAGTGACAATCATTTCTAATTTAATTTTTAATTTGTTGGAAAGACTATCCATTCCTGCAAAATATTATGTGGAGAAAGTGCTTAGAAATAGCAGACTTAAGCATATTCTCTTATTTCATCATGAATAAGCAAAACAAGACCTACCTTAGTTATTAAAAACTTCCAAGCATCATTTCATAAAAGCAGGTTTCCCCTCCATTATTTCTGATGCTATAATGTAGTTAGCTTTGATCTATACTTTAATATATATTGAGTTCCTAAACCAAGAAATAATTTTAAAATTTAATTATTTAAAAAAATTAATTCAAAGTAAGTCAAATAGCATAAACTACATTAATTGAAAGTAAATCAAAGTGATTATATATATATATTTTTAAATAAAGCTACTATGAATATTCATGTACAAGTTTTTATTTTTTTAAAAATATATTTTTATTGATTTCAGAGAGAAAGGGAGAGATAGGGAGAGATTGAAACATCAATGATGAGAGAAAACCATCAATCGGCTGCCTCCTGCACACCCCCACTGGGGATCGAGTCCGCAACCCTGGCATGTGCCCTTCACCGGAATCAAACCCGGGACCCTTCAGACTGCAGGCCAACGCTCTCTCCACTGAGCCAAACCAGCCAAGGCCTTATATTTCTTATTAAATTGAAAATATCTAAATGAGTAAAATATCATTAATATTATTAAATATTATATTACAGTCAGACTTTTATAATAAATGAACCTAAATTAAAATATCTTAAGACCAATATATGGTTTTATATATGACATTGAAAGAAGTTCATAAATTTAAAAAGTGGGCAGCTATCCTACAATACATTGCACATAAGTTGAAAATGACAGAAAGCAAATAATTTAAGCTTTACATCTTGACTTACATCATTTGTTTTTAGAATACATGGTATTAACATTTATTTGTTATAAAAAAAGGTTCACTGAATTTTATGGGGCTTATAAAGTTTATAGAGTTTCTGATATATAATTTCTTACTTATTCTAGTTAGAAGAGAACTTAAAGATTTTTCTGATTCAACCCTTTTATATTTTTCTGATAATGAAATTAAAATTGAGGCCTAGGGAGGTGAAATGACTTGCCTGAGTGGTGGCTTGATTTAGTTCAAAAAATGTGGGCTTTAAAATTATTCAGAATTTGTCTTTCCCCAACTAGCTTATTTCACTTAGCATAATATTCTCCAGATCCATCCATGCTATCCTAAAGATAAGATTTCCATCCTTTGAGACAGCATGGAGGGACCTAGAGAGTATTATGCTATACGAAATAAGTCAGACAGAGAAAAGACAAGTATCACATGATCTCAATTATATGTGAAATCTACTGAACAAAATAAACCGATGAACAAAATAGATCCAAGACATGGAAAAGCATGGAACACACTGATGAATCTCAGAGGGAGGACAGGTGTGGGTGGATGAGTTGGTGGGAAGAGATTAACCAAAGAATTTGTATGCATAGATCCATAACCCATGGGGGGGGGGGGGCTAGAAGGGTTCAATGGGGGGAAAATGGGACATTTGTGATACTTTCAACAATAAAGATTTAAATAATTAAAAAAGGATAAGATTTGCTTCATTTTTTTTTAAGGCTGACTAGTATTCCATTGTGTAAATTTACAACAGCCTTTTTATCCACTTATCTACTGACTAGAGGCCCAGTGCATGAGATTTGTGCACTCGGGGGGGGGGTGTCCCTCAGCCCGGCCTGTGCCCTCTCACAGTTTGGGAGCCCGGGGGGGAGGGGGGGGGAGGAGCGAGAGAACCTTAGTGCTGCCTCAGAGGCGGGAGAGGCTCCTGCCACCGCCGCTACACTAGCCAGCTATGAGCCCGGCTCAGGGCTTCTGGCTGATGGCGCGCCCCCTGTGGAAGCGCACTGACCACCAGGGGGCAGCTCCTACATTGAGCACCTGCCCCCTGGTGGGCAGTGAATGTTATAGCAACCGGTTGTTCCACCATTCAGTCAATTTGCATATTAGCCTTTTATTATATAGGATGGGCACTTGGGCTACTTCCAAATTTTGGCTATTGTAAATAATGGTGCAATGAACATAGGGTGCATATATTCTTTCAAATAAGTGTTTCAGATTTCTATGGATATAATCCCAGATGTTTTCACTTATATGTGGTATCAAATGAACAAAATAAACTAACGAAGTGGAGACAAACTTGTGGATACAGAGAACAGACTGACATCTGTCAAAGGGGAGAGGGTTGGAGGCTGGGTGAGAAGAGTGAATGGGTTAATTAAGCAAAGAAAAAAAAGAGAGACTCATAGACACAGACCACAGTATGGTGATTGCCAGAGGGAAGGGTTTTGGGGGCAGGTAGAAGAAAGTAAAGGGGGGATAAAAGAAGGTAAAGGGGAGATAAATGGTGATGGGAGGAGAGTTGACTTGGAATGTCAATAATACAATATACAGATTATGTATTGTAGAATTATATACCTGAAACCTATATCATTTTATTAACCAATGTCACCCCAATAAATTAAATTTAAAAATAACTCATAAAGAATTAAGTTTAATATTTGGCTCTTTCAACTTTCCAGTTGTGGGACATTTGGTAAGTTACTGACTCCAGTATTCTAAAGGGTGATATGAGAATGATAGCAACACACAATGCTTGATACATTAAAGGCACCTAATCAATTCTATCTTTAGCATTGCCCTAGACTCCATAGCTTATAAGTGACATTCCCTGTGATCTTTTCTCTTTCTGATTCCTAAAATGCAGTTAAAGCTGGGATTTAAAAAATCTCTTGCCCTCTTTAACCTCTATTAAGTACCTAAAAAAATATCAGTGTGGGAAACCATGTCGTCTAGAACAAGTCTATAAAAATTAGGACATTAAAGGAAAAATAAATGAAAACATGTCATAAAATTAAAAATGATGATTATTTAGATATAATCTGCTTTTTTAAAAACTGGACTTTCTGATTTAATAATAATTAGAAGGAAAAGGAGAAAAGAATAAAACCTTGATCTAGTAGGTAACCTCTGTCTTGAAGTATTTATTTCCAACATGAAGTGTTACAGCAGAGATTCTCCCATCAATTGTGTGGTATGAAGGCTTTATTTCTTTTTAATGCTTTGAAGCCACCTCATATTGGACTGACATTTTACTTTAACAGGTCTTATCAAAGATTTTGTGTGACTGCTTGGGGTGTTACACCTCTTGGAGTGCTTCAGATCACATTCTTTTTTTCTTGTTCTTCTTCTGGGTACTGGTGCTTTGTTTATACTGAAAGAGCAGAGCATGAATGGGTTTCTCTTGTGCTAACCTTCGGAAGTGTCTTTGCCATCTGTGAAAGCTGGGGGCCATACTTGCTGCTCTGACTTTTGCTTAAATGAGACTGAATAAGTCTCATTTGTACAACAATGACAGATTTAACAATTTTTATTTAAGATCATTCTGTCTCAAAACTATGAGTGGTAAAGTGAAGTTTGGTAAGGTATTACTCAAGGTTTCATAGCCAGAATATGCCATGCAGATGGGATGCTTAATTTTTGTCCACTATTGAGTTGTAATGTCTCCATTGATTTTTCTATTTAAAGCTTACCTTTCACTGCCAGCAATGTTTTCATGAAGTCATTTAATTTAATTTAGAGCAGCATTTAGTTGTAAACGTCTAATTTTCTTTCTACTTATGTAGCATAGCAATTTAGAAGAGAAAGAGACAGGGTAATCCTATACAATAAAAGCCCAATATGCAAATTGACTGAACAGCGGAATGACCAGTGGAACAACCGGTCACTATGACGCACACTGACCACCAGGGGCCAGACGCTCAATGCAGGAGCTGCCCCAGCCCGCAAGCCCCAGGCCAGCCAAGGTGGGTGCCAGTGGGGGCCCCCAATCGCCCTACCAGTTGCCCCACAGATTGCCCCTGATCCAGCCAGGCCTAGGGACCCTACCCGTGCATGAATTTTGTGCACTGGGCCTTCTAGTCCTATATAGTAAGGAGCTAATATGCAAATGGTTGTCATGCCCTCATGCTGTCACACTGTAACGGCTCAGACACTCAACACTGGGGAGATAGGAATGGGGACCAGCCAGGCACAAATGAGCTCACAAGAGGGGAATGGGGACCAGCCACGCACAAATGAGCTTGTGAGAGAGGAATGGGGACCAGCCAGGCTGTGGCCTGGGAGAGGGACAAGCCGCCCACTCCGTGGTTCCCGGTGCCAGCGGCTGCGCCTGTGCCTGTGGCCCAGGAGAGGGACAAGCCTCCCGCCCCACAGTCCCAGGTGCCAGCGGCTAGGGCTGAAGCCTGGGAGAGGGACAAGCCACCCCCGCCTAGCCAGGCATTAGCAACTGCACATGCGCCTGTGGCCCGGGAGAGGGACAAGCCACACACCCCATGGTCCCTGCAGTCCCGGGTGCCAGCAGCTATGCCTGTGGCCAAGGAGAGGAACAAGCCTCCCGCCCTGTTGTCCCAGGCACCAGCGGCTGTGGCCCGGGCGAAGCCGCCTGCCCACGGTCCCCTGTGGCTGCAGCTGGCCTGGGCAAAGCTTGCCTGGGTCCTGGGTGCCTGTGGCTGACCAGAGGGAGGGAAACCCGAGTCCGGGGTGCCTGTAACCAGCCGGTGGAGGGAATCCTGGGTCCCAGGTGCGGGGCAAGGCAGAGGCAGTTAGGGGAGATCAGGCAGGCAGGCAGAGTGCTTAGGGGCAATCAGGCAGGCAGGCAGAGGTGGTTAGGGGCGATCAGGCAGGCAGGCAGAGTGCTTAGGGGCAATCAGGCAGGCAGGCAGAGGTGGTTAGGGGCGATCAGGCAGGCAAGCAGAGTGGTTAGGGGCGATCAGTCATGCAGGCAGATGAAAGGTTAGGAGCCAGTGGTCCTGGATTGCGAGAGGCGGTTGGACATCCCCCGAGGGGTCCCGGATTGGAGAGGGTGCAGGCCGGGCTGAGGGACCAATCGTCCCCCACCCCCCTGTACAAATTTTGTGCACCAGGCCTCTAGTTAATATATAATATAGCTGTTAGAAAATTGTATGAAAAAGTACTATAGAAACAACTCTGCTTTTAATTAAAAAGTTTAATTTGCTACCGTGGTCAAAACTTTACCCCAGCCCTTTAGCCACCTGTGTTAACTCTATTGGCTCTTATCAATCCATTGGTCCCAAAAGAAAAGGAGCCATTTATAGTGAACCCAGCATAAAATTCATGACTCAAGTTTTCCTTAACATTTCTTCAATGAAATATTGACATAGTATGACTTTTCTTAGGTTAAAGATTTAATTTTAGCAGCCTGTACTACTTCTGTTGAAAATATTTTTTTTAAATGATAGATTTACTATTCTTGTATTAAGAATAATAATCACAATCTCCCAACATTAGACTCTGGCATTTTTTAATATTGTGATATGCTTCACTGATTCAACTTTTACTAACTTCCTGCTATGGGGGAGCAATGTGAGAAAGTGTAGCAGTCTCTAATGTGGGCTTTAAAGATGTATTAGGACTTTTTTTCCCCCTGAAAAATACTTTATTGTTTCATTTGGTCCAATGCATGGGAGAGGGCTTTAGGGTGGTTAAAAGAACAGCTAGTAGTTTTGGGGAGAGGCTCAGGTAAAAGCCAGACAGCAGGGGAATGCAGAGGGGCCCTGCAAAGGCCTCTGGGCTCCAAAGACTCCTAGTTGTGTTTGAGGGTGAGCCTTTTGAAGAGATACTTGCCCAGCCCAGCCTGGGGGCCGGCCAGCCTGCAGAGGTGAGTCAGGTGTTGCCCATCTTCTTGATGAGTTTCACCTCCTCACCCAGGAAGTGGTTCTCCAGGAAGTCACAGAGGTGAGGGCCTGCGTGGGTAGAACCCAGGGCCTACAGCTCCAAAAGAGCCTGGTTCAGGTTCCTCTCCAAGGCCAGGGCGGCTTCCATGGCATCCTGAGTTTTGCCCCCTCACCTTGGGACGTCTTCAGCACGTCCTGGAAGAGAATTCGGCCACAGCACTGGTTTTGCACCTTTAAGAGATGCTCAGCGCCCTCGTGCTTCTTCTCAGCCAACTAGCGAAAAAAGTGGCCCGTGCCCTAGAGTGCCACATCCTCATCATGGAGGTTGAAATAGAAGCCCAGAGAGAGGTAGGTGTGGGCGGCCCGCAGATGCAGGTCGGCCAGGTGGTTGACCACAAACTCCACCTCAGTGGAATAATTCTGACAAATTTGTGAACTCATGGTTGTTCGGCAGTAAGGAGTTAAGGTAAAAAAACAAAACCAAACCAGTGTGTTGTCTGGTCCCAGAGGTGGTCTGAAGGTGGTGACTGGATAAGATGCTGGAGAGTGGCCAGATGCTAGAAGCCCCGTCCCTGAGTCTGTTCTGTCCAAACACTGTTGAAGCAAGAGACAGATCCGGGGCCACCAAGGACATTTCCAGGACTTTTACTTATATTTACTTTTTAATTTCATTCTTTTTCAAATTTCAACTTTTTGTATATATTTGATAAATATATAGTAGCACATGTATAGAATAAATAAATACATAAATTGGGAAATGCATTAAAAATATTTTTACTGATGGGGTGCGTAATCAAAATAGTGTAGAGATCATTGGTGCAGTAAAAAGAGAATAGTTATTGAATTCAAAGGCCTGGATTCAATACTCAGAGTCACTTGTACTTTAAGATCTCCATTCTATATAATAAAAGCCTAATATGCAAAGTGTCCAGTCTTCTGTTCAACCAATCAAAGCGTAATATGCTAATGATATGCTAAGGCTGCTCAACCACTGGCTATGACATGCACTGACCACCAGGTGGGAGCCAGTTGACCAGTCACTATGACGTTCATTGACCACCAGGAGGCAAATGCTTCGACTGGTAAGTTAACTTGCTGCTGGGGTCTGGCTGATCGGGACTGAGCGAGATGGGCTGGACATGCCCTGGAGCCCTCCAGCAGTCCCTCCCTGGCTGGCAAACCTCCCGCATCCTCCCCAGCTGGCCAACCTCCTGAATCCCTCCCCAGCCCCGATTGTGCACCAGTGGGGTCTCTCAGCCTGGCCTGTACCCTCTTGCAATCTAAGACCCCTCAGGGGATGTCTAGGGACCCCACTGGTGCATGAATTTGTGCACTGGGCCCTCTAGTATCATATAAAAGATTCAGGCAGAAGTTGGTGGTTAAACTAGGCAAGAGTTCTGTTTCTTCCCAGTTATAAGTTTCTTGATTCTAGGTCATGTGTGCCTATTCATAAACTGAATTGAAGATCAGTTCCCAAATAAATATAAAATCAAAGCATTGAGGCAAAAGACTATATTAGCCAGCTCAGGCTGCCACAACAAGACACTCGACTAGGTGGCTTAAACAACAGACATTTATTTTCTCAGAGTTCTGGAGGCTGGGAAGTTCAAGATTCAGGTGCTATCTTGATTAAGTTCCTGATGAGAGGCCTCTTCTAACCCTAATTACCCCCAAAGGCCTCATCTATAAATAGTATCATATTGGGATACAGGGCTTTGACATACTCATTTTGGGGGAATGCAAACATTCCATTTACAATAGAGAGTTTGATTCTTACCAAACGGTTTTAATAAGTCATTGATGCCCAGAGAATGGTTCCCAGTAATCTGAAGTCCTCATATTCTCTCAATTGGCTAACACTGAAATTGATCTGGTTAACATCTTTCTCTTCATTTCTATTTTCTAGATTTTTATGTTAGGAGACTCAATGGTGATTTGTGAGGTACTAATTAATCATCTCTTTATAGACCTATGGCTAATTTGGATTTTACTCAAAAATATTTTCTCTTTCTTTATGATTCTTGTTTTGCTTGTTTTATAGTGTTTGTTCTTAACATCCAGTCCAATGACATAGGTCTATGAAATTGCCTGTCCTGCCAATGGATTTACTAGTTGAGCTAACTTTCAGAGGTTTGCAAATTTCAGAGTTGCTTATCTGAGTCATCCCATTGTCTCTACCAATGCCACTGCTTTTATGCTAACAAGGAGTGGGAAGTAAAGGTACAGACAAGGGTAGAGGCACTTAAAAATTCCTACAATTATAGTATGTACTTAAATTGGGGGTTATTTTTAAATATTTTAAAGCAACTTTCCTTAGAATATCTCTGTTGATAGTCTCTGAACTCATGAATTTTTATAAATCTTCTCATCTGAAGAATGAACTAGATAAACTTAAATTCTTCTTTATTAATCAATTCTAATTGAATTCTAAGATATCATTTGGTATTTTCCACTAAACTCGTAGTTTCCTAGTAGCCTGTATAATTTTCTTCCTTCTAGTTTGGAATGACTCAGGATATTTTCTGCTCAATTGGATTTGTTAGTTTCTTGATGAAATTGCCCTCAGTTTGACTTAGGATTCTTTTGGATGTTCTACATTTGGGTAAAATTGTCACTCACCAGATGTCTTTTAATTGAGGTTCCCTGTTTTTCTATTTGTTTAGTGTTTATTCAAAACTGGAAGCAAATCCTGGCTGTTGGGAAGGTGTAGACCAAGCATGACAAATGCAAAGGTTTAGGTTTATGTGGGCCGCAAAAAAACAAAAACTTCAATTTTCATAGAAATGTTGGTTTATTTTGATAGAGACATGCTGAATACAAAGGACTGAAATAAATGAGTAATCATTAACATAAAATACCAGTAATAGAACATTTTAATAAAAATTAATGTTTTCCTTGAACATTAACTTACCAGACATTGAATAACTGCACAAATTAATAAGCGTAAGGCAAATAAACCTATTTTTCTTGTTCTCTGAAAGCAAAATATTTCTTGTTTCGCACACCAAACAAGTCAGTACAAGACTAATGACATGGCAATCGGCTGCTAAAATATTCGCTGCTAGTATTAGTGGAGAGAAATGGTGCACCTGCGTGTAAGGGAAATGAATGCCACTGATTATAAAAATTAGTCATTAGGGAATGTTGTAGTTAATTATTAATAATTTTGTATAACAGGATATTGTAAAACTTAAGTTATGAAATTTTTATTAAAACTTCTCTTATATACCGTTATATTGGCTGGGCCGCAAAAATATTCGTTGTGGGCCACATATGGCCCACAGGCCGTGAGAGAGGTTGAAATGGTTGGGGTAGATTATCTGGAAAATTATTTGTATACTGAATTTAAAGCCCACCTAAATGGGCTGTTAGTTTTGAGTACAGGGGATAGGAGCCCACCTGGGGAAACAGGCCCAGCAGGTGCCATAGAATTGCCTCTTTTCACAGCAGACTTTAAAAATGTTGTCCAAAGCTTCTAAACCAAATTTATCTTAAAAAGATGAAAATTTTCTAGTTGTACTTTTACATTGCTAACCTTTTGGAAGCAATTGTTCTTTCAATGGCCCAGGGTGAGAATTTAGGCCATTTTATTCCATCGGTGCCTACCTGGACAGGGCAGACCAAGAAGCAATTTGGAAAAGATGATACATTTTGTATGACCCTGTAGAGATATCTGCATTTACTATTCCTCAAAATTACCCTATAAGAATGATGATTTGGGGAGTTCTATGGTTAAATAAAAATTATGGATCTTTTCCCAGACTGACCTCCTTTCTCTTCTATATTAATTATCTCCCAAGATATAAGATTGACAAAGTGGTCACAGCTTATAATCCTGATAAAGTGAAGTATATGGAAACTGGATTTTTCACTTGTAGTCACTCCTTAGGGTCCAAAGAAAGTTAAAGGATATACTACAGGTAAATATTCTCTGAAAAGTGCAAAGTATAAAGAAAAAACAAAATCATATTCTTGCTTGTATCTTTATTAGCAACAAACCGAAGTGAGGATTTGTACTTTTAGAGGTTTTATGCCTTTGGTTATTATTCTTATCTTCTGGCTTGTGCCCTTTTTGAATGAAATTCAGCAAATGTTTATTGAATGACTACTGTGTATCAAGAACTGTGCTAGGCTGTAGGTATCCATACAGTTGTGAGTAAGATACATATGGTCTCTATTGTTATAGAGCATATTTAACAACTATATGTATAATTTTTATTGTATTACCCTCTGAACCCAGTCTGACCCTAACTAACCAAGCCTATCCCATTTTAATCTTTAATTTGTCCCAGAAGTCTCACGTCCCAATCCTCTCATTCCTCTGTGAACCTGTTCTTCACTGTATCGTGGTTATCTTGTTTGGCAGAGATATTTTAATCTGTGAATAATGTGCCATAATTGTCAATTATGTTCATTGTTGCAGAAACATAGACTATTTTAGAGTGATTAAAAAGAACTTTTCTCATATAATCGGCAATAGTATAAGAATAGATGAGGGTATAAATAAATGTTAGTATAGAGGAAAGAGCTGAAAGAATAGGGAATGATCAGCAACCATTTGCTTTGAAATCAGTCACAAGACAGTGGATAAAGCCAATCATTACATTGTTGCCTTAGGAAAATCTTCACTTTTTTCAATATTGTGATGTGTTTGCTATCTCGTTTTTGGACAATTTCTAGTTGGAGTTGAATTGCAAATAATTATACCCAAGAAAAAATTGCATATATTGCACTTAACAATGTAAACATCAAAGATCCTATATAATAAAAGGGTCATATGCAAATCGACTGAACAACGGAACAACCAGTCGCTATGACATACACTGACCACCAGAGTGCAGATGCTCAATGCAGGAGCTGCCCACAGCCTGCAGGCCCCAATCGCCTTGCCGGCCAACCTCTCAGTTCCTTCCCCTGGCTGGCAGGCTCCTATCACCGAATGGGGGATGGGGAACCAAGGGTGGGTGGTGGCAGGGGGCGGGGCTGGCTGCCGACAGCTGAGGAAGATGGCCCTGATCATAGGCCAGGCCTAGGGACCATACCCGTGCACAAATTTTGTGCGCTGAGCCTCTAGTATATACATAAAAATGGATAGAAGAATTGATGATGAATATTAAAGAATGACTACTAAGGACAGAATTGCTTTATAACACAGTTAAATTATAAAAAGAAAAAGCCTAATAATTTGGTTTTCTATTAGTATTGTTAGAGTTTTCTATTAGTATTATTTTCCTCTTGAAAAAAAATTGCTTATGAAGGCTTATTATTTTTAACTAAAGCAAAATCTCTATTTTAAAACTTTGAGTTAAATATAAATTTTTACTATTGAAATGGCAACTTATAAACAAGGGTATTGAAGGTTAAAAAGGTTTCCGAGTTCAGATAAGATCAGGCATATTCAGGGTTGTGTGGCCATAAACAAAAATGATTTCAAAAATCATTGATATGTTTACATGGTTTTCTAAGATAAATACTTTTAAGGGCAGCACGGGGGATAATACTGAAGGTCCTGATTTATAGTCTTGCTTCTGTCACTTTGTATGTATGTTTTGGTGGGAGAAGAGGGTGAGAAAATCATAAATAATTTGGTTATTATCAAATTCTCCCAGTGTCTACCATGATTGCTTCAAAGGTAAAATAAGAAACAGTAATGAAAGCACATTGCAAAATAAAAATAAACAAGCCAAACAAGCAAAAAACACCCCAAACTAATGTTATACAATATTTAATTATATTCTCTTCTTCTTTACCAAGTGATTTAAGTCTTAGGGTTTTGTTTTTTTTTTTAAAAATAGAATGGACCCATCAATAAACAGATTAAGGAAGAACCAGCTTTACTTGTAGTGTTGGGAACTTGTCAGTTCTCATGTTCCCATAAATGGTGCATATTAAAAGTCATGATGCCACGGCCAAGAATACTTAACGGTTATGTAGTTAGAGACACCCTGACCCTGCTTTCCAGTTCCTTCTTTCACCTGGGTTGGGTCCCATACCTTACACCCAGAATTGGCAGTATAGCCCCATTAACAGCATAAGGGCTTGGGATAACATATTTAGCTTATGACTCTCCTATGATCACCCCCCCCCCACCCCATTCTTACTATTATAGCAGTCTGGGCTTCTGTTTTGGCAATATTGCTTCTGTGTTAATAATTTGGGCATGTTTATATCTCTCAACATCCTGAACTTAATCCAGTCAACAATATTTATTAAGCCCTCACCAAATATTGACTGCTCTGCAGCAGTCATATCCTGTGGAGCTGTGCACCAAATGGTCCCAGAGGTTCAGAGAGCGAACATTTCACCAGTTCATTTTCAGGTTTGGATTTGCAGAGAATCTGGCTCACCGAGTGTTCAAAATGTAAAAATGTAAAATGTTAAAAACCAAATGTATTAAAACTATTGAAAACAAATTATAACACTACAATGCCACAACAAAAACAATCTCCACAAAGTCATTGGATGTAAAAAAAAAACCTACAAGATTTAGAGGTCTTCATCTCTGTTTAGCGCACATGGGTTAAAATATTACTAAATAGCAAACTTCCATTTTTCTAGAAGAGGCCATTACATAGCATTAATTTACCAGCAGGCTTGCATATCAACATAATATAAATCATACCACTAGAGACCTAGACATTGCTTATAAACAGTAGTCTCAGAAGGATACTGAAAGATAAACAAGGGATTTAGGAAAAGATGAGAAGTCCACAGTATGCATGTATATAAAGACTAGAAAAGCAAAATGTAAAAAAAAAATCATGCAGTGATTCAGAACAAGTGTTTCCTCACTCAAAGTGAACGAAGTAATTGGCAGAGTAGTCAAGAGGACCAAAAGCATTTGTAGGTTCTGATTTCCCAAAGCAAAGACCTTCCCAAAGACCTTAGAAAGTAGAGTCAGTTCTCATTCCACCAAACATATCCATAGGCACTGAATCGTCAGTGAATCCAGTCACCATTCTTACCCTATTCCTATCACTTCTATTACTCCTAGAAGATAAACTTGATTTCTTAATTTTAGAATATTGATGAATTCTGGAGTGACCTATCTAGCCTCTGCATTAAGCTCAGAGATGTAGAGAGTTGCTAAATTAGAATATCATACCCAAACACACACACACACACACACACACACACATCACTTATCATATTAAAATTGCTAAAAACCAAAGACAAAAAAAAATTATGCCCTGGCAGGTTTGGCTCAGTGGTTCAGTGGTTAGAGTGTCAGCACTCAGACTGAGAGGTCATAGGTTTGGTTCCCAGTCAAGGACATGTACCTCAGTTGCAGGTTTGATCCCCAATCCAGTCGGGACATGTGTGTGAGGCAACTGATTGATGTGATGTGTCTCTCTCACATAGATATTTCTCTCTCTACCCGTATCCTCCACTCTCTCTCTAAAAAAAAATCAATGGAAAAAATATCCTCAGATGAGGATTTTTAAAAATAAAAAAAGAAAGAAAATCCTGAAGGCAGTCGGGGGGGTGGGGAGGCGGGGGCGCGGGGGAGACAAATTAACACAGAGGAACGAGAATAAGAATTACAGTAGATATTCTCAGAAACTATGCAAGCAAGAATACAAAGGAGTGGCATCTTTAAAATACTGCAAGAGAAAACTGTTAACCCAGATTCTATGTCCAATAAGACTGTGCTTGAAATGTAAAATAAAACTACTTTCTCAGAGTGAACTATTTCACCTTCCTATCCTCTCTGATATCCCCAAAGTATCATGCATATATGTTCTCATGATTTTTTACTTTCATTATTCAAGTCTGAGAGAATGAACATGTTCATTAATGGCAATTTCACTTATCTCTTTTTATCTCTTTTTACCTGGATCTATGATCCAGTTGTCTTTGATACTGCTGGCCACGCATAGCTCTTTTGACAATTCTGGTACTCCTCTCCTCTTCCTGATGATTATTTCTGTATTTCCTTTTTGGTCTGCATGTCCCTCAGATTTTGTCCTTCAGATTCTGTCCTTGGCCCACATAATATTCTAAGATAATTTTATCTCCTCTCCTGTCTTTAACTATATTTTATTTGATTATTTCTAAATCACTATGTCCAGTATATTCTGGTTTTAGTCTCAGAACTGTATTGAGTTGCAGATTGACTATTTATCCACACACATTTCTCAAACTAGATTCATCCACTATCCTTTCTCTTCTCTAAACATGCCTCTGCTTTTCTGTTTTCTGTTGTATTTGCTATCCCAGCCATCAGCTAATGGCCTAAGTCGGAGATCTGGAAGCTTCTCCAACCTCCTTGCTCATCAATCCTCCCAACATCTAAACAAGCAACAAGTGTTATTGCATGCATCTGTGTGCTGCATCTTTCTGAGCCCTCCTCATGCTAACTCTACTGCCTGGGATCATGTTATTTTTTCTTACCAAGCTGGGTCTCATCAAAACATAATGAGTAGTGAGAAGTAGTACGTAGAGGCTGATAACATTTGTTATATTATCTATTTCATGGCAACTCTTAGTTTTTCCTTTTAGCAGTGTACTTAGTCTTGTTTTGAATCTACATCTTTTCACAATTGCTTTTGATTAGAATTTAAGCTAGCTCTTAAAGACTAAATTCACAACAAAGTAGAAGTTGATTTTATATGGATGTGTGTGCATGTGTGTGTATAATTTTTATTACAGACATCATTCATAATTTGTTGATTTTTAAGGAATAATTATAGTAAAGACTGATTATGCATTTATAATTTTGTGTATAAGCTGTTTCCATGGAATGTTAGATTTTAGTACCAGGTAGCAAATGGAATTAAGGTCTAATATGTGTGATAATGTGACAAAAATAATAATCCTATATAATAAAGAGCTAATATGCTAATTAGACCAGATGGCAGAACAACCTTCTGGAATGACCTTCCAGAACAACCTTCTGGAATGACCAGTGGGTGGGGGGCAGGGTTGTGAGGCCACGAGGCAGCGAGGTAGCCTGGCCTGTGAGGGCCTACTCTTGCATGAATTTTGTGCATCAGGCCTCTAGTACTAATACTAATACTAATACTAATAATAATGTATAATTGCAAAATGCAATTAAATGTTCCATTTTGACATTTTATTTAGTTTTTCTCACAAAAAAATTAGAGGTAGGATAGGCAGTTATTTTTATTCTCATTTTACAAAGACTCAAAATAAGTCATAGTCAAATTGAATAAGGCTTACACAGCTAGTAATGGAGAAGCCTAGATGTATTTTCAGGTTTATGTCCAAATTCCTTACTCTAATCACTACACCACTAACCCTTATATATGTATTGTAGGAATCATTCATATGCTAATAAATCCTTACACCATGTGTCTGCTGAGAATAAACTGTAGCATATCAATTAGAATCTGTATTTATAGCTATACATGCAGTTGGACCACAATGCCGTGCACTGCATAACAATGTCTCAGTCAACGACCATCTGCATATACAATATATAGTCCAATAAGACTATAATGAAACTTAAAAATTCCTATCACCTACTGACATTGTAGCTTCATAGCCCAATACATTGCTCACACTTTTATCGTGATGCTGGTATACACCAACATACTGCACTGCCAGTTGTACAAAAGTGTAGCACTTATATTTATGTACAGTACATAATACTTGATAATGTTAACCAAAAGCTGTTATTAGTGTATGTATTTAATATACTATACTTTTAATCCCTATTTTAAAGTGTAGTCTTTCTACTTATAAAAAATGCTTGCTGTAAAACAGTATGCCTAGTTACACTGGCCGCAGCCTCATACATATCATATTTACCATATCTATTGATAACATCATTTCCTCTTGTGCTTAATTTAATCTAGTGTTGTTTTTGCACAATAACATGCTGCACAGGTGTGTAGCCTGGGAGCAATAGGCTGTACCATATACCCTCGATGTGTAGGAGGCTGTACCATCTAGGCTTGTGTAAATGCACTCTACTATGTTCACTCAATGATGAAATCACCTAATGACGTTTTCTCAGAATGTATCCCCATTCTTAAGGTGAGTTATTATCTTGTAAACTCCAAAGGCTTCTGTATTCTTTTTATTTCTTTATTGATTAAGCTATTACATATGTGTCCTTACCCCCCCATTGCCCCCGTCTGTGTCCATTGGTTATGCTTATATGCATGCATACAAGTCCTTTGGTTGATCTCTCCCCCTTACCCCACCCTCCCTACCTTCCCTCTGAGGTTTGGCGGTCTGATCAATGCTTCTATGACTCTGTCTCTGTTTTTGTTCATCAGTTTATGTTCATTATATTCCACAAATGAGTGAGATCATGTGTTATTTAACTTTCTCTGACCAGCTTATTTAATTTAGCATAATGCTCTTAATGTGACAAGAAATGGAGTGCATTGCTTAGAAAGACATTTTAACTGTGAATGGTGCCCAAGGAAGGTAAACTCTTTTGTATAAAAAAGTATTAGAATTTTAAAACCTGCCCTGGATGCTCAAAAGAGAGTTTGGGAAGACACAGTGCTCTGGAACAATCTGGGAAGTACAGAGATGTGAGAAAGCTTCAGCAGGGAGAGAGCTATATGGCAACAGGCTGATCTTAGGAGAAGGGACCACCAATATTCCTCACAGCAGAGATGGCCTGGTTAAAACCATTTTAGGAGTTTTGAATTAAAAGGTTAAAGGTTTTATTGTTTTGTTTGTTTATTTTTTCCCCTCAAGCATTCCTTTAAACCATATGCAATTAGGACAATAAGGTAACACTTTTGACCTAGGGTGTGAGGGAGGAGGAGGGCTGAATGCATACTTGAGACTGGCAGGGAAGAATGGAGCAGGGAGCAGTGAGGAAGCAGTTACGGCAGTAGAACTGGGACAACTGTTGAGAGGGGGCTCTGATAAATGTCGACTAGGTACAAGGAAGTTCTTTGCCTTGGGTATGCCCAGAAACACTGGGAAAGGCTGTGAATATCACATGGTTATCTGGGAAGAGGGCTTAGCTGATTTTATTTGCTTACAGCAATCTGAATACTTGGGGGCATTCAAATATTTTTGTATATATATGTGTGTGTGAGTGTACACACATTCACTCTCTCATACATACACACACATACACACACATATATATTTACACTAGAGGCCTGGTGCACGGATTTGTGCACTGGTGGGGTCCCTCAGTCTGGCCTGTGGGGATCTGGCTGAAACTGGCTCTCTGACATCCCCCAAGGGGTTCTGGATTGTGAGAGGGCAGTTCTTGGTTGATGCACCCCAGAATTGGGCTCCCTCCTCTCTGGTTCCAGGTGTGTCACCTGAGAACCGTCGCTGCCAAGTGACTGCAGTTTGGCAGCTCCTGCATTGAGCATCTGCCCCTGTTGGTCAGTGTGCATCATAACTACTGGCCAGTTTGCCAGTCAGCCGGTCACTTAGGCTTTTATATATCTAGATATATACATACATATATGTGTATTTACTGGTACTACAATATTTGATATAAGATGATGCGATTTCAAATTATTTTATAAAATATTTTTGTAATCAAAATTATTGAATGGCCATGAAATGCCAACACTTTATATATATTGACTCATCTTATTTGGTCCTGAAAATGATTCTATGATGTGAGTACTGTATTGTCTCTATTTGATGGATGAACAAACTGAGGTACAAAAAGGAGCTGCTACTTGTGCTTAAAATACCTAAAACATAAATATTTTAAATAATAGCACAGAATATGATGATAATGCCAAAAAATCCAAGCAGATTTTAATCATAAAATGGAATGGTCAAGGTATTTTAGAACCTTGAAGTTATTATATGCATACATCTTGATCTAAAGTGGTTTTTAGACTTGCTGTCTGAATGTTAGGCGGAAAAATATCAAGTTATTCAGTTTCTTTCTTATAACTTTAAATAAATGGTAAGATGGTACCTAGGCAAATAGCAATTTCTCCAAGATAATTGGCTATATGGGCCACATGACCTTTTGAACATGCTTTCTCCAATGTTCCATTTCTAATTAGAGCATGGTCTTTCAGATTTGAGTGGTTTTGTCAAAGTTGCTAGATATCTTTTCATCCTTCCTGTAAAAGCAATTTATAAAGCACATGTAAGTTTTGGAATAGTAAGAGCTTCACTCCTTGGATGAGTTAAACCCTTCCGTATACCCCAGATGAACAATAATCTTCATCAATGTCACTCTTTGTAAGAAGCATTTCTCTTTGTTGTTCTGCACAAGATATTTCAGCAATCAACTCTATCGACTTAGAAATTTAGGTCTTTTTGTTTATTTTTTGCTCTACAAATAATTGCTGTATCTTTGGATAGTTTACTCCCTTGCAAAAGGAGCAACCAAGTTTCACATGTATACACTACTTTTGCTTAATCTTTCCAACCAGCCAATGCATGTGTCCGCGTGCGTGCCAAGTCCATCTTCATAGACGGACTATTCTTTGTTCCAGATTTCACTGCAGTTTAACTTCTGAAGGTAAAGTGATTTTGCACCTAGAAAATAGTTTATTTCACCAATCATGGCCATCAAATGTGTTGGCAGGTGCATGTTTTGATTCCAAAACTTGAAAATATTTCCATGATGAGATTATTGTGTTTTCTATCTTTCATTCCTTTCTGTTTTTCCATAAGCTTTCCTAATATTCTTCTCTTTAAAGCTAAACCACTGAACATTTTCTTTTATTATGTGTATTATGGAATACAAGAAACTAAAGAGTCAGAGATAAATATATGTATTCTCAGAATTCAATAAACAATTTATTATAATTCAGTAAAATGGTCTCTGTTATTTCATCTATTATGTCATTATGTATCATTTGTCATTACCTGTGTTTCTTTCCTTATTTTTCCTGAAGCATTTCAATTATCCTACAAAGTGTTATTTGTGTGTGTGTGTGTACAGAGACCTCACTGTGATAATTGCTATACCAAAATTTTATCTGGTGCTTTTCAGTTTATAAAGTGATTTTCACAATCATTGCCTTATTTGAGACTCATAATGACCTTGTAAATTAGACTGTGTTATTATCGTTTTTATGTGGATAAAACAACACTTTTATCAGGCAATGGGGAAGGCATTTGAACTGAAAACATTAAAATCCAAAGCCTCAGATCTGTTCACTCTTCCTACATCTTTTAAAATTTGTCCCCTTTCACTCTCAGTCCTTGGAATTATGTAGATCAGTCTTCAAAGGCAGCCTATCAAGTACCAGCCATTACTTCACTAAATTGAGCCTTAGTTGAATCAGCCAAAATAATGTAGATTTATAACTACATCAGAGGGTTGTTATGAAAACTAAATGAGATAAGGCATTTTAAAATGTCTAGCACAACATCATCCTACCTATAGCAGCTGCATCATAAATACTAGATTTCCTTTCTCCTAACTACTACTTAAACTTTATTTCTTCTGAATTATTTTTGATCAGGAACTAGAATATCATTTTATTAAGAGGGAGTAGATTCCCTTGGTACCTGAGAACTCAAATTTGTTTCCTCAAGAAGTTCTCATTTTTCTCTATGTACTGCTTTCATCTTTTTGCCTGCATTGATTTAAGTTTATTGATTTAAGTTTATGGTAAAATGCACATAACATAAAATTTATCTTAACTATTTTTAAGTGTACAGTTCAGTGGTATTAAGTACATTCATATTGTTTTGCAACCATCACTATCATTCATCTTGTAAAACTAAAACTTTATAATTAAATGATAACTCACCATTTTCCCCTCCATCCCAGCTTCGGCCAACCACCTTAATTTTTTTTTAATTCTCACTTGAGAATATGTTTCCATTCATTTTGATAGAGAGAGAGAGAGAGAGAGAGAGAGAGAGAGAGAGAGAGATCCATCTGTTGCCTCCCATATGCACCCCAACCTGGGTATGTGCCCTGACTGGGAATTGAACCCACAACCTTTTGGTGTATGGGACGATACTCCAATCAACTGAGTCACCTAACCAAGGCTAAAAATTAGACTTAAAAAAATCATGATTAGTGTAATTTATACAGTAAAGATGCAGCAGCATTAAAACAACAACATTGAAAACTCTGAGCAGTGATTTGCAACACTAATGTGAATTCAGTTTCTTAGTCTTACATATAGGATAGTGCAAAATAAAAATAAATTGTAGGTTCAGAAAAAATTAAATGATATAAAATTGTGCAAAAATCCAAAGGAATGGAAGTTATTGAAATAGCTTATTTTATTCTTGTTAGCACAGTCTCTCAATTCCTTCAGAATCTGTCTCTCCATTAATAAAGGGGAACAGAGGGATGGGTGATACAAAAATAATTTATTTGGATTTGAAATGTTTTTATGCTTATAACTCACACAACATGGACATGCCTGATCTAATGGGGATTTAATGAAAAAATATTTTTGTTAACCGACTGTTGGAATCAAAGAAGATGGAATTAGAAAGCTATCCCATTTCTTTATCTCTTATCTTAATTCAGCTTTTCTCTTTCTCCAGTCTACAGTGATAATGGATTCTATCACATAGACTCAATAGACTCAGAATCTAATCCCCTAAAAAATTCCTTGGGTTTTTGTTTGTTTGTTTGTTTGTTTTTTGTTTTGTTTTTGTGAGGGAAGAGGAATTAGTATGGTAATTAAACATTTCACTTGAAAAGTTAAGCTAATTTACTAGTATTTAAGAATTTTTTGAAATTCCTAAATATTGTATAAATCTATGATAAAAGTTAAGCAATAATAATCAGTAAAGATACATCTTTTGTGTTATAATAATGTAATTGATCTTTTCCTTTATAGTATCCTCATTTTTTGTATTCTGGTTGGCAAGACTTTTCTGCTCCAAGATTATAGATCATTTCACCCATGCTTTCCACCACTTATAGTTTTTCTTTTTCCCACCAGACTTGACAAATTTATCTTCTTTCCAAATGCATTAGATCAGTGGTTCTCAACCTTCCTAATGCCGTGACCCTTTAATACAGTTTCTCATGTTGTGGTGACCCCCAATTTCATTATTACAAATTGAACATAATTAAAGCATAGTTATTAATCACAAAAACAATATGTAATTATATATGTGTTTTCTGATGGTCTTAGGCGACCCCTGTGAAAGGGTCGTTTGACCCCCAAAGGGGTCGCGACCCACAGGTTGAGAACCGCTGCATTAGATGATGAAAGAATAGCTATTTGAAACAGGTTTTAAAAATTATTAATTCTCCATGGTGAGCTATCATATACATATTTTGATAGGCTGTTGTACAGAAGAGAAAAAGAAGACATATTTCATAGTTATAACAGAGTAATAACAAAAGCTATAGGAAGTGTATTGAGAAAAAATGGCATTCTTTCCTTCTATTTTCTCCTTTTAATTATCTTGATGCATGAGATACAGTCATATTAGCAAACTAGAGGCCCGGCGCACAAAATTCGTGCACGGGTACACTCCCTAGGCCTGGCCTGGGAGTCAAGGGCCATCTTCCCCAGCTGCCCGCAGCTGGCCCTGCTCCCCTCTTCCACCCACCCTGGTTCCCTGTTTGCCATCAGGCAATTGGAGCCTGAAGGCCGGGGGAAGGGGCAGAGAGGTCGGCTGTTCCCGCCCACTCGCCGGCTCTGCCCCTGCCCCCGCCATGGGTTGCCCTCTGTGTGTGGGGTGACTGGTGGGGTGGGGGTCTTGGCCTGGCACCACCTGTGTCCCCCACCACCCACCCCCGGTCCCCTGTTTGCCACGGGGTGATCGGAACCTGCTGGCCAGGAAAAGGGACCAAGAGGTGGTCGTTGTGCCTCATAGTGTGGTTGAGCAGTCGTTCTGGTTGTTCTGCCATTAAGGTCAATTTGCATATTACCCTTTTATTATATAGGATAGAGGCCTGGTGCATGGGTGGGGGCTGGCCAGCCTGCCCTGATGGGGGCCCCAGATCGGGGTGGGAGGTGGGGCCTGCCAGGGAAAAGGGTTGTGGGCAGTTTGCTGGATGGCCACGCACCTGATCGAGATAGGGGTACCCACTAGTGGGTAGGGCCGGCAGGGGCGAGGGGCCAAGGGTGGTTTTCAGGCTGGCCTCGTCCCCAATTGGGGTGGGGGTCCCCGCTGGGGGGCAGTTCCAGCCGGGGCGAGGGGCCTTGGTTGTACTGGTCTCTGGTCATTCTGGTCATTCCACCGTTTCAGTCCCTGGGCTTTTATTATATAGGATAAGTACTAACACACACACACACACACACACACACACACACACACAGAAAAGAGATCCATAATGTCTACTGAAGGAGAGTAGAACTTAATGGGAAGATGGAATTTGGAAAACTTAGTCATCAAATTCTTTCTCCTACAGATGCCATGCCAAACAGAAATTCTGCCCCAAATCCCCAACCAGGATAATGGTCTTCTTCACAAGGTGTTCCTTTTATTTTTTAAAATATATTTTTGTTGCTTTTAGAGAGGAAGGAAGAAAGAGAAAGAGATCAATGATGAGAGAGAATCATTGATTGGTTGCCTCCTGCACGCCCCCTGCTGGGACTGGAGCCCACAACCCAGGCATGTGCTCACATGCCTGGAATCAAACCTTAGATCAGTGATGGCGAACCTATGACACGTGTCAGAGGTGACACGTGAACTCATTTTTTGGGTTGATTTTTCTTTGTTAAATGGCATTTACATATATAAAATAAATATCAAAAATATGTCTTTGTTTTACTATGGTTGCAAAGATCAAAAAATTTCTATATGTGACACGGCACCAGAGTTAAGTTAGGGTTTTTCAAAATGCTGGCAGACCGAGCGCAAAAGGTTCGCCATCACTGCCTTAGACCCTCCGGTCCACAGGCTGATGCTCTATCTACTGAGCAAAACCGGCTGGGGCACGAGGTATTGCTTTCAACACTGTTAAATCTTGGTTAACTCTTTTGGATTTTCAGCTGTACTTTGGCTTTGCTCACACTCTATGTCAATCACTGCTGGTAGACCTGAATGTAGCTAGCATGGTTTGCAACCTGAAATAGAGAAACTCTATGTCTGAGGGTTTTCACCCTGATTGTACAACCTCTTGTGATATGAATCCTGTGTACCATACAGTGACACCTTCAGTTAACAACTGGGTTGCAGCCCAAAGGTCTAGCAAACAGCTTATGTCCTCCTACAACTTCTTAGGAATCACAGCCTGGTCTAAGTAAACCAACATTTCCAGCACATCTTTTTGTTTTATTTTCTTTATCTTAATTGTTGAAAGTATCACAGATGTGCCCTTTGTTTTCCATCACATCTTCTTTGACTGTAAGTTCCCCACTGACTGAGTCATTTTGTGAGTGTGGTTTAATTTATGTTTTATTTTTTGACTTTTAGTATTTTAGTCCCTTTCTAATCAGGGTACAGTATTTATGTGTAAGGAGTGACGTAGACACGGAGTCACTTTTTTTTTTCTTCCAAATTGGCATCGTCTTAATTCTGCACCATTTATTGTGAATAATTTATCTTTGTAATGGAAGTGGAAGTTTTTTTATAGGAAGGCAAAAAGGAAAATTATTAACTTTCAGATTTCACTAGCTTTTTGCTTTTTTGTCACATAAGAACATTTCCACTCAGCCTCCTAAGAAATTCCATTTTAAACTGACATTAAAGTGCTAAACCTTGTCCCTGGGTGGTTTATCTCTGGGTAGCTTCTCTGTTGCTGTAAATAAAGGATTTCTTTTGAACATGATGTTCTTTTGAACATTTAGTTTTATTCTTTATTTAATATTTACTAATGTTATTTGTAATTTAGGAATACATTTGTTGTTAATTTCTCTTAACCCATTGCTTGATTCATCTTCATATTAAATTTTATTAAATGATACTTTTCCTTAAAAACAAAGTATTACAAAAGGAGGACTTAAGAGGATAAATTGGAGAATAAATAGTTATTTGGAAACTAAGAAGGTTTAAAGATACCTTTGAGGCATCTTTTGAAGTTAATATATTTAAATAATACATTCATTTTGAGAGAAGGCTCCAGCAACCAATAGATCAGTCTTTACCAGATGGTTGCAGCTAGAATGCTTCCTTCTGTGATACTTTCTCCTTCTTTGCATTTTGCATAGATTTCCAGCAAGGTCGTGGGGATGCCCTGGGAGTAGTCTTCTCACCTTCCTTTCTATTCAATGTCAATATTCTCTTCCCCAATCTTCCCCCTCTCCAGCTTATCTCAAGTCTTGCGGGGGAGGTATAAATAGGACCTCCTTATATTAAAGTTTGGAAGAAATAGCTTATAATCTTGGCAGCACTAGCTATGGGCACATTCAATAAAGGAGGTGCCTTTGTACAGTCTCAATATGGCCAACTACTCTGCACTTCAACTGTGTCCCTTCCCAGAGCACTGCTATAGCTTAAACCTGCGCTTCCCTGAAATGAAGAGGACACTTTTATACTCGTCAGAAGAGAATAGATATAGCATAATTTGGGGTCACCCAGTTCTTTGTCCACCTTTTCTGTTTGTAGGATCAGATCCATGGGTTGCTCAAAGGAAATGAATGTTGTGTAGCTAAACCTGTCTAGTGAGAAAACATGTAGAAGTGAGCTCAAGGAATTTCTCCAGAGGTAAAATACAGAGTAATAAACAGACAAGACAGGAGGAATAGAAACAGGAAGGAATAGAGAGAATGATAATGATGGAAAGACGAAGGAAGCACCCTTACATTTTATAATAATTGACCAAGGCAGTTAATGAAACAAAATAGCTAGCTCAGGACTTAATCCAGGCTTTCCATTAAAAAGAGATGCATAATTCCAGATACCTCTTTTTTTCTTCTTCTTTCAAAATGACCTTGAATTTGAGTTTAGTAGGTTTTGGTGCAGCTGTTATTTGATAATAACACATTGTGTTTTTCAATCTACTTAGATTGTTTAAAAAACAGATAACTGAAAACCATCTGTTTGTGTTTCTGTGTAATTTGTTCTTAGGACAGGGACTGGGAACAAATCATTGAAACTCCTGCTATAGAAGCCTCTCGTTAATGTAAGGAGTCCTACAAACTCAGTCTGTAGTACCCAGTTGAACAGGCTGCCAAGTGCTGGGCTTTCTCGGAAAAGCAGAAAATTAATTTCTCCCTTTGCTCTTTGTGTCTGGGTGGCATCTTTTTTATCCTCCTGGTGGTATCTCTCACAATTAAATGTGCATTTGAATCATCAGGAAAGAGTGCTTAAAATGCATTTTCTTGAAATTCACCTCGAGAGACTTTGATCCGTCTGTCCAGGAAGGGCCAGGAGCCTCCACAGTCAAAGAGCCCCAGGTGATTGGATGTAGGCGGTGTGAAGACCCTACTTGGACTAACACTGTTTTTTAGAATGATAAATAGATTTGGCAGGTAAATTCAGGACAGGACAGGCATTCTGGTATTCTGTAGCTCAACTATATCTACTAAGAATTTAACATACACACAAACACATACACGTACACATAACCCTATAAAAACCCAAGTAGTATAACAACAAAGCAAATGGCTCAAAGCAAAGCAAAAGCCAATAATGGATTTGAAATAGGTCCTTAGAGGTATAATAGAATCTGATCAAATTCAGTCGCTGAGACACAGAGGCCAACTCTAAGTTAATATGGAGAATAATGGAAAACCTTTCAAAGGACCATAGTTAATTTTCGTTATTGACACCAAGCTCTGTGCCCTGGAAAGCATTATCTGTTTTACACAGTATGTTAATCTTCCATCTATGTGGTATGCTGGGTAAATCTATTTTGTTAAAGTTCCTTTTGCAATACTGTGCTGTATTTTATTGGGTATATATTCTAATTTCTTTTGTTTTAACTCAAGTTTCTAACCTGAAAATATGCTCCCCATCACTCTCCCCCCTAATTTCCTGGAGGATATAATACAACTTTTACTTGTTAAGAGTAGAAGACTGGGAGGATCTACTTATCAGTTAATGGTGATGGGGGTTCCTTCCCAGCCGTGGTGGATGGAGTAGGCCGGAGAATACGCTCTTTCTCCAGGACATGGATTCTGCAACTGAAGATAGATGTGCTTTCTAGAAAAGTATTTAACCTCGTTAGGCCTCAGTTTCCTCCTCTGTAAAATGGGATCAGTGGATAGTGGATGATTTCTTTGGTCCTCTCTAATGCTAAAGAGGATGGAATGTGCTAAACTCCCATCTGTTCTCTCATGTAAACTTCGCTACAACCTTCATCTCTAATGAGAAAGATTGCCATTAGAGATAAATTAAAAAGAAGATGGATTTAACAGAATCTAAATTCATGCCACTTTCAAGTGGCAGCACTGAATTCTAACCCATGTTCTTTAACATGGAAACCTTCTCCACTTTGGCTTTCACAGTTCTTATTTATGATTGCTTTGTCCTGGGCTATTTGGTAGCAATTGACTTAGAGTGGGATGTAGGACTGTGAATGGGAGGGGAGAAAAATATATGTTTTAATCATAACACTACAAGTTTGCACAGTTAAGGAAGATTATTGTTGGGTTTTCAACTATGGGCTGAAGTAAATGGCTGCTATTCTGCCTCTGGCCATTAGGTGGGGCAGTTGAAGAGTGGGAAGTAGCATTTTCAAATGAAGTCACTTAAAACTCAATGTTTTTCTCAGTCTGAAATTAAATGGTAAAAGATACCCTCCTTTTATAGAGTCCAAACTCTTAACAGTGGCCAGACTCTTAGTTTCTTATTTAGTTCTGTGCAATGAGGAAGAAGGGGCACATGGGTGATGCAGTTAATGTAACATGGTATTGCAAATTTTGTTATTAATATAACATTTCCATTTAGGAATCAAAAGCCAAAATGGACTATTAAGTAAGTAAAGTACGTGAGGTTAGGAGAACAGAAGAAGAAGTTCATGGGAGTCCAGAGAGGGGAAAGGAGCCATGACAGTCAGGCAGCCCTCTTTCCCAGGCCTATCGATTTCCTTTTCCATCCAGGGCACGTCACTGTTTTCCTCTCTTTCCACTTTCTTTTAGGAAAGTCCATACCAATTAATTTAGCTGACATCTTAATGGATAATTCATTAAGAAAATCTTTTGTGCCGAGAACATCTTGATGAATTTTGATTGCTAATGTTACCTGGGCTCTGCTTCACAGTGTTTTTATTGACCCACTCATGGATTCAAGATGTTTTCATAGAACTTAAAAAACAACTTAGTAAAGCTTGAACTCAGTCCTTTAAAGAATAGAAAACTTTTAACTTTCACTTGTCAGTGTCCACATTTAGAGGAGAGTAAGAGGCATGGAGAGGGCGATAAGAATACAAGGGGCTAGGGGAGAGAAGTGTTCCTGGTTATTTGTGTTGCATCTCCTTAAAAATAAAATTCCAGGAAGCCTTAATAATGAAGATGAGGGGGAAATAATAGATTCTGGAAATTTACATTTCATATCAAAGAAACTTTTTAGAAGATGAAGCATTGAGATTTGGTAGTTTAAAAAGGAAGGATTAATGAGGAAGTCACCTCAATAAATACTTGAATAAATGACTGGTACTGCTAAAATGTTTTCCCACTTTTCCTAATATACTTTTTGTTAGTACTTTTACATGAAATAGTTGAAAGTCCTTGCAACTCATCAAGCTCTATTTTTTATTAATTCCAGATTCCCAACACGTTTTCATGAGCTTTTTAGAGGAATACAAAATAGAAGAATGCTTAAATTTGATAAAAATCTGTAACATTTCAAATTCTCCTGATAACTTGTTCCTTTATTTCCAAGAAGCCAATTCAAGAGAAAGATGAGAATCAAATTTGGGCTGCTGTGCCCAGTGTAGTAGTACATGGTGCTAATTAAGATAATACTAAAATTTTTGAAACACTTAAATATTTAATATATACCAGGTTCCCAGTTAAGCATGTAACTAAGTCATGTAATTCTCACAATAACCTATGAATGAGTTCAGTATTATTAATTAGCATCATTTGTTTTTCTTCATAGTGTTGATTTCCAAACCATCTGCTTTTCATATATTCACAGAAAAACTGAACTTAGTGGTCAAGATTAATCATTATTACCAGTTAGTTCTTCACAGATGTGTTGTGTAAATAGCAAAGCCAGTTTGCTATGATTGTCTGGGTATACATATAGCTGGGTATGCATTATCTGGATATACATATAATAATATATCATGTTATTATTGACAGAAAAAATCTAAGTGAATTGGGAGCAGTGAAGTGAGTTTGGATGACTGATAGTTAAGTATCATCATGCTTTCTGAGAAGAAAGAATATAAAATCTAGGAAACTTAAGCAATTATATTGTTTTTATAGTGTAAAATACTGTAGATGTTATTTCTTGAATCACTATTTAAGAGAGAAGTTTCCTATAAATGGACTAGCCCAGGAAATAAACAGAAAACTCACAAATGCTTTTTAAAAATTTATTACATTAAAGAGCAGCCTTCCTTAACCACTTGTCTGAAATAGCACTCCTGTCATTCTCAACTCTTCACCTTAAAAACATTTTTTGTAGTACTTGTCACTCCCTGACATATTTCATGGTAGTTTGTTTATGAACTATTTCTCCCCAATAGCTTCATAAAGGCAGGGAATTGCTTTGTTCACTGATGTTTCTCTAGAGCAGCGGTTCTCAACCTGTGGGTCGCGACCCCTTTGGGGGTCGAACGACCCTTTCACAGGGGTCGCCTAAGACCATCGGAAAAAACATATATAATTACATATTGTTTTTGTGATTAATCACTATGCTTTAATTATGTTCAATTTGTAACAATGAAAATACATCCTGCATATCAGATATTTACATTACAATTCATAACAGTAGCAAAATGACAGTTATGAAGTAGCAACGAAAATAATTTTATGGTCACCACAACATGAGGAACTGTATTAAAGGGTCGCGGCATTAGGAAGGTTGAGAACCACTGCTCTAGAACCTAGAACACTGCCTGGCACTTAGCAGATGCTTAATAAATGTATTTAAATAAATGTATAAATGAAATGAGGAAATACTGTGGCCAATAAAAAATTGAAAAATGATCTGCTTGCTAGAAACCAATATAAGTAAAACCAATTAAAAAACAACTAGCAATTCCATATATCAATGTACGAAATATATACAAAAAGATATATACCCAGTGCTCAGGAGAATGAAGTAAAACAGATAGTCATCCTAAATTTAAAACCATCTTCATGGAAAATACTTTGGAAATATGTGTCTTTAAAAACTTTTTCCACCACACTTTAATTCTAGAATATATTCAGGAAAAAATCCAAAATTAAAACACAGCTTTTGTTACACAGAAATTTTTAATTCTACTTATTTAGTGAAACAAGTTAAAAAATCCTAAATGCCTGCAGGTAAGGGGGTAGTTAAATAAATTATGATGCATCGCTGTAATGGTAGATTAAATACATTAGAAGTTAGTTATACTACATGTTTAAACATGGAAAAGCTGATGCTATGAATTTAAATTAATTTTAGAAATGTTGTGAACTTTTGAATACATAATATTATTTTATTTTAAAACCAATCATAGAAATAATTGGTGCAAATTATGCCAAAATACTAACACAGACCAGGCCAGGTAGGAGTATTTTATATTATAGTTGGTATATATAGGTGATTTTGTATTATATTTTGCTATACTTTTATTTTCCATGTTTTCTAGAATGAAACTTTTATGAAAAGAAAAATAATTTAAAAAGTATTTTAAAATAACTTTACATTAGACTGTTGATAATCTAGAATTCATTATGTTTTATAGTATGGACTTTTGGCTTTACATGAAGAAATGATTAGAGTCTAGTACTATTTTTCTTATCTAAGAATGCACATGTAACTTAAGAATTTCTAAGTAAAATTAAATTTTAGCATATTCCTGGGACTTCTAGGGGAGTGCTCACCATAGGGGTAAGAAGACCTAAACTTTAAGGAATATTAGCATATTCTTTTTTTTTTTTCACTATCAAAGTTGTTTTCAGTTTGGGATTCTGGTCAATGAAAAGAGATGAGTGACTTGATTTAATAACTATAAATATTATCCTTATTTAAGACTAGTGTAATGGTTGTTGAGTGAGCTTGGGGAGAGTCTAGTAAAAAATATTTAATTTTGACAGAGGCCATGGTGAGAGGCCTGAGCTGCATAGTCTGAGAAGGCAGCAGGCCGCCCATGAAGTGGTAACAGCAACAATTTCTATAGTTCTGTGTTGTGGTTCGTCCAGCTTCCAGACCGAAAGCTTTTTCTGGCTTCTTTCTTTATCAGCTGTGAAGACTGTATCTTTTATTCTTGTATTGTTAGAACATTTCCATTTGTGGCTCTGCCCCAGCATTTCTCGTACCTAAATTGATCGGCTTGAGCACACAAGTTCCTCGTTCTCTCAGGATCCGCATCCTTGACCAGACAGGGCAAGACTCAGCCAGCACACTCAGACAGCAGGCCAAAGCACAGCATTTAATAAGAAGGCTTCCCTGGAAGGTGATTCATTTGATTCAAGGCTGTATGAGCTATTGGATTTGTTTCAAAAACATGTCCTAATTCTTGCGCTGGTTTCCAGACCTATGGAAGTGGAAGGCCCTGACATTGATTGAACTCAGGTGTTACAAAAGAGGAAAGATGCAATGAGAAAATTCATTCTACGTGAACTCCCACAGTTATAATCTACTGTCCAATAATTTTTTTGAGCCAAGGTTCTCAATGTTATGAGTCACTTCACACAGCCTGGCACAGTGTCTGGCATGTGGTAGATGTTGATAAGTATTTATCAAGTGAATTTCCAACACTTTATTTTCTGTTTTTAACTCATTCATGTAATCGAGCCATATATCCTTACACTAATAATTTAAGAATGCAAAACTCACCCCAGACTTGCATCCTAAATACGCAAAGAACTATTATCTATAATAATAAAAGAGTAATATGCTAATTAGACTGGACAGCTGAATGACCTTCTGGACGGCCTTCCGGATGGCCTTCCGGATGGCCTTCCGTACAAAGCTGGGGCTGTGAGGGCCGAGCCCCTTGCATGAATTTCAGGCCTCTAGTGAATAAATAAGAATTGTACAGCTATCTCAATAGGAAAATGAGCAAATGACTTCAGGGGCACTTTACCAAAGAGGATGTTCCTATGGTCAGTAAACTTATAAAAGGGGGTTCAATCTAATCATCAAGATAAAACAAAACTACAATTCAATATCACTACATACCCACAAGAATCACTGAAATTAAAGAGACAGATGACATCTGGAGTTGGCAGGAGTGCAGAGCCACCAGAACCTCCAGTCACTGTTTGTGAGAGTGTGAATCAGTACATTCGCTTTGAAAAACTGTTTGGCAGCATTTACTAAAGCTTAACATGTGTATAGCCTATGACCCAGCAATTCTACTGCTACATACTTTGCAAACAGAATTGCACACAGATGCTCATCAAAAGACTACAAAAATGCTCATGGCAGCACTATTTGTAATAGAGAAAAGCTGGAAAGTACTCAGTTGTCCATCAAAAAAGAACCATGACTAAGTTGTGACATACATACGCAATGCGATACTAATCAGCCATAAGAATGACTGAATAAATATGGATGAATCTCTCAGACACAAGAACTATGCATATTGTCTCTTCCCCTTTAAATAATGTGCAAAAAATAGGCAAAACTATTGTTTTGGTGCTAGAAATCAAAATAGTGGTTATCCTTAGTGAGGGGTGTAGCTAGTGGGGACATGGACGAATGTTCAGGTGCTGATATTTTGCATTTTCATCTGAGTACTGGCTATATGGTGTAGTCTTTGTAAAAGTTTATTGAGCTCTACAGGTATGATTTGTATACCATTTTGCATGGATGTTATTATATAAAAAGTTAAAAGAGGTTTTATCATTTTTTTCAATTAACTAGCAAATTCTGATATCGAGCTTACAATGCGACCATATACAATAGTCCCAGAATGTCTCTTTTTTTAAAAAAAAAAATTTTTTATTGCTTAAAGTATTACAAAGGGTATTACATATGTGTCCTTTTTTTCCCCGCCCTTGACAATCCCCTGGCCTCCCCTACCCCCCAGTGTCTTATGTCCATTGGTTTTGCTTATATGCATGCATACAAGTCCTTCGGTTGATCTCTTACTCCCCTCCCTTCTGCCCCCCAACCCTCTCTGGCCTTCCCACTGCAGTTTGACAATCAGTTTGAGGCAGCTCTGCCTCTGTATCTATTATTGTTCAAAAGTTTGTAATGGTCTTTATTATCCATGAATGAGTGAGATCATGTGGTATTTTTCCTTCATTGACTGGCTTATTTCACTTAGCATAATGCTCTCCAGCTCCATCCATGCCGTTGCAAATTGTAAGAGTTCCTTCTTTTTTACAGCAGCATAGTATTCCATCGTGTAGATGTACCACAGTTTTCTAATCCATTCATCTACTGATGGGCACTTAGGCTGTTTCCAGATCTTAGCTATGGTGAATTGTGCTGCTATGAACATATGGGTGCACATATCCTTTCTGATTGGTGTTTCTGGTTTCTTGGGATATATTCCTAGAAGTGGGATCACAGGGTCAAATGGGAGTTCCATTTCCAGTTTTTTGAGGAAACTCCATACTGTCTTCCATAGTGGCTGCACCAGTCTGCATTCCCACCAGCAGTGCACAAGTGTTCCTTTTTCTCCACATCCTCTCCAGCACTTGTCGTTTGTTGATTTGTTGATGATAGCCATTCTGACAGGTGTGAGATGGTACCTCATTGTTGTTTTGATTTGCATCTCTCGGATGATTAGTGACTTTGAGCATGTTTTCATATGTCTCTTGGCTTTCTGAATGTCCTCTTTTGAAAGGTGTCTATTTAGATCCTTTGCCCATTTTTTGATTGGATTGTTTATCTTCTTTTTGTTAAGTTGTATGAGTTCCCTATAAATTTTGGAGATTAGGCCCTTATCAGATATGACGTTGGCAAATATGTTTTCCCACGCAGTGGGTTTTCTTGTTGTTTTGTTGATGGTTTCTTTTGCTGTGCAGAAGCTTTTTATTTTGATGTAGTCCCATTTGTTCATTTTCTCTTTAGTTTCAACTGCCCTAGGAGCTGTATCAGTGAAGAAATTGCTTTGGCATATGTCTGAGATTTTGTTGCCTTTGGATTCTTCTAGAATTTTTATGGTTTCCTGTCGTACATTTAAGTCCTTTATCCATTTTGAGTTTATTCTTGTGTATGGTGTAAGTTGGTGGTCTAGTTTCATTTTCTTGCATATATCTGTCCAATTTTCCCAACACCATTTATTGAAGAGACTATCTTGGCTCCATTGTATGTTCTTGCCTCCTTTGTCAAATATTAATTGAGCGTATTGGTTGGGGCTGATTTCTGGGCTCTCTATTCTATTCCATTGATCTATATGTCTGTTCTTGTGCCAGTACCAGGCAGTTTTGAGAACAGTGGCTTTGTAATACATCTTGATATCTGGTATTGAGATCCCACCTACTTTGTTCTTTCTCAGGATCGCTGCAGCTATTCGGGGTCTTTTTTTATTCCAGATGAATTTTTGGAGAGTTCGTTCTAGATCTTTGAAGTAGGCCATTGGTATTTTAATGGGAAGTGCGTTGAATTTATAGATTGCTTTGGGTAGTATGGACATTTTAATGATGTTGATTCTACCAATCCATGAACACGGTATGTTCTTCCATCTGTTTATGTCTTCCTCTATCTCTTTTTTCAATGTCCTGTAGTTTTCTGAGTAGAGGTCTTTTACCTCTTTAGTTAAGTTTATTCCTAGGTATCTTAATTTTTTTGGTGCGATGGTAAATGGGATTGTTTTTATAATCTCTCTTTCTGAAAGTTCACTATTGGTGTATAGAAATGCCTCAGATTTCTTGGGGTTAATTTTGTATCCTGCTACATTGCCAAATTCATGTATTAAGTCTAGTAGTTTTTTGATGGAGTCTCTAGGGTTTTGTATGTATAATATCATGTCGTCTGCAAATAAGGACAGTCAGAATGTCTCTAAATGTGATCTCATGATACCATGGGAAACAATAAGTCTTAAATTCTCTGCCTGAATCATTTACTACAATGGTTTAAAGTGGAGAACAGAGAGCTGCTTTTTTAAAAAAAATAACAAGGGAGCCAAGGGAAATATTCTGCTTTGAAGAGCGATTTTTGAAGTTTTTTTTCTCCTTCTTCTCTATGAGTTTAGTTACTGGCTAAGGCTCTTCAGTCACGTTGGGATGGGAACTTATACTTTGTTAGAGGGAATAAAAACAACACAGTTATCAAATCAGTAGGGTGAGTTACCACTAGATTGTACATTGTTGACAATTTACTTTGTAAAAGATTAAGTAGATTTTTTATAAAAGGTTTTAAGGTTAGAAACATAAGTCATTATTTGTCAGTGCGACTACATCCCACAAAGTGTCTATATGGACCGTTTCCAAGTTCCCATCAGTGAGATGAGGCTATGCCTCATGAATACAACCACAGCTTTCCCTACATAGATAGCAATGACAAACTCATAAGGTTATCTAGTTGCCTTTTATTGTGTATTCATAGATTTCCCACAGCTTTGGATTATAGTTGTAGAAGGTAGGAACGCATGGCCATGCTCTGAAGAAAGTGTGTGAGCTTTATTGATGAGACCAGTCTTATACCTTTGTTTAGACGCAAGCTAGTAGTTAGGGACCTTGCCATATCTGTTTTCCGCAAAGCACCTTCTGTACTTGTCAAGATCAATAACTGGTTTTATAATGACAGAGAGCACAGAATTCAGCCCATAGAAATGGCTTCTTATTTACCTTGTGAAAGTAATTCTTCCGACACTCTCAGACCAGTAAGTATAGATTTCTCTCTGAGAGCCCCTTTAAAAACCATCACCAATTTATTCTGTTACACAGCATTTCTGCCAAGTATTCCATGCAATTTAATAATAATAATAGCAATAATGATACATGCAAGCTTTTGTATTTTATGGTTTACAAAATTTTTACACATTATTTTGTTCCATTGGACAAAATTCTGTAAAGTGCATATATTATGCCATTTTGCAGAGGAGGAAACTGAGAATTGGAGACTGAGCTTAGTTTGCACACCAAGATGTATCAGGCCATGCTTTTCAACTTAGCCCAGAGCTCTTTTTGTTTTATTCCAGCCCCGTAAGATTCATGGTTGTATTTACCTTCCATGGACAACTATGGAATAAGAATTTTTGGTGTAGCATATTATTCAGTTGACTCAATGCATATGATGAGCTCCCGTGTGCCAAATATTGGGCTGGCTGTTGGAGATAGAATGAACAAGATGGAAGAAGTCCTACCCTGACAGAGCACACAGGAAGTCCAGGCAAATAACTGAGCAATTAAAATAGGAACATACCACCTGTATTTATCATCTTGGATGTACTATGCTAAGTACATGGGTACCCTGGGAAGGCACAGGAAGGGCACATGACCCTATCCTGGACTGTTACAAGCTTTCACTCTGTACCTAATGTGTTTTAATAATGCTATCATAAAATAGAACCTACTAGATATTTTAGATGACCAGTGGAGGAGAAAAGCAATATTTGAGAAACATGCTTAAAAATTACAGGTAGTAGAAAAGGAAGATTATAAACTCAATAAAATAAGCTGTTTGGCTGGAGGTGAATGATCATGGTTCAGGGTCTGTATTTCAAAATGTCATCCTGGAAAAGGAAAGAAGGGGAACAGAAGCTTATAAGAAAAGTCAAATTAGACTCAACCTTATTGACCACAGTTTTAGCATAGACAGCTCTCAGATATCATCAACTGCTTGTGGTGAAACACTGAATATTTCTTCATAAAGGCTCTCCATAGCAAATGTTCTCCATCTCTCTTTACCTTGTCCTGAAAGAATCAGTATGCCCAAGGCTTCTTTATCCGCAGCATAAATAAGGGTTTTTCCATCTCAGAGCATCTTCATGGCTGGCTCAGAAGATGACCATGTTCTATGTAAAGCTCTTTGAATTTCTGGTTAAAGCTATCAGTCAATGATTTAAAAGTATATCCCACTGTAAGTTTCCAACAGCAGCCATGCCCTTGATGTTAGCAATTGTAGGAAGAAAGTAACCATTGAGAGCAATGTGCTGAACCTGAGGTCTTTGGAAAGTTTTCAGAGAATCCTTGGATTCTGAGAGATGGTACCCAAAAATTTAATGGCTCCTTTGTACATTCTCCTAGGGAGTACATCCATAGCTTTCAATAGAGGCCATTACCTTCCCTTCAAAAAAGATAGGAACTGCTGTTTGGTGGTGGGAAGCAATAAAGTAGCCATTTGAACATCAGATTATTTGGGTACATCATAGAAACTTAGCATCTAAGAAAACATGCTGTTGTAGCCAGCTTCCAAGGTGGCCTCCAGTGATCCCCTCTAACACTGCACCAGGGTTGATCTCTGTGACCATTGGAATAAAGTGGAAGTGATAGTCTGTCTCTACTGAGATTAGATTATAAAAGACTGTGGCTCATGTCTTGGGTTGGCTCTCTCTCTCATCACTCACTCTGGGGCAGTGGTCGGCAAACTCATTAGTCAACAGAGCCAAATATCAACAGTACAATGATTGAAATTTCTTTTGAGAGCCAAATTTTTTAAACTTAAACTATATAGGTAGGTACATTGTTATTAACTTAATTAGGGTACTCCTAAGGCTTAGGAAGAGCCACACTCAAGGGGCCAAAGAGCCTCATGTGGCTCGCGAGTTACCAGCTCATGAGGAACTGGGGAAGCCAGTTGCCAGCTCATGAGGAACTGGGACAGCCTATGAAGAAGCCCACGTGGTCAGGAATGGAGGCTTCTGGCCAGCAGCCAGCATGGAAGGGAGGAGGCTTCACAGCATCCATGTGGGTAACTATGGAAGGATTCTCCAGCCCTAGTTGAGCCTTGAGATGACTGCAGCCCAACTGGCCGCTAGACTACAACCTCTCCAAAGGCCCTGAGCCACGGCCATGCAGCAAAGCTGCTCCTGCATTCATGATCCTTAGAAACTGCGAGAGAATAGATGTTTGTCGCTTTAAGTTGCTGTATTTTGGGATAACTTGTTACAGAACAGGAGATACCTAATGCACATTATCTTGACTCATGATACAATGCCCACTTTCCCTATTAATCTTGGAAAATTAGAACTGGAAGCGAGAATGTGTAAGTCACTACTCAGTCCTCTTATTGGTAAATAGCACAGGGTGGCCCCTTCACGGCTGGCACCCGGCAATCATTGTGATCCCACAGCAAGAAGCAACTTTGTGGCAGAAAAAAACAATCTTTCTTTTTAAGTGATTTCTCTGTTTCATTTTAAAAGGCACTGGCTTTCAAATGTGTCCTGGGGAAAATCTTTCTTATATTTCCTTCAAGCACAATCAGTTCAACAGAGAATTCATGTTTTGCCAGTGATCATGGGAGGTACTAATGTGATTTTCGTAAGCTGTAGGGCCTCTCGTAGTCCTCCAACAAGTTTCACAGCTGTTAGTTTGCTGTAGTCATGGCTAGCTTAAATGGTGGCACACACTTTAAGGGTGCTTGTTCTGGTAGCAATCTGTGAAGAAGAAACTTCAGCTGGGAAAGAGGAAAGAGGAAGAAAACAACTCAATTCTATAATTATTGGTCATAGCAAAGAAATATAATAAAATACCTAGTAAAATATGCACTGTTGCTTTTAGTGAAAGTAGCTGTGTAAAATGGAAGGATTCTCCAAACAGCAACAATTGTATTTTTCTTGTTTGGATTATGTTTCCTTTATTAGGAAACCAATTTATCCAGTTCTTGGGCTGCCAAGGGCTTTGTTCTGAGGCAGTATTTTAACACTGTGTAAGGGACCCTTTAGTGAAATGGCAACCAATCAGTTGATTCCAGCATATTTTTTAAATGAAATAGAATAAGAGATTTCAGAATATAATACACAATAAGGTAAGTAGTTATTTTGCTTTAGCTATATGTATATTTTTCTGTCTATGTGTACTACAGGAGATATAAAATGTTTTGGTTTTTTTGCTATGTCTTATAGTCAAATCACTTGAAAGCTACTGTTCTGCAGCATTTTGATTATGAAAAAAATATAAAAAATTCAGATTTTGAGAACTATTCCAGTGAGAGACTCTGTTGTGGTAGGGCAATGGTGACATTACTGCATAGGGATGGAATGGTTTTCCTGAAGTGCATGCACATTTCACTCCCAATCATTTCAGAAAGTCTCTAAGTCTCAGACTAGAACAGAGACCTGTTTTTGAAAAAAGGATGGTATTTATGGAGCAAGGGGCTTTTTTTAAAAAAAAGATATATTTTTATTGATTTAAGAGAGATTTGGACAAGGAAAGAGAGAGAGAGCTAGAAACATCAATGATGAGAGAGAATCATTGATTGGCTGCCTCCTGCATGCCCCCTACTGGGGATTGAGCTCACAACCCAGTCATGTGCCCTTAACGGGAATCTAACCCAGGACCCTTCATTCCACAGGCCGACACTCTATCCACTGAGCCAAACCAGCTAGGGCAAGCATGGGGCTTTTTCCTTTCATTGGTGCCAGGAGGATCTGAGACTAGTCTATGAGCAGAGAATGGGCTGATGCAGTACCTGACCATGAGGCTGTGCCCATGAGCAAGCAGCACCCACGATCCGCGGCAGCAGTAGCTGGTGAGGTTGTAATGCTTGCAGGGCCTGCACCCTCAAGGAGGCACACGACAGGCCCCCCAGTAAGCATAGAGAGAAATGGAGACGGACCTTTCGACAAAGGGAAAGTGGTGTTCCCACCATGAGTCTGAACAGGGAGCACTGGCAGGCAGAAGAAGCTGAGCTCAAGAGAATGAGATTCATTCTCACAGAAGTAGCAAGGCCAAAGAACTGGAGGGAGTGGTTCAGAGTCCACATGAGGCAGAATCCTAGAAAATGCCAGGAAGGAACTGGCTGGTGAGTCATGGGGGCCAGGATGGAACGTAGAGAAAAACTGTTTTTTAGCAAATGAACTCATGCGGGCGATCATGGAGGAGATGTTGGAGCTACAGTAGGTGATCTCCTTCATGCCTCTCCTCTTGGAGGTAGGTCTCGGGCAGCCTGCACAGTATCAGAACACAGAAGGACTGTGGTGATTCTTTTGTTAGCATTGGATGCTGGAGACAGCTAGAAAGAGAGAAGGAGTGACTGCCTGTTATGGTCAGTCCAAGCCCATATCTTCATCACAACTAAAGTAAGTCCCTGAGCTTGTAATGCCATGTCATCCTCTATCATCGAGCTGAGCATTATGTTTTCTTTTAAACTGTAAAAGACACGTGAAGGGTCATATTAAGTGTGTGATATACCTTTGTATTAATGAGTGACACAGATTGTTTTTTTAAAGTGAGTAGAGAATCAATGAGTACTTGGTGGAGAAGGGGAAAATGAAGAAAACAGTCAAAGAGGACATTCTTTGCCACTTTGCAGTTTTCCCAAGGGGTTGGCCTTGCTATATGTTTGTGTGAATGGCTCTGTCTGATCTTGGACACTATAATGCATCCAGCAGGCTGTGCTTGAGGGATGGGAGGTGTGGAAGATACAAGTGCAAGGGAGAAATTATGCATGATATAGCAGTCAGTCAATCAACTGCACACATTTATAAAACATCTGCTAGGGGCAAAGTTCTGTGCTGAGCAACAAACAGTTTCTCTAAAATTGATAATCAAGTTGAAAGATAAGATTTTTGTAGCCAAAGTTACCCAGTAATAAAAGGCAAGTAAACATCTTATCGACAAGATACTTACTAGGTCTCAAATGAGATTTTTCAGCCAAAAATCCTATGATGTTGCCATTTTTTGGAGTCAAATGCCAAAATATCTCAAATTCTGACGTCAATTAGTTCTGCTGGCAAAATGTAAATACCATTCACTCATTCACTTTTTTCCCCCCACCAACTATGCTGAATACTGCTATAAAAGCTCTGTGCTAGGTACTTTGGGAGACAGTAAAGCTTTAAAAGGATGCTTGGAAACCAACACTCTCCATATACCTCTTCAAATTTTATGATGCTTTCAGGTAGGAACAAGGTTAATTTGGGTCAAACAAGGTTCTTGAAGTGAAAGCAAAGCAATAGTAACCAAGATAAAACTCCATGGATTTCAGTGGAAGCAATGTAGAAATGACCCTTCAGTAAATTGGAACTGGTGAGGACTTTGGTAATTAAAGTGTCCTCCCCATAGATCGTCAGCATGCAGGAAGCAAGGGTACTTCGAATCAAGGTCTCATAAATAAACATGCAGCTTGTCAGTCCCTGGAGATGGAGGAGCCATTCTTGAGTGTGCTACATGCAGGGCTCAGAGATAAGTGTTGAGCCTCTTGTCACCCTCACAGAAAATATATTAGCTTCTTTAAACCAAGAAATTAGTGATCACGGTGGTACAATTATAAGAAAGGACTACTGGGACTTGCATAAACCAAGCTTATTTAAATAATGTTAGAAGAGTCATGATAGAACAGCTGTAACCCACAAGGTAAAGCTAGTTGAGAATATTCATGTTTGCTTTCAGATATGAGTCCATTACTTATGTGGAATTATTCAATGCCCCTAATCAATGTCTAATCCAGGAGAGGCTCTTGAACCTTTATCAGCTTCACACCCAAACTTAGTTATTTCAAGATTGGGAGAATTCCAGTTGTGAATGAAGCCTTTGTTGATATTTATATTGACTCAGTTAATTTATTGATGAGACTAATAGAGTGCCCGTATGCAGTTGGTGCTGCATGGTGTGTATATACATTTGGGCAAAGGTTGTCTCTTGAGGTGCTGAGGTCTAGTAAGGAAGAAAGACAGGTGCAGAGGCATTCAATTCCACAGCGGAGAGAGGAAAGGAAGATTGATTTAATTTGGTCAAATGGGTAAGTGGATATTTGACCTGGGATTTGAGAAAAGGATAGAATTCCAATTGGGAACATTGGAGAGGAGGGCCCTTCATGGAAAAGTAATAACATGAGCGATAGCCAGAGTCAAGCTAGAAGACAAAGCTTGTTAGTGGAATATTGGTGAGCAGTTCAGAAGAGACGGAGGTCACGGTATTGTGGTGCTCCCTAGAAATTCCTCATTGCTGTCGCTGCACACCTGGTCCTGTTCCCTCACAGCCCTGCCTGTTGGAGGAAGGGTGGCGATTTTCTCATCAGCAATAGTGAGCAATGGAAGGAAATGCTTTACTCTTCCTGGGCAACAGGTACATTGAACATGGGATTGGTGTTGATAATGTTTTAAATGGAGCTAATTGGCACTTTAGTTAGTGTGTGATAGGAGGGAAACAAGATGTGAAAACAAGTAGACCTTTCAGCATTCCTCCAAATATGAAAAAACAGGGCCAATAGCCAACACTCCCTTTCCAGGTTTATGTAATTTTAATGTGTACAAAGTCTTGTCTTGCCTCTGCACCCAGTGAGGGCAGCTGCCCTTGAGATGGTGAGTGGGGGAATTTGGAATCTTCCTCTGGGGTCAGAAGTCCATAACCCAACGTTAGTAGGGGAGTCAGGGAGGAGCAGAGGAGGACTTCCCCTGCTGTAATCTTTCAGATGTTGCTGTCGAGACAGGAGAATAACCAAAATGCTTCAGAAGTCATATTTCACATCTTTTTTTATTATTAATTTACTAGAGGCTCTTGCACCTCAAAATTAGTGCAAGAGCCTTGGCCCCGGCCCCCGCCCGACACCACTGTGTTCGGGGGGCCTCTGCTGCCTCTGCCACATCCCCCGCCCACTGCAGCTTTGTCCAGAGGGAAGGATGTCTGGTCTAATTAGCATATTATGCTTTTATTATTATAGATTCTCCAAATTCTGACCACTCAACCCATCAAACCTTCATTTTTTATTTTTTTTATTTTCTTTATTGATTAAGGTATTACATATGTGTCCTTATCTCCCCCTTGGCCTCCCCCCTCCCCCCCCCAGCTCATGCTTCTTGATATAATTTTTCTCATATCTTATTTAATGTTAGGACAAGACTGATTTGGAATCATATGTGTACAAATTATGTAAGTGTAGCTGATAGGCCCTTTTGATGGAAAGACAAACTTCTTAATTATATTTAATATAAGCAAATCTTTCTTTTTTCTTCATATTGTTCTGTTGCTCTCAACCCTGGCTTGACATCAGAACCACCTAGAGACTTCCAAACAAAATCCCAATTTCCAGGCTGCTCCCAGGCCAATTACACCAAAACCCTGGGGTTAGGACTCTGGCACCAGCACACTTTAAAGCTCTATGGGTGATTCTAATGTGTAGCTGGAGTTGACAATCACTGTTCTAATGTTTTTGAGGATGAATAATAAACCCAAACTGGTAGTGGGTGAAAATATATGTGTATCAAATATATAAATATCCAATTATTAACAGTCCTCAACAAATGCATTTCCATTTTTAAAATAGTCTTTTAAAAAATGACCTTTATACATTTGTTGTAGAATATTATTTTAGTGATGTGTCTGTTAGTTATGTGAAGCATGTTACATAAAAACTGTCTGGAGACTGTGGTGTTATTTGCAAACATACCAGAGAATGCAGCAGATTTTACACAGGTTTATGAAAACAATATGCTTCATTTTTGTTAGTGTAGAAACAGCTTCAAAATTAGCTTCCTGCTAAACAGAAAGTCCAAAGAGAAGAAGAGAGAAGAGTATGATTTCTGTTCCCTCCCAGCTATGAGAGTCCTTTATTTTCAAAACGCATGACATCTTTAGTTATTTCTTCTCTTGACCATCCAATCAAATGCAAGATCTGCTGAATCTACCCCTGCAATTTCCTTTTGCACCTTTAACATTTCTCCATTTCTGTGGCTATTAGCCTAAATTACTCGCTTACCATCTTTTGCTTTGGTGATTGTTATATGATGTCTACCCCAATTTTTCTTAGACATAGCCTCTAGCCCTTTGCTCACCTTGGTGGTTCTCCACTGCCCACAGTATTATCATAACTCATTTGCCAGGCATTCAAGCTCTCCATCATCTGACCCCCATCCTGAATCTTCAGATTACTTCTCTTCTACATAGTGCTGTGGAACTGATCTAGCTGCTCACACATGGTTGTTTTTCTCTGCTACCAGTACTCTCACTCACGTTGGTATTCCTGCCAATGCCCCAATCCTATTTAGTATGGAAGGCTCAAATTTCATCTGCTTTACAAAACCCCAAACCTCACAGCTAAAAGCAATGTTTTCCTGGGGTGATCCCATGACAACACTTTATCTGGACCACTTTTTAAATATTTCTCAAAAGTCTCTCAATCCTTCAGAATCTCTATTCACGTATTTGTAAAATGGGAATAATACCAACTTAAAAGATGGCTTGGGAAGAGTAAATAAGATCATACATGTGTGGAGCCTAATACAGAGTAGACAGATAATTTTAAAAATAATCTTTCCTTCTTTCTTCTTTCTCTTTCCCGCCTTCCTTCTTAAGGACTAGAGCAGGTTGTTGATCCTCCAAGAAGCTAGTGTGGACTCCTCTTTCCTACTCCTTTCCTCAGCCTATTTTCTGAGCATTTTTACTTTTCTTGTGGCCAGTAGTTACCCTTCCCCAAGGGGCGTTTTGCCCTAAAGAAGCTAAATGCTTTCCTTGTCCATGGTTATTTTCTGCACTGGTGTACTCTTTAGAGACTCTCAATAAAGTCACTCCAGCTGAGGGTCTACGTCCATAGTTGCCACTTAGAGGACAGGTCTTTTCTATATATTTTTTTAAAAACATTGCTTGCCCTTGTCCATCACCTACAATACAAAAACAGGTTCTCCCTCTGAGGAACTTAGATTTAGGAAACATTGATTCTACTCTCTCTTTCCTGGGGCTTGAAATTGGACGACCAATATTCCTAGAAGGAAGAGAGTGAAACTGATGTGCCCAGGGACAACTAGATGAGAGATTGTGAACGCCAGGGGAAAAGAGACAGAGTAGCTGCTTTGATTCTTGATGGCTTTCTAGTTGGGTTCTAGTCCCTCAGGAGGCTTAGCTGCCTCCTGGCCTTGAGTTCTTTAAAATAATCTTATAAACTTGTAATAAATTTCTTCTTTCAGCTTAAGCTATCATGAGTGGATTCTGTTTCTTGCAGCTAAACAATCATCTGAGTTAATCATCTAGATTTTTAAACCAGTCTCAAAATTCAAGTTTAATTTGCTTTTGCTCAAGCTGTGTCACTAATTTATGCCTAGTCCCCATGATCACATGCTTTATTAGGATATACAGTGACCTCTAGGATATATAAACTGATTATTTATGGAGTTTAAAATTGTTTTTAAATGCTTTGATTGCATAGCAAGCACATTTCACTTAATCTTTCATTTCTGTAATGGTACTACTGGGCCAACTCTTCTATTTTTGGTGCTTACATCTCTCTCTCTCTCTCTCTCTCTCTCTCCCTCAGATAAAAGATAAAAATAATTGAAATAGGACAGATTACGTAGCAAAGAATAATGATTAGTAAGAGGCAATATATATATATATATATAGTGAGTAAATACTACTGAAACATCAATATTTAGATTCTACCTTAAACATTTATGACTCATGCAATTTCCTGAGTCTCTTAGTTTCCTCAATGAAGATCTTTGCATGATAATCTATATACATAAAAGGCTAAGTGACCGACCGTATGTCCATCTGACCGACCTACTGGCTGGCTGGTACATATGATGTGCACTGGCAATTTAAAAATAAATGTTGACTCGTGCATGCGCGATGCATATAAAACTCTCACTGACACCAATTGCATGCATGTGCTTTGATTTGTCATTGTCAACCGTGAATTTGGTTGTTTTTGTTGACATTCTGAAGCTGAAATAAGCTGGCATCATTGACAGAATGTATCTGAAGACCATGTCATAAATTAAAATTGAAACTAAGTGCAATCATCATGCTACTGAGAAATCTTAATAGTAAATGGGGTCTTTGTAATGGTACCAGATTTATTATCAAAAGATTGTGACCTAACATAATCGAAGCTGAAGTATTAACAGGATCTGTGGAAGGAGTTGTTCTGATTCCAAGAATTGATTTGTCCCTGACACTGGCCTCCCATTTAAATTAATTCGAAGACAGTTTCCCGTGATGCCAGCATTTGCAATGACTATTAATAAATCACAAGGACAAACTCTAGACAGAGTAGGAATATTCCTACCTGAACCTGTTTTCAGACATGGTCAGTTATATGTTATTTTCTCTTGAGTTCAAAGAGCATGTGACGTTAAAGTTAAAGTTGTAAATATTTAATCACAAGGGAAATTAGTCAAGCACTCTGAAAGTGTTTTTACTCTTAATGTGGTATACAGGGAGATATTAGAATAAGTTTAATCAATTTGTCAGTCATTGTTTTTATCAATGTTTTTATATCATGTTTTTGTATTTATATCATGTCTTTATTGTTGTGATATCATGTTGTTATTGTTTATTAATCAATTTATATATTATTTTCATATACATTTTACTAATTTTCTTTAACCTCTGACACTTCCATTATAGAGAAAGGGCAAATAGCAATATTAAAATATTTCTTTGCATTCATTTCCTTTCAATGTGCATGAATCTGTGTACCAGGCCACTAGTAATTATATAAATGTGCTTAAATACATTAAATATATTTTATAATGAACAATATTGTTGAAAAATTTTTTCTTAGAATACCTCAACATCTTGTAGTTTGAGAAAAGCTGACCTAAATACTAATAGGTTTCCAATGAATAGCCTATATTTCCCTTCCTCCTCCTTTCACTGCCCACATGCTTGCATGTACAATTATTATATTGATTTATTCTCCCAGGGGCTTTTGTATTCTGTGACATTACATATTTTGTAGCAGTGCCCAGCACTGAAATTTTGTAGACATTAATGGCAGTGGTCCTTGGATAAGATTAAATTTACCTCACCACATTATATCCCTTGAGAATAGTTTTGCTGTTTCACTCAAGCTAGTTATATATAATTAAAGTATAATCCTCCTACTAAGAACTTGGGGTGCATAGATTAAAAGAGTTATAAATTGTACTTAATCATTGGTTTGTTGTTTCTTCCATATATTTTGAGGGAAAAATACGATGACTATAGCCTTGTGATTTTGTGACTAATCCTTTATGTAATAAACCTAAGCTTCAATTATCTTGAATGAATTGATCTATTTAAGAAACCATTTGGCTTAGTGATGAACTGAATTTCCTACTCAAAGAACCAAATGTCATGAAGAAACTGCAGCATTGTATAACAACAGCTTCATCATTTTGGAGTTTTAAACTTCCACCTGCAAGGATAAATTTATCAATCCTAGAACCACCAAAGCTTCCAAGATCCCAGTGCAAATACTTGAGTGAGCAGGGTGGAGAAATTGCTAATTTCCAAAATGTGGAATTACTGAGTTAGAATATACGCTCTGGCTGGGTGGCTCAGTTGGTTGGAGCATTATCCTGTACATCAAAAGCTTGCAGGTTTGATTCCTAGTCAGGGCACATACCTAGGTTGCTGGTTCCATCACCAGTGGAGTACATTCGGGAGGTAACCAATGGATGTACTCTCTGACGTTGGTCTCTCTCTCTCTCTCTCTCTCTCTCTCTCTCTCTCCTGCACTCTCTCTAAAATCAATAAAAACATATCCTCAGGTGAGAATTATTAAAATATATAGAGATTTAATATTGCGTTCAATAATAAAAGCCCTTAATGGTACAATTTCACTATCCAGAGCACAATTTACTCCATTATATACAACAGTGTGAATGTAGATGTTAACCTTACAATGATGACTAATGATTGGAAGCAGGTACATATAGCACATATACATTTTTCTTACCATTTATACTAATTTTAATTATTGTGGTTTTAACCTTGGCTATAGAGAGTGCATAATGTGGTTTGATGAAGTTTGACTCACATTTGAAGGCACTTCAGAAATACATCTTTGGGGACATACACACGTATACACACAGACAACTTCAGTGGAAAGTATTTAGTTCAAAGAACTGATACTGTGGCTGCTGTTTGTTATCAGACAAAAGAATAATTTTTAAAATAAAGGACTTCCAAAATGATAAATGAGAAATTTTACATCAAGCAACCATAATAAGTATTCTGTAAAAAAAGAGAAATATAGAAAATATAGATGGACACTTGATCTAATTTATGTATCTTGAACACCTTCTCCAAGCTTACCTAATTGTTTATATACTTTACTAGAGGCCTGGTGCACAAAAATTTGTGCACCCGGGAGGGTCCCTCAGCCCAGCCTGTGCGCTCTCACAATCTGGGACCCCTTGGGAGATGTCCACCTGCTGTCTTAGGCCCACTCCCCGGGAGACTGGGCCTAAGCTGGCAGTCAGACATCCCTCTAGCAGTCCGGGAGCCCTCAGGGGGTGTCCACTTGCCTGCAGGGAGCAGGCCTTAGCTACAGTCAGACATCCTTAGCACTGCTGAGGAGGCGGGAGAGGCTCCCGCCACCACCGCTATGCTGGCAGCCATCAGCCTGGCTTGTGGCTGAGCAGAGCTCCCCCTGTGGGAGCACACTGACCACCAGGGGGAAGCTCCTGCATTGAGCGTCTTCCCCCTGGTGGTCAGTGTGTGTCATAGTGACCAGTGATTCCCAGTCACTCTGCTGTTAGGGTCAATTTGCATATTACCCTTTTATTATATAGGATACTTTATTAAAGTACATATTTTTAAATGTTAAAAATGTAACATGTAAATTCTTTTTGGAATAGAATGATACATTAGTAAGTAAGAAATTTAAAGATTTTAAAAAATAGATTTTATTTTTTAGAGCAGTTGTTGGTTCACAATAAAATTGAGTAGAAGTTACAGAGCTTTCCTATATATTCCCTACCCCCAACTCATGCATAGCTTCCCCATTATCAACCTCATAGAAAATGGGCATCTAAAGAAACATTCTGTTATAGCCAGCCGCCATGGTGGTTTCCAATGATCCCACCTCCTGGTATTCTCACATTTGTGCCATCTCCCTTCACATTGTACCAGTGTTGATATCTGTGACCAATAGAACTTGTCTTGGGAATTTCAATAACATTGTTCTCACCAAGGCACTGTTCTACTGTAAGCTTGACAATGTTTGGTAATCTCTCAAGTAGGTTCACTCTTCAATCAGTAATGCACACCATCCTGTTATGTGCAGTCTAAGTTTAGGACAAATTATATTGCATTGTTTTGCTTCAGATACCTTTTCTTTCTAACTATATTTTTATTACCTATATACCACAATAAAAAGAAAGTCAGGGAACCAAAGATCTTATATGATTTTAGAGTCTTTATGAGACAACATTGATTATGGCCACAGTAAATATAAAAACTCTAACAGCTACAACAAAGTATTTTTATTTTTCACATTTGAAAGATCTTGACTTCGGGTTTGTTATTTTGCACTAGAGGCCTGGTTCACGAAATTCATGCACAGGTAGGGTCCTTAGGCCTGGCCTGTGATCAGGGATGATCTGTGGGGTGACCAGTGGGGCAATTGGGGGGCCCCCACTGGCACCCGCCTTGGTGAGCCTGATGCTGCCTGCTCACCAGCCCTGCCCCCCGCCGCTGCCACCAGTAACCTCCCTCTGCGAGGTGACTGGCAGGGCGATAGAGGGGCCCCCCCGCTGTCACCTGCATTGAGTGCCTGCCCCCTGGTGGTCAGTGCACATCATAGTGACCGGTCATTCCACCGGTTGATTTACATATTAAGCTTTTATTATATAAGATTATTATTATTTTTAAAAAGACAGTTAAGTGGGCAAGCTCAGCGTCATGCCTATGCAACCTGTGCATTCACACAGGGTCCCACACTTAGAATGGATTTCTCAAATGATGTACCTGGTCCTAGATAAAAGAGAGATTAAAGTAAAATTAGGATTGTCAAATGACTGATCATATACTGAAATCAAGCCTTAAAAATGTTGATAAGCTAGGGAACATTTCAGTTCTGTTAGTAATACTTTCTCCCATGCATTAAGCATTCTTTTCTTTCCTGTCTGCTCTCCACCTGTAGAACTCTTCAGGTTTCATCACTGTAGCATCATTGCCCCTTTCTTCCCCAATGCAAAGACTTAAAAAAGAAGTTATGATAAAGAATATCCATATAAGTTTTTTGGATTCCCCAGAATCTTTGCCAAGCTGTCTTATGAGCACTTGTATGTTGTTATATATACATATATTTTAAATAAATTTGGGGGCCTTTCAAAGCAAACAGTACATATTTAAAAAAACATGGGGTTTTTTCAATTTGAGATAACTACATTTTGCTTAATTACTATTTAAATGTCTGTAACACAATATTGATGACAAAATTAGCATTTGTTTTTTAATTAACTGTCAGTGGGAGGGATAGTTAAACTATACTCTTCTGCTGAGAGTGTAGTTTAAGTATAATTTACTTCAAAAAAGTATTCTTTTGGCCAGAGAAAGGAAGACTTTAAATTATTTTACCTCTTTCAGATTTAAGGAAATACTTACTAGCATAATAACTGCCTTTTGACTTTGAACATTATGTCTGTATCATAGAAACATGGTTCACTGGTGAATCAATGGGGTGAAAGGTGACTGTGGACTGTGAGATAAAAACTGCCCATTCTAGTAGCTTCCAAAGTGGTCAACCTCAGTGTATCAGTTAAAGCAATACTAACTACAGTACAGATAAATCACCGAATTCTAGGGGCTACACAATTGAAGTTTGTCTCTCATCCAGTCAAAGTTAGTTGGTATTTCTGGTTGGTGGGCTGTCTTCTGCTTGGTCATTCCGGCATCTGTGTTGCTTCCTATGAATATATGACTCCATTCTCTTCTCAAGCTTCAAACTTCTTCCTCATCGCTAGGTATGTGGGGAAATCAGAGATGTTTTCTGTGAGCAGGCCCAGAAGTGGTATATATTGCTTCCACTAGTTTTACATTCCTATGTCCATGTATGGGAAATGTGTTCTAGCCGTGGGCCCAGAAAAGAGGGCCTGACTTTTGCTGACTTTCTGCCATTCTCTGCTCAAATGACATTGTGCCATATCTCAATGTTTCTTTCTATAATCCTTACAAATATGTTGCATCTACATTATAATTTTAATAATATGTGTCCATTCCTTTTGGGCAATAATATTCCTTAGATTTTATTCCAAGCTGGATTCTAGATCATCTTGGAATAAAATGTTCCCATCTCTCTCTTACCTTTTTTTCTTACTCTATAATTTCTATGCCTCTGATTTTGATTATCACTTATATACCAAAAATTCACTAATTTATATACTCAGCCCATATTTGCCTGTGCAGTTTAGACCTGTATATCCTACTGCTTTCTCAATATCTCCCATTTGGATCCTACCTTATAGCCAAAATATTCAAAATTGAAATTATGGTCCACTTTCATTACCTGCTCCCCATGCCACGTTTTTCTCCTATTGTCCTTATGTCTATGAAAATCAACATCTATCCAATGCATTAGCTCCATCCTCCTCCCTTAATTGCTATAAGCATTCTATCACTGGGGCCTGTCAATTTTACCTTCCAGTTATTTGTTGAATTCATCCTTCTCTCTTCATCTTTTCTACTGCTAGCGTATCTGAACTGACATGATCTCTTCGCTGAACTACAGTTAATAGCTGCCTCAATCCATTTCCTGGCATTCTGCTCTTGCCCTCCATCAAATGTGTTTTCTGCATTGCAGTCATAGCCATCCTTTCAAAATACATATCGAACCTTATCATTCACCACACACCCTTGTTTTAAACTTGTTAATGGTTTCCCTTTGTTCTTAAGATTATTCACATCTTCTCAGAATAGTATTCCAGGTCATCTGTAATCAGAATCACACCTGTCTCCAGCCTCTTCTCTGTCTTATCTGTTTGACCCATTCTCTGCCTCACTCTCTGAGCTCCATCACAGACTTTCCACACTGTGCCTCTAGTCCTTTGCTCCTACTGTTCTCTCTCCCAGGAACGCCTGTTCCCACCTCTCTTTTCTCTTTACTCAGTGAGCCCTCCTCATCCTTCTCATCTTAGAAAATTCCCTTCACTATCAAATTCCCTTCCATGAACTGCTAGATTGCTATCACAGAACCCTATATATTTCTTCTACTATAATTAGATGTGTTAATCAGATGTCTGTGATGAAATAGTTAATATATCTTTTATCTATTGAAAAGTGTCTGTCTCCTGGTCATACATCAGTAGTGCCCAGAACAATGCCTACATCCAATAAACATCTCTCTCTCTCTTTTTTAACAGCTCCTTGGTTTTGAATCCTAAGCTCTACCTATCACCTAGCACAGAGTGAGCCTGCAATAAATATTTATTTAATTGAATTGGATATTAATAGATGTCATTTAAATATTTTATTTTAGTGACATGCTTCACAAAATCACCCTGTTGGCCAGCCCAGTTTGACTCCTATTCAAAATGCAAGTCAGCCATTTTGTTTCAGATAGACATATGAGGTTTCCATTTAGGAGCAAGGTTCTCACTGATGGCTTTAGACTGCCTTGAAGATATCAAGTTAATTTATTCCCATTTCATCAACCATCTAGTTCTAAAAACAAAACAAAACACACACACACACACACACACACACACACACACACACACTCATACACAAAACCCATACAGGGATTTGGTAGAAGGAGTAATAAATACTCAGACAAAATATTTGTGTAATAAAAGTTTAATGTAAGGCCCTGGCCAGGTAGCTCAGTTGGTTGGAGGTTTCAGGTTCAAACACCAGTCAGGGCACAGATAAGAATCAGCCAATGAATGCATAGGTAAGTGGAATAGCAGGTCTCTCTCTCTCTCTCTCTCTCTCTCTCTCTCTCTCATCAACAAATAAAATTTTAAAAAATTGATGTAAGTTTTAGTGCTTATTGTAAAAAATAAGAGTATTACAGAATAGAAGTAAAACCATTTCTGTTGGATATTTAGGGTATTGTTTTGGCATCTGTGACTTGTATTCCTGGCTTCAGGCTTAAATTTGGATTTCATTTTTCAAATATGGCTGAATTTCAGACAGAAAGTTATAAACTTTCGGTAGCAGAAACCAGGGTGTCTATATGCTCTGACAAATGCATTTCCCTATTGGACTCAAATGTTGAATATGTATTATAATTTAGGCCATACTTGATGCTTTATTAACTTGGGCACCTAATTTTCTGAAGCTAATGGAGGTGAAATTATAATCAAAAGCTAACTCAAAAGAACTATATAGGTCCCCAGTATTTCTCTTTCTCAAACTGTCGCTTCCTTCATGCTAGGACCTTTTGGCTAAAAATAGCAAAAAGCAAGCCCTTATCTTCTTATTGAGGAGGATGTTCTTTGACATTTAATTCTTAGCACTTCTCTTTGCCCTAAATAAAATTCCATTTCTCATTTGGTGATTGACAAGGAAGACAAGATTGTGAAAGCATTGAAGGGCATACACTAGATCAGGGGTGGGCAACATTTTTGTGAGTGCGTGCCAAAACCAGCAAAATCTCTGACTCAAAATTCTTCTGCGTGCCAACCCTAATTTTTTGAGACCATGTTATGCCTACTTGATATCTCTTAAGGTGTACGTATGTGAAGAACCTTGAAGAAATAATAAAATTCATTCGAGCGACAAAAACACAGTATATGATGATGAAAAATACATTTATTTTTTAATGTATACATGTACACTGATAGTCTGACAGAAAACTTTATGACTCCGTTTGATATTATCAGTGGGACTTTTGCTGCTGCATCACTGATGACAGAGATTTTACATCAGGTTTATATTTCGTGACCTTCAGAGATATGCACAAGCTACTACTTTCATCCGTCAGGCTACTCCTATTACAAGACTTAACAAAATTCATCACTGAGAACAAAGATTCACAAGCGTATGTGGATGAAAACATGGAGAGTAACGCTGTTGCAAAGTTTTTTAAACAGAAAAAATTTTCTGGAATGGCATTCCCAGTCCTCAATAGTTCGTTTTTGACACTTCTCTCTGGTACTCCTGTCTCTAATCGCTTTTTTTCAATGTTTTCCAAGTCAACTCTAAGGTCAATAAATTTCTGCTTCCAAATTGAGCTACTCTGAAATTCAATCAACTGCATTTCAAAGTCAGCCATGTCTATGGTCTTTAAGATAACTTGTTATGTAAAATTATTTATTTATCTAAGATGCACCTATACTGAATTTATCTGAAAAATAAAAAGTCGATATTAAGAAAAAAATTGTAAATGGAAGATTATAAGAGAGGGTTTCGCATGCCAGCAAAAGTTACTGGTGTGCCATGTTTGGCACGGGTGCCAGGGGTTGCCCACCCCTGCACTAGATTATTAATTGATTCAACTTATTTTAATTCCTACTAGGCGCCCCAAACCCTTCTAGGTACTGGGAATGTACCAGTGAGGGGTTGAAAATTTCTACCCTCACAGAGCTTAAATTATGAAAGATAAGTAAGAGACCAGATAGATACAAACATAGATATTATATATAGCTAGAGATGTAGATATAGGTACATATACAGCTATATCTATCTCTATACTTATCTATCAAATTGCATCAACCTCTCCATAAATATTTATACAATATTTGAAAAATTTTAAGAACCCTGAGAATACAGGTGGGCCTAGAGCAGAAAGATAAAAGAAAAGAATTATAGGCGGTTAGTCAGAGAGTTCATATAAGACTGAATAGATCAGTGGAGGGGATTTGCTTTTATTGTGAATGAGATGGAGAACATTGAAAGGTATTGTCCAGAGACAGGATGCAATCTGCCTGTAAGATTTATTGGGACCACATTGTACACTGTGTTGAGAAAAGAAAATAGCAGTGAAAATGCAAAGCAGACCAGTTAAAAGGTATCTTACATTAGGTTTCATTGAAGCAGAGCCTGAAATGAAGGTTATTGTGCAAGTAATTTATTAAGGGCATGCTCTCAGAAGAAACCTACTAAGAAGTGAGGGCAGCAAGATAAGTGAAGAAGCAAATAAAAAATTTAGTTTCATCTAAGCCTAGCCTCAGCTTAATTCAAATCGGAGGGAGAGCTCTGGAGTATGAATAGCAGTGCCACGGAATTGTCCCACTTTGAGTTAAGGGCTGGATTTTGTGTCCCTGTTTTAGTAGAGCATTGGCCTTTGTCAACTTTGGAGGGGGTCATAAATCATGGGCATCTCTGGAGAAGGCCCCTTTGGGTCTTCTGAAGCAATCTCTGGGGTTGCTGCTATAAGTTGTTTAGCAGTCAATACAACATCTGGATGCTGAGTGCACTTGTCCAGTAAAGGGTATCTGGGCAGAGCACCAATAGCATTTTTAAAGAACATACATTTTCCAGGTGGGAGATAATGATGATTTGGACTAGGGTGGTGGCTGTGTTTGGGGTAGATAAGATATAGATGTATTTTGTTGGTAGAGTTGGCAATATTTGTTTCTGGATTGATGCCAGCTGCATAAATGAGAGAAATCAAAGGTGAGAGAACCTACACAAATAGAGTTGCTATTTACTGAAATGGAAAAGAAGAGATCAGGACTTCTGTGTTAAATTTGTACATGCATTGAGACATATCAGTAGAAAGACTGAGTAGACAGTTGGTTTTATGGGTCTGGATTTCAGGTCTTATTTACAAATATAATTTGAGTATTTATGATTTTAAAGTTAAGGAGTTACTATAGATCAGCAATTTTCAACCTTTTTTTATCTCATGGCTCACAGAAACTAATTGCTAGAATTCTGCAACACACCAAAAAGTATATTTTTTGCTGACAAGACAAAAAATAGATAAAATTTTGATTGTCTTACCAAAAAAATGATAGTAATGACCTACTCTTTTTATTCCAAAGTGACTTTTTAAAAAATCATGTGCCTATACTTATATATAAGGATTTAGGGTACCAAGAATTAACCAATCAGATACAACCTTATTATGTGATGTGACCAATAAGATACAACTCTATATGACCTATGTAGTTATGGTTCAAGACAGGACATTCACACTGGGTGGCTATTGTTATGTTGGCTGTTGTCATTTTCTATTTGCTAATCTAAAAGAGGTCAGTGCCCCTGACTAAATGGTCAGGTATTGCATGTTTTAAAAATTCTTGTGCACACCAGTGTACCATGGCATACCAGCGTACTATGGCACACCAGTTAAAAATCACTGCTATAGATAAATAAGAGAAGCCAATACAAAGTGTTGGGGTTGGAGTTATGAAAATGATACAAGGAAGAATATTGATAAGGAGCAGCTGGTGAGGCAGGAAGATGACCTATAGTGAGGAAGTCTTGGAAGTCAAGAGAAAACAGTATATCAAAAGGAAGGAATGATCAATTGCTGAATGCTGCTGATTATTTGAGTGACAACTGGGAATTGACTGGTGGATTCGGCATTTTGGAGATCTTGGGTGAACTTAATAAAAGCTGTTTCAGTGAAACTCTGAAGACAAAAGCATGGTTGGAATGGATTCAAGAGCAAGTGGGAAGGTAGGAAGTGAAGATCATGAGTTTGGACAACTCTTCTGAGGAGTTTTATTCAAAAGAAGTGAGGCAAATGAGACAGATGGTAGTTGAGACCTAAATGGGATATAGTACAGTGGAATTTTATGTTGATATGAATAATTCAGAAAAGGGAAAATTACTGATGCAAGGAAGAGAGCGATATCTGGAGAAATGTTCTTAAGCAGGTCAAAAGGGAGGAGGTTAGGTACATAAATGGAGGGTTTGGTAACTATGATGGAGAAAGCAGAGGAAACTTATTTTCTATTTTGCTATTATTTTTTCAATGAAATAGGAATCAAGTTATTAACTGTACTGAGGGAAAGAAACTGTTGAAAGTCTAAAGAGAGTTGTGAAATAATCACCTGAGGGTAGGAGAGTGAATGAACTAAGAAAATGTCAGTGAGATTTCCGTACAGTTCTGAGGGCTTACAAATTCTAAGAAATAATCTCAGGAAGTCCTAAGAACTTGAGGTTGGGTAAAAGCATTATATTAAAATAATCACAAAGACTATGAAAAAAGGTCCTGTCAAATTATCTATATGCACAGTACTAAACAAAAAATAATTATAGAAAATTAAACTAAGAAGATATTATGTACATTAGAATGTTTTTAAAAGAGACTTGGGCCAATTAGACTCAGTAATTACATTTTATGGTTCAGTGACATTAAAAATTTTGATAAACACATTTGTGTTGAGATATCAAATGATAATGTTTTAGTTTTGCCTTTTAATTATTAAAGTGGAAGATACCAATGTAGCATTATATTTTCTTGTGGTCACAATTTAAAATTTAATTAAAATGCTGTAGGTCTTTACCTTAGCCCAATTTTATTTAGCAATTAAATTCAAATGCTGGTAGAAGGGCTTTAGAGTAAAATCAGAAAATTTCCATGGGACTTCAGAGTTTTCCTGCCATTTAATGCATCTATCTAAGAAAAATCTGGACAGCTCCTTAAGTGTCTAATGCCTGTTTTTTCTTTTCAGTGGTCACTAAACATCAAGTGATACTTTTACAGAAGTGATTTTATGAGTTGGAAATACTTTCTCTTAAATTAACACTTGTAAAACATTTTCCTGCCTTTCCTGGCCTCTTTAAATGAAACTTATTCTTCATTCCCTGACACTGTATTAATCTCATAGCCTCTGGAGTCTTCAAAATTGGTAAAGGAAACCACATTGAAGGAATGACATGAGACTCAGACCATGTTTTAGGAAGAATCAGTTGACCATGTATTAGCACTTTTTGATCATAGACCATATATAGACCTTGAGTGCTCTTCCCCCTACTCTGGTGCTGTGATTCCCCAATGGTAGTGTATGTCAGAATATCCTGGGGAAGCTTGTTATACAGGATAGGGCAAAAGGAGGTTTACAGTTGTGAGTACGTGAAACACAGAGTTTATTCTCATTTTGTTATTTAGTAATTATTGTATTATTTTCCACATGAACAACTGTAAACCTACCTTTGCCTACCCCTGTATATTATCCTGGGATTTTAATTCAGTAGAGATGGGTTTAAAATGAAAGAAACTGTATTTTAGTAAACACCACACTGAAAGATTATGATGCAGATGATTGAGAAATACGGCTCCAGAGGCTATGAGATTAATACAGTGTCAGGTAAAAAAAGGCCTGAACTAGGGAAGTGGGAAAGTAAGAGGTAGAATTTAAATTCAGAATAGCTCCTTAAGCCCACATATTTTGCTCTCTCCCTCACAGAGTCTCACTGAAAACACACACACACACACACACACACACACACACACACACACACACACTGCATTTAATCGGGGTGGGGGGGGAAGGACGTATTTCCAGGTAGGCTTTAAGAACTGTGAAGTATATCTGCTATATGTAGTGTAGGGAGGAGCAAGCTAAGGAAAGCAACCACGCACAAATGGAAAGGCCTTCAAGGGAAGCAAGTACCTGAGACTCCCTGGAAAACCTCACCAATTCTCAAGGATGGAGGTGGAAGAACCAGAATAAGGGAGCCACGCAGCAGTCAGTATAAGTAAGCCGCCACCTAATAAAGTCAGAAAGAATCAGAGGTCCCCAGAGCAGTCTCCTTGGGATGTGGATTGAGGAGGTCTGTTGCAGTGGTCAGGTCAGAATGGGACTGCTAAAAGCAAGAAAAGATCATTGATGATAGAAACATGTTTGAGTAATGCCCACTTTCAGGAAATAGGGAACAGATGGATGACAGAACTGATAGGAAACTTGACATCGAACCAGTGATCTGGAAGCAAAAAATCAGTGGTTTTCAAGATAAATTGGTTAAGTTGCCACAAGCTATAGAAATTTTAAATAACATATAGATTGAAAATAAATCAATGGTTTGGCAATTTAGTGGTCATGGTCAACTTTGTGAGTTTTTAACAGAGTGGTGTGGACATCGTCAGATGGAGGGTTGAAGTGAGTAAGGAATGAAGAAATGAAGTCATCAAGGGTTGATTAGTAGCTATCATTTGTGAGTTTGGAAGCAAAAGGGAAGGAAAGAGGGTTGCTAGCTGCAAGAGTAATGGGTATTTTTATAGCTCTGGGGTCTTCTCTTAACATCTGGGAGAGAACAGAAAGAGCCAGAGAGGTGAATAAGGCAATATTCAAGATAGTGGGGAGGAAGGTGATGGTTGATGATGGATCATGTGTTGTGAGATCAGGGTCTCTTTGAGACTAATATAAATCATGTTCCAGGGCCATGAGGTAGAATATTCCATTAGATCTAATTATAATTCTTAAATTCTACAAAAATAAAGATACTAATATGATAGTTTCATATTTCTAGCATGTTGTTTAATAGGGACTGAATATAAAATGTTGGCATTGTTATTTTTGAGATGGTAGGGTAAAGATCAAGGAAGTGAAACCTTAAGTAAAGGACTGAAGTTAAAAGGAATGTGTTTGTTGCAGACTTTGAAAAGTATGTAGTGATCTGGATATATTAAGTCAAAAGGTACTGAAAGAAAAAAGATGATCTAGTAGGACTTGTAGAAAAAAGTGGGCTGATAACTCTTAAAGATTAAGAGGGGGGAAAAAAAGACCAACCAACATTGCCTTTCTTACCAGAATCTTTCATTTGTTTTTGGGGGAATGTTAGTAACTGTAGTTCTGGTTGTCATAACAACATACCATGGATGGGGTGGCTTAAAAACAGAAATTTATTTCTCGCAGTTTTGGAGGTTGGAAGTCCAAGATCAGGGTGTCTGCAGGTCAGGTTCTAGTGAGAGTTCTCTTCCTGCCTTCTGTTTTCTCATTGTGTCCTTAGATGGCAGAGAGAGAGGTCGTTGCTTTTTAGAGGGACACTATTCCAGTCACGGGAGCCCCTTCTCATAACCTCATCTTCACATAATTATCTCCCAAAGGCCCCACCTCCAAATAGTATCACATTGGGGGTTAGAGCTTCAACATATGAATTTTGGGAGAACACTAACAGCCAGCAGTCCATCACAGTTACTCTTCAATAATTTAAAACCAAAACAAACCATAATGTTAAGAATATTGTATTACTGCTATTACATCACTGCTATAATTATAATTATTTAAAATTACTTATGCATGTGGGTAAGGGTTGGAAGGATATATGGTTATTTTGTTGGGACTATATGATTTTGAGTAATGCTAAATTATTTTCTGTTATAAGTATAATATTTTTTTGTGGAAAATCTCTTTAAAATATAGCCAATATTAGTTCACACTTGTAGTAAGCTAGATGTTTTATTCAGGTCTCCAAGTTCCACATTTTTTGGGTGGGTTGCAAAGGGATTAATAAAAATATTGCTTGCTTCCTACCATCCTGCATAGGTAGCTATGCTCACTGACATGATGGATGCAAACCCCCATTCAGTCGAGAACAGCATATGAAGTTATTTTTGCATAACAGCTGTCATTTTACCTGGGCTCTGAGTTTGCAACTTTTCAAGTGTAAGAATTTATTTTTGTGTGCTCTCATTTCGGATACCTTTAAGGTCCTAGCTTTTCTTCCATTTAGCAGCAGCAACCAACTTTTTCCATAAAGAAAGATCTTATTAACCTAATTATTTTCTCATAAATAATTAACCCAATTATAGACTATTTACTAGTTTCTGCATTATTAAATATTTATAAAACTGAGAGAATTAAAAACGTGTTTTCCTTACTCCTCCCTATCCAGGACAACATATTGGTCAATTCCTGTATGAATGGCTTTAGAAAAAGTTCGAAGACTTCCAAAGAATTATGTTGTGCTGATGGCACTGTGTGTTCTCATAAATAATTAACCCAATTATAGACTATTTACTAGTTTCTGCATTATTAAATATTTATAAAACTGAGAGAATTAAAAACGTGTTTTCCTTACTCCTCCCTATCCAGGACAACATATTGGTCAATTCCTGTATGAATGGCTTTAGAAAAAGTTCGAAGGCTTCCAAAGAATTATGTTGTGCTGATGGTACTGTGAGGCATTTAGGAATGCCAATAAGCAGGAGGGAATTTCATTGTTAACATCTTTTAGACCAGTGGTTCTCAACCTTCTGGCCCTTTAAATGCAGTTCCTCATGTTGTGACCCAACCACAAAATTATTTTCGTTGCTACTTCATAACTGTAATGTTGCTACTGTTATGAATCGTAATGTAAATATCTGATATGCAGGATGGTCTTGGGCAACCCCTGTGAAAGGGTCTTTCGACCGCCAAAGGGGTCGCGACCCACAGGTTGAGAACTACTGTTTTAGGCGCTTAGAATTAAATATATAGAATTTTTATATGCTGTTGTTATACCTGTGGAACTCTGAGTCTCAACCTTCTGTCTGTGGGCAAAATTTCACATATACAACACCATCTGGGCTAGTCACTGTTGCTTATAGCTACTGCAGAAGTAAGGGAGATTGTGGGTTATGTGCTATTCTTTAAGCTCTAACTCTAAGTCAATGCTTGCCATCCCACTTAGGCTGGGGACTCTACTATGAAGAAGACCTATCCTGAAGATGGGTTAAAAATATTTAGACCAATAATTGGGCAGGTGCTGTTCTCTATATTTCCAGGTCCTAAGTGATTTAAAACCCTCAATCTGAAATATGGAGACAAAACACAAAGAACCAGGAGTTTAAATTCCCACTAACTGGCTCTTTGATTTGGGTAGATTTCACTTAAGCATTATAGCATTCAGGCTCCTCATGTAGAAATAGAATTGATACTTCTGTCTTAGGCTTATATTGTGGATTATATAATACCAGAGGCCCAGTGCATGGATTTGTGCACATTGAAAGTAAATGAATTAGAAGGTGGTGATGGGGAAGGACTGGGTGAGACGGGCCAGACAGGCCCTGGAGCCAACCTCCCATGGTTCCTGCCTGGCTGGCTGCACCTGGTATGGCACTGGGGCTTGAAGGGTGTCTGCAGAGTGAGTGGAGTCCCTCCAGCAGGTGGGGTCCATCAGCCTGGCCTGCGGGAATCAGGCCGAAATTGGCAGTCAGACATCCCCCAAGGGGTCCTGGAGTGTGAGAGGGCACTCTGCAAAGTTGCTGTCGCTCAGCAGCTCCTACATTGAGTGTCTGCCCCCTGGGGTCATTGTG
>NW_005353967.1:7638581-7699331 GCF_000412655.1 Myotis brandtii | reverse complement strand
AGATAGATAGATAGATAGATAGATAGATATAGATATAGATATAGATATAGATATAGATATAGATATAGATAGATAATGAATGTAAAGTGCTTTATCATTTGTTGTCTCCACTTTTTTATGTAATCAATTATAATTAAACTAGAGGCCCGGTGCATGAAATTCATGCACAGGGTGGGGGGGGGGTCTTTCAACCTGGCCTGCACCCTCTCGCAATCTGGGACCCCTCGGGGGATGTCCGACTGCCGGTTTAGGCCCGATCCCTGCGGGCACATCCCTCTCGCAATCCGGGACTGCTGGCTCCTAACTGCTTGCCTGCCTGTCTGCCTGATTGCCCCTAACCACTCTGCCTGTCTACCTGATTGCCCCTAACCACTTGCCTGCCTGCCCGACCACCCCTAACCACTGCCTGCCTGCCTGATTGCCCCTAACTGCTCACCTGCCTCCCTGATCCCTCCTACCCACCTCTGTCTTGGCCCCTGCCACAGCGGCTTTGTCCGGAAGTACGTCTGGAATGACGTCCGGAAAGTCGTTCGGCTGCCCGGTCTAATTAGCATATTATGTTTTTATTATTATAGATTTAATTAATCCTTCATTAATGAGCTGCACCACTGAGGATGATCCTTGTCAGATTCACTCAGAGATTTCCTCCTGATGCAGAGGGACCATGGCAGCTGCTCTTATCCTGGTGGTAATTCTGAATGTGGCAGTGATTCCTAACTACCCCAGTGTTGCTACCAACTGGATCAATCAAAGGATGGCTACATACAAGGATGGCTACTTTCAGGTAGAGGTCTAGAAAATTAGTTTTATGCTAAGAGGTGGACCTCATACAAGAATAGAGGAACCCCATTCTACTAGTACACTGGAGAAGTTTCTTCAAAATACTCTGGACTGTATAGACTTTGGTATTAGGAAATACCATCTGTCATTTCAATCTAGTGACTACATTCTCTTTTTTCCTATAAATAGCTTTTTTAGAAACTATTCTGGGTTCCTTCCTTCCTCATTTCTTTCTTTCTCTTTCTTTTTCTAATATCTATATCTATATCTTTCTATCTACCATTTGTCTATCTATCTATCATCTATCTAGATTTTAGATATATATGTATAGTGTTAATATAGCCATCCATACAAAGGTTTATATACACATATATCAGTTTAAATATGGATTTAAAAGTGATAACTATATTGCATTACTTACTATTTCTAATACACTGTGATTCTATGTTATCTCAGTAGGATTTTAACAAGCAAACTGAAAACAGAATGGAGTTCCTTTGCAGCCTAGTGAGATTTTATCTTCATGTAAAGCAAAGCATTTTGGTGCGACATCAGGGATAAGTGTATGGAATTAATCATTTATTTTTCTTCAAAATACCCCATCTACCACTGGGCACCAGAATCAATAATTATGTTCTCTGGTTTATACTGATCATTATGTCTTAACCTCTAGCTCTGAAACAACATATTTTGTGAGAGACGCTGATTGTGCTCTGTGAAATTCTGCAGGGCCAAGTAAAAGGAGGATGTCATTGTTCTACATTTGGCTAATCTGAATTATGCAGCTTTAGCCATTAAGACATTAAAAGGTAGATAATGACCAATTACAAATTTTTGCAACAGTGCTTTATATTTTCTAAGTGCCAACGCAGATGTTTACTTACATTTAAAAACATGAATGTAATACCACATTACTTCTATTAAAAAATCCAATTTGCCATCTTGTAAACATAAATACATGGCTGTATTTTACAAGCAATATCAGTTAATGTGAACATCTATTGTGTACTGAGTCTATGACATGCTGCTAGTCACTATAAGCATGAGAGATTCAATAAGTCAGAGAATCAAGTTCATTACTTTCATAGATTACCCATTCTTTACATTACAGCTTCAGTTGTATGGATTCATTTCAACAGACTTTTATCAAACATCTTCCATGTGTGAGGCACTGTGCTTAGTTCTACAGAAATAGAGCAGGCAGTCTAAATGCTTCCACAGTCCAGGAAATATAGCCATCATGTTCCAGAAGTGTTTTTGGACAGCCAGGTGTATCCTTGGAGTTGAACTTTTGTGAAGGTGTTAACTGGTGCTCTTCAAAACCCCAATAGACAGGGAAGGTTTGGACAGCCCCTAGAGACTACAGGATCAAGGGAAAACTTTGTTGTTTTTGTTGAATACTATATGTTTAAATGCTTGTGCAAAAGAGCTGACTCAGGAGAAGTGAAGACATGATGGGAGTGGAAACTGATTGTTGTGGCAAGGTTTCTGGGTAGGCAGAAGTGAAGGAACCTCTAGTAAAGCCACTGCCATGATTCATTCCTAAAGAGCAGCACAAAGACATTAAGAGGAATGCAAGTAAGGTATGGGCCTGGTTGAGAGAAAGTGTATATTCCAGCTTCCACATTTGTGATATTTGTTGCATCCATCCCAATTTTGAATATTGTTGGAGTTAAATATGTATAAAGTATTTATTGTGTTCAAAGAGATAGGCACATAGTTTTTTTAAGAAGAGAGATGATGGGGTAAAGGAGTAATAATTCAAATTTGACTCTTCTGCTAGTTCTGGCCTTTATTTTATTTTTAAAATGTATTTGTTATCGATATCAGAGACGGAGGGAGAGGCAGAGAGAGAGGTAGAAACATCAGTGATGAGAGAGAATCATTGATTGGCTGCCTTCTGCACATCCACACTGTAGATCAAGCCTGCAACCCAGGCATGCCCCCTCACTCCCCACCAACACCATAATTGAACTGCTGCCTTCTGCACATCCACACTGTAGATCAAGCCTGCGACCCAGGCATGCCCCCTCACTCCCCACCAACACCGTAATTGAACTTTGACCTCCTGGTTCATAGGTTGACACTCAACCACTGAACCATACCAGCCAGGCTGGCCTTTACTTTAAGTAGTTGATGCAGTTACATCATTTACTGATTTATAACTCCTGGTTATAAATACTCCTCCTGAGAGTGTGGTTTTGAGAAAAGGACCTAATGAGATGGTCTTATGATAAGACCTAAATAATTTTTTGGGACTTACTTCTTTGTTATAAGTTTAGTGTTAAGTTTGCCCTAAAGTAAAATTTTCAAAATAATTAGATCAGGCATATGTTATTTTAAATAAGTAGAAAACACAATGAAAGGATTCATCAAGTTGTGACTTGAAAGTTCACATGGTCTTTATGGGACCAAGGTGAGCAAACATTATGATAACAAATCAAAAGTGAGTCATGCTGTTTATCATATTTTTCATAAATTTTTCCAAATACAACTCCACAGAGCTCAAAAGAGTACTAATTTGCCCTGGCTGGTGTGGTTCAGTTAGTTGAGGGTTGTCCCAGGCACCTAGAAGTGGAAGGTACGATTCCCAGTCAGGGCTCATGCCTGGGTTGCTGTGGCTCCCCAATGGGGGGTGTCATCAATGGTTCTCTCTCATTGATGCTCTCACTCTCTCTCTTCCTTCTTCTTCTCTCTCTAAAATAAATGAAAACATGTTTAAAAAAACAGTACTCATTATTCACTCCAGGGGGAAGATGTCAAATGTAAAAAGAGCAATGTAAATTTTGGTTAAAATGTCTGAAACTGAGCGCATACATTTTCATTTTTATTAGTGGACAATTAATGTTTTAGAATGAAAGCAGATATACTCTTTGAATTATTAGGCTTTCTTCACTAACATTAGTATGTTTTGATATAAAATATTAAGAAATTTGTGACTGCCCTCCTCTTCCATTAGCCAAGCCTTTTTGAGGCAGCTGGTTGATAAAAGGCTTAACCATGTTCATTTGGATACCCCTTGTAAAGCATGAAGAAACTCGCTGTGGGATCAGAGATTTCCCATAAATTGATTGCCTTTAAAGCCATATGATCAATATAGATGTCATAAAACTGAAATAATGTAAAAATATTTTGTAATAAAATTAACATTAAATTTAAATTAAGTTTAACTAGCATTTAAATCATGAATTAAAGCTAGATTTTTATTAAAGAAAAAATCTCTGTAAAAATATAAGTAGTCTGAGTATAAAGTCATTATTTATTATTCCCATATAAGATGAGAAAAAAATAGCAATTTTATTTTTTTTAGCTTTTTTTATTATATTAAATAACATTGTTGTTATTTACTTTATCATAAGATATATTTTTCTTTATTATATGTCTTTATAGGAAATCTAGTAACATTCTTGTGTGACTGATAGATTAATTTTAGATATGTCATTTTAGAAAAATAAATGCTACTGTAAGATATGCGCATAATATATAAAATACATGTTGCAGTTCTTACATTGATTAGTTAAATGCCAGGTTGAGGACTGGTGTTATGTCTAGAGCATTTGCTCTGACTAGAACATTGAAGTGAAACACATTCCTCTAGTGATGACTAAAAAATACTTATCTTTAAAATTGGATAATTACCCCCAAATATTTCCAAAGGCAGGCATTTTTAGGTAAGATGTTTGACAAATGCACACTATGGTTTTTTTTTCCTAGGTGAATGCCCAAAATAATTTTCTGGGGTGCTTTGAGCTCAGTGCTTATAGTGTCATTAATATTATTGTTGACATCTAAAATATAACTAAAAGCATCCTGGTTCGATAATTTTTTTATTTTCTTCAAGTAATAGCTTTGGTATTTACTTTCGCCTCTTTTCATTTCAAGAAAACCAGCCAAGCATAATGAATAGAATATAAGAAAATTGTGTTTGGATATTCACCTTGAACACATTCCAAACTTTAAATTTTTGCTCCTTCCTTCCCCATTTTACATTTTTTTTTATTTTACGTGTCCTTTAATTATTGTAGTTCTAGTTAATTTTATTACTTTTGTCTTTTAACCTTTATACTTTATCGATCTACTACTTTTACTATTATATTTAGCTTTGGCTTAACTGGAAAACTTATTTTTGGAGTTTTAAAGGTCTAACATATAGGGGTGGGCAAAAATAAGTTAATAATGATAGTAATACATAAAACAATAATAAATAAATAAATAAATAAATAAATAATGCAAGAGTACGTTATATTTCACATACTCACAACTGAAAACCTACTTTTGCTAACCCCTATATTTATTACTGAACCCACCTACTAGTGCAGAAAAATATTAACAAAGAGAAAAATAATTTTTTCAAAAATTTCCCAATAAAACACACCCAACTGTTTTGATAGTAGTGATATTTTCTGTGACATGGTAAAATGCAGGCCATGGTAATATGTGAACCATCTCATGTGCAATTTCTTATAAACCCAGGGTGGTTCTTCTCCAAAGTCTCCTCTTGTAGTTGTACCTAATTTTATTATAAGTTTTCATCTGAATCCATTGGGGAATGGGCCAACTCTGCTTTTGGAAAATTCCGTTTATTTTGGTTTAATCCCTTCACCTTTTATACCCAGGCTCCCTAACCCCTTCACTCTGATAGCTGTCAATCTGTTCTCCTTATCTATGAGTCTGTTTCTGTTTTGTTCGTTAGTTTATGTTCATTAGATTCCACATATACTAGTAAGTGAAATCATATGATACTTGTCTTTCTCTGACTGGCATATTTCACTTAGCATAATACTCTCCAGATCCATCCATGTTGTCACAAAAGATAAGATTTCCTTCTCTATTATGACCAAGTAGTATTCCATTGTGTAAATATACCACAGCTTTTTATTTTATTTTATTGTTTAAAGTATTACAAATAGTAGTACATGTCTCCTTTTTTTTTTCCCATTGACCTTGCCCCGGCCTCCCCCACCCCCCCGCACATGCCCTAACTTCCCCCTGCCTCCGTGTCTTGTGTCCTTTGGTTATGCTTATATGCATGCATACAGGTCCTTCGGTTGATCTCTTACCTCCCCCCTCCCCAATCCTCCCCAGCCTTCCCGATGCAGACCACAGCTTTTTTATCCACTCATCTACTGATGGACACTTTGTCAGCTTCCAAATCTTGGCTATTGTAATTGATGCTGCAGTGAACATAGGGGTGGACATGTTCTTTTAAATTAATATTTCAGGTTTATTGAGGTATATTCCCCAAAGCAGAATCACTGGGTGATAATGCAGTTCCATTTTTAACTTTCTGAGGTCACTCCATACTGCTTACCACAGTGGCTGCACCAGTCTGCATTCCCACCAGCAGTACAGTAGGGTTCCCTTTTCTCCACTTCCTCGCCAATACTTGTTGTTTGTTGATTTATTGATGATAGCCATTCTGACAGGTGTGAGGTGATATCGCATTGTGGTTTTAATTTGCATTTCTCTGATGGTTAGTGATGTTGAGCATCTTTTCATATATCTATTGGCCAACTGTATGTCCTTTTGGAGAAGTGTCTATTCAGGTCCTTTGCCCATTTTTTTATTGGATTGTTTGCTTTTTTTCGATGTTGAGTTTTATAAGTTTTTTAATAAAGTTTGAATATCAATTCCTTATCAGATGTATCAATAGTGAATATATTCTCCTATTCAGTGATTTGCTTTTCATTTTGTTGATGGTTCCCTTTGCTGTGCAAAGACTTTTTAGTTTGTTTATTTTTTCTTTTTTCCCCTTGTCTGAAAAGATTTATCAGAAAAAAATATTGCTAAGAGAAATGTCCAAGATTTTACTATGTTTTCTTTTAAGATTTTTATGGTTTTGAGTCTAAGTCTGTCATCTACTTTGAGTTTGTTCTCTGCATCGTTTAAGAATGTGTTCTAGTTTCATTTTTTTGCATGTATCTGTCCAATTTTCCCAACATCATTTATTGAATAGACTATCTTTGCATCATTGTGTGTTCTTGTCTCCTTTGTCAAATAGTGATTGACCATAAAGGTGTGGATTTATTTCTGGAGTCTATTCTGTCCCATTGATCTATATGTCTATTTTTATGCCAGTAGCATGCTGTTTTGACTAATTAATTAATTTTTAGTTCTCTATAGTATAGTTTCATATCAGGCCTTGGTTTGTGCTCAAGCATATTGGTTGTAAGATATATTGAATATGACCCCATGATTGTGGATACTCTGTTTTTAGTAATCCTTAGAGCTGAAGTAAAGACTTCTGTCTGTATTCTGTTTCAACCTCCTTGGTCCTCATCACTATCTTTTCTTTTTTTGTTAGTTCTCTCTCTGTCCTCCACCAGTGTATCTGAAAATGGTGACTACTGATAAACTAATTCCATAGCTACCTCAGTTCTAGAGACTTAACATTCATCTGGAGGGTGCCAGACAACTTAAAATGTATTCTTACCAATTTAGTTAAAGCACTGTGTTGTGAAAGAATGTTATTATGCAACAGTTTCACCCACCGACCCCAAACTCCCTCCCTTCCCACCCCCACTTTCATTGCCAGCATTGGGTAGCTAGTGGGCTGTTTGAAAGATTTCTTTTCTGCAGGTTGAATTCAAAAACTCTGGTTTATAATCAGACTTCCAGTGATCTATTTTGCTGGTAAATTAAAAGCCATCTGGACTGCAGAGCCTGGTTAGATGATTTACAGTGTATTGTGATTTTAAAAATTAATTATTTTTTAGTTCTCTGGTATGCTATCCAGATCAGGTTTCAGAAATGAACTGAAAGCACATCTGAATTTCAGTAACTACAAACACAGTTGAAATCATTTCTCAATTTTCTTGACTTGTGTATAGTTTAAAGAATTGTTTACTTTCATGCTTTGGCAAGAGCCAGACAGAAGGCAGCTTCCAGTGTCATTGGCAGCAAAGAATACTAATAAATGTTAGTCATCCACAGTAAATTAAATATATAATAATAAAAGAAAATTAAACTTCACAGTGTTTGGGTATTTACTCTATTACCATAAATTTACACTCTCATTTATTCTCTGAAAAAAGAGTGGGTGTGGCAGGAAGCATTTGTGAAATTCTATTAGCGTTTTTAGAGACAATTACTTCACTAAATGATTTAGGATTCAGCTCCTAGTTTCCAAGGTTCAGCTCAGGCATGAAAATATTCTGAGACAGTATGCACTTAATACCATAGAATTCTTAAGACTGAAATATTTGTTAGCACCTAGCCCAAATCTTCTTATTTTTCAGTTAAGGAAATGTTAACAATTGGCCCAAGGTCTCATACCTAATTAGTAATGGCAAAGGGGTAGACTTTAATTAAATTAATTTAATTAAGTTGATTAAAATAACTTCAGAAACAATATTTTAGACTAGACAATATTTTAGACTACATTTGCCTTGCTCTTAGTAGGTAAATAAATAAATGTAAGATGTTGTACATCTTATAGGTGAATGCAGAGATGCATATAACCAAATATTGAATCGCATTCCCCTGGCTTTGAATTCTAGATCTGATTTTATTCCATTTCTCCAGAAAGGTTGCCTTCCTCTTTTTCTTCTCAATATTGATGCATAATAGATTCTATTATATTGCAGATTGTTAAGATTCCATCCAGTGAGGATTCCCTGATTTTGGCTCCTGCTGGACCACACAACTAGCTATACTAATTTATGTCACTTCATCCTCCACCAACAATGCAAAAGGTCTTTTAGAACCAACACTGTTACCAATTATCTTAATCTCTTAGGAACATGATCACTTTGACAATTTGTACATGTTGGGTGTCCCTGCCAACTTCCAAATCACAGAAAGCTGTTAATTCCAAATCACCTTTTGCAAAATACATTTCAAAGTCTTCTCCCAGATTGCTTTGAGTATTTAGACAGCTAGAAGTTTAACATACTTTTTCTTTTCATTGTTTTTATTACTAAAAAAAAATCATTTTTTTAATCGAACTTTCTGACTCTGGGTTTGTGCCTTCAGCAAAAGCACGCTTGATCCTGTCATGGGCACATTTAGCATGCGTGGAACCACCATAGGCCCTAAGGACCTGTTTTTTCATTCTTAGATCACCTCATTAGAATTTCAGTCTCATGGCAAGAACTCCTTGAAGTTGATCTGGGCACATTCCACAGGCCGCAGCTTTGAATTAAAGCAGCAATTTTCAACCAGTGTTCTGCAAGAATTTTTAAAACATGCAATACCTGACTATTTAGTCGGGGACACTGACTGCGTTTTCTTTAGATTGTGACATGCAATACCTGACTATTTAGTTGGGGGCACTGACTGCGTTTTCTTTAGATTGTGAAATTAAAAAAAATGACAATAGCCAACACAAGAATAGCCATCTGGTGTGAATGAATCAAAATTATACCTATTTTTTTTTGTCAGGTAGGCAAAAATATATAATATATGTTTTAGTGTGCCACAGAATTTTAGTAATTAGTTTATGTGTGTCATGAGGAAAAAAGGTTGAAAATCGCTCAATAAAAGAAACACGTGCTTCAGTATGTATGTGTGAACATGTTTGCTAAGAGCTGATGTTTGTCCATGTTGTTTCACTGTAGGGCTGTAGATAAATGATTGAAGCATTTAATGCATCAGGATAGAATCACCAATCTAGCTGCAATTTAGGTATTCTTTTGTATGAAAGAATGCAAGACTAAAGAACCCTGAAGAGGGATAGCTTCTGAAGGCTGGTATTTTCATCTGTTGTTTCCAGAGTGGTATCTAATGTCAAATGTCTGTGTGACTCATATAAAGAGTATAATCAATTGATAAGGATGGATAGTGTAACCAAGTGACTTCAGGCTAAAAGCGGCAGAACTCCTTTCTTTTTTCTTTTCTTTCTTCCTTCCTCCCTCTCTCTCCCTTCCTCTTTCTCTCTCTTCACCCCAACTTTCTCCCTCTCTCTTCCCTCTCCCATCCTCCTTCCCTTCCCTTCTTCCTTCCATTTCAGCTTAATAAATAGACTTATTAATTTATTACTTCATTTATTTCTATTTGTTCTCTTTCTTGTTTTTAGTAAAAATGTTTGAGTCATTTTTTCCATTCTTTATATCAACATAAGTACTAAAGGATATTTATTTTCCTCTGAATGCTGCCTTAGCCATGTTCCACAGGCTATGTAGTGTTTCATTATAGTTGTTTTCTAGTAAGTCAGCAATTACAATTTTTTTCTGCTTTCTAGAATCTTTTGTCATTTATGTTTTATGAGAATTGCTGCTGTGTTATATTGCATATAAATATTTATAAGTGTTAGCTCTTCATTGTAAAGTGTAGACTTTGGCATTATAACTTGCCTGTCTTCTTTATTGTCCCATTTAACTATTTTCTCCTGTATTCTACATTGTCCGATGGTGTGCCGAGCCAGCTCAGCCAAGGGTTTGAAAGCCTGAGTGAGGGCGGTGAAGGATGAAGAAATGACAGACAAAGAGAATAAGCTGGGTTTAGGTGGATCTTCCTTTATTTTATAGCCAGAGGTAAACAAGGTAGTGGTCACCATAGTTACAATATTCTTGTGAGTTTCACTTGTTTTGGCAGCACTTGCTGCACCTCCCACAGCCCATCAGCTTCCCAGATAAGATCTAGGGAGCATCATAAGGTCAAGCCTAATTATGCTAAGAGGACTGTGCTCTCTAAGCTAGGACTTGTTTGTGGCTTTGCCAACAGGTCAGTCCAAGGCTTAACCCTATAGCCGTGCCCTACACGATGGTAAGGTCACAACACGTTTCCTTTATTCATTTGTGTGGTATATTTTTGCTCATCCTTTTATTTTTAATTTTTCACAAGCACTATGCTTTCATGTATCTCTTATATGTAGCATAGAGCTTACAATTGAAAATCCTTTTATTGTAATAGATGATTTAAGCCCTTCTCATTTGTTGATATGACAAATGTTTGATCTTAGTTTTTCATATTATTTTTGTTATGCCCAGATTTCAGGATCCCCAAGAGACCACACCAGGGAGCCAGCTGACTCCGATGCAAAAGCAGAGAGTCTTTTATTCAAACCCGGGCTTGGCTCCCCTACCCTCCTTACTGACACAGCAGCAAGTGGCAGAGAGAGAGCCAGCCCTGTGGGGAGAGAGGTTTTATAGTAAGGGGAGGAGAGGGGGAGGAGAGGGGACTGTGGGCCCTGCCGATTGGCCAGGCGCAATTCGGTATCTTGTTACACAGGATGTGGTCATATCTATGGCACGCACTTCCCTTGATTGTCATTGGTTAGTTTAAAGAAATCCTGGGTGTGGCTAGCAGAGGCTTGGGCTTCCGAGAAGAAGCCTTGCGAGCACATGGCTGCCCAAAAATGGAGGACCCAGGGTAAGATGGAGGGCGTAGTCCTCGCCCTTTCAATTTTATATTTTACATATTTACATATTATTTATTTTTAAAGTATTTTATTGTGATTTATTTTCTTTGGTATGATGTTGATCTTCCAGTGTACACAAAGGATTTTGTTTTATTTTGTTTTTTCCCCAGAGATTCTCTTATATTTTGTGTTTATATGTTTTCTTTAGATATAATCTATTTTCTCTAAGTGAGCATTGATATAGTTTGTAACCTCTTCCTTGTTTTTCTCCTTCCTTATCTTGTTTAATATTTGCCTTTATAATCTCAAGCTTTAAATAATATATTTTACTTCCAATTATTATATTTGAGTTAATCAACAATTCTTCCTTCTTTCTTCTTTTTCCTTCCATTTTACTTAGTAGCATCATTTCCATATTATTTGGATATATTACATTTGTGTGTTGTTCTCTCAGTCTTATCCTCACTTTTATTTCACAATTAAATTCAGTCAGTGCTCATCATTTATATTTTCTACCAGAGTTTCTCATCATCCTCTATCAGTTCTCTCAGAAATGGATCATAAGAACAATATTTCTTGTGTTTGTGGACAATAACTGTGTCCATAATTTTTATTCTCAAAGAACAGTTTGGCTTAAAATTTTGTTCCTTGAGTACGTTTTAGGTATTGCTCCACTGTTTTCTGCTCTTGAAACTTTTTGTTACAAAGTCTGATGCAAAATTCATTTTTTCTAATTAATGAGTAGATAGTTTTGCTTGTAGGCACAAATGGTTCTTTTTTATTTTTAATATTTAATAATGTTAGCAGGATATCTTAGTGTTTACCACCTGAATCAATTTTTTTATGTATATAATGTGTCCTTTAAATTTTTTTTTTGGGGGGGGGGATTGTTTCCCTAAATTATAGATAAGTATTTTCTAATCACCTTTGTTTTCTTCTTCAGTGACTCATAATAATATGTATTATCTCCTTTGTTTTCTTTATCTATCACTTTCCTTTGGATATTTTAAAATTCTTTCTTTAGTCTTATTTATTTTTATTTTTTTCATTTCCCCTTCTGTATCTGATGTGCTTTCCATTCTATTTTACCTTGTAGTCATTGTAATGGAATCTTTGTGTGTGTGTGTGTGTTTTAATTAAAGATGGCTCTCCATTCTTTCTCAATTTCTTTCCTGAATTCTGTTAGTTTCATTTTACATCTTCCTGTTATTTGGACATCACTTCATCTCCTTTGACAGGAAAACATATGTATGTATATGTATATGTTATGTGTGTGTGTATATTTCTATATTTTTATTTTTTACATTTATATTTGTTTCCATAACTTAAAAAAAATCATGTTAGAATATCAAGTTATACTTTTTCTCTGCACTGTTGCAACATTTTCCTTGTTTGTTTCTTCATCTGCAATAAGGTGGGGGTTGCAACTCTTCCTTTTTCTTTTTAACGGTGTCTTGGTGTGGACATGATCTTTTCTTAAAAAAGAAACCTTTGATTAGAATGAGTTGCATATCCCCGCACCACCAATCTAAGAATGATACTGTGGAAGAAGGGAATGGGAGGTACTAGAGTATTGCTTTCCCAATTTCTTAGCTTAAGTGCTCCTGCTTCTGCTGCTACATGGTGCTTTGTGCAGCCAGATGTGCTTTGGCCTTTAGCACCAGGATCCTGAACAGTCCTCATTCTTCCCCACTATAGCCTAGAACATTTGGCACTATTCCTCTCACCCCTACCAATTTGGCTGGTTTGGGGTGTTTGGGTCCAGCCCATGCTTACTAGTAGTTTCCTATATATGGTGATGGTGGGTTCTCTCCTTTAATTTTACTAAAAATACTGTGTGTGTGTGTGTGTGTGTGTGTGTGTGTGTGTGTGTGTTGAGTGTTGAGGCAGAAAGGTTGGTTTTCACTTTCTTTGTTGCTCTACTTAGTTTTAAAGAGAAGAATTGGAACTTAGTAGCACTTCTCAAAGACATAAAATGCTGAGAGATAAAGAAGAGAAAGAGCAAGATTCTCAATTCTCATTCCATTCTTGCCATCTCTTTTGCCAAGATAAGTCCTGTTTCTCCATTCCTATACCAGAGAGATGCCCTCACATTTAAGGTCTATAGGAAGCTATGGATTCTGTGACTCTATAAGGCAATTCCATAACATTTCAGTTATGTTAGTCCTATTTTCTTCATCTCACAGAAGTTACTATTGACAAAGGCAAAGAATGGCCTGCTAATGGAATGATGTGGCATTCCACTGTAGTCAGAAAAAACAGAAGCCCTGGCTGAAAAACCCAGGCCTGGTACTGCCTACATGTGCAATTAGCATTCCACTCAGTTTTCCATTCATCATTCAAAGACCAATCAAGCTCCCTCCTGTAGATTTGTTTGGTTTAGGCTTTATGTTGGCAGTTTTACTAAGAGTTTGCCTAAGGCAAGGAGTAAGTGAAAGTCAATCTTCATTCATCATGTCTGGCTGTGGCCTGTGATAAAAGGTTTAATGGAAAAGAAATTCAGTTTAGTTGGACATTCATTGGGTACTAGTTGCTGGAGATACGGTAGATTTAGAGCTAGATGAGAAACACTTCCAACTCTAATAAGTAAGTACGCAGTGTTCCTCAGGTAAGTAACCTCACTTCACATGTGGTGAAGTTGAAATTGTTGACTAGAGAGCATTTTCTAGTTTTCTTTTATCCCCATTAGCCTATACAAGCAGATATATGTTTTATTTCCTTATGGTTTTCAGGGTTCTGTACACTTCAGAATGGAGAACTTTTTCTGTCTTGTCTATTACTGGATTCCTAATGGCCATCACAGCACCTGATAACACACACACACACACACACACACACACACACACACACACCATTGAGTGAATAAATAAATACATTAACAGACAGAAGAGTCAATATTAACTGATCTCTCATATCAATTTATTATTCCAATAATTATGGATTCTATGTATCTTGGGAAGCAAATAGGGTATTAATCTTAAATTATACACAAATTTACTATGTCATCTCAAACACTCAAATATAAAATATCTTATACCAAAATGGTAAGACTGAATTAACTCCAGTAATTAGGTCATATTCTGAACAATATAATCTAACGACCTTTTATTGAGAAGTCCAGAAAAAGTTTACAATACCTTTTTACTGAATTGTGTATGTGGTGTATATTTTTCAGATATGGATGGGATTTGGAACCAGAAAGACAAAGCTTCATAGTCCAGGTCCCTGACTTGCTCTTATTTGTCCTTCAGCAATGGACTTAATCTTTCCAAGCTTTTGTTTTTATTTGTAAATAAAGATATTTTACCTCACAGCATTCAATGAAACAGTATCTAATACATGGCTATCATGAAGCCCTAGTTTTCCTATCTCGCCTTCATTTTTCTTCCATTCTCATTTTCTACTCTCCACCATGTTTAGAACTCTATTCTGAACGTTTTCAGAATAAGAGTATTACTGGGTCACATTCATTTTTAAACTAAACATATAACTTTCTATTTAGTTGAAATGAATATCAAGACTTCACATCTCTGAAGCCCTGAAAATACATTGTCTATTCAAAACCCGGTTGACAGGCATAGTAAGGGTCTCACTAAATGTAGAAATGCCCATTTTAATGATGTTTCCCAAGCATTAGCTGTTATTCTGAAATGGAAAAAAGAGAGTTGGTAAGGAGTTTTGAGCATGAGAAAAAAAGAATTAAATTTTTTCTTATAAACTAATGGCCCAGAAGCCATGTAATTAAATACCATAAAGGCTCAGAATTTCATTATTCCCCCATGGAAACAACACAATTGCCTCAGTCATTAGCTTTCAGAATTTCAGCCTCAACAAGCATATTTCTGGTCTCATTAAAACTATGCATTAGCATTCAGTGACTTGTAAAAGTAAATTTCCTTCTAGATAGTTTTGTGTGCCTGTACTATAAAATATTTCTAAATGAATACATGACATGTGGACAACAATATAAAGTTGCTTTCTTTCAAGGAGTAAGTGAAAGTCAATCTTCATTCATCATGTCTGGCTGTGACCTGTGATAAAAGGTTTAATGGGAAAGAAATTCAGTTTAGTTGGACATTCATTGGGTACTAGTTGCTGAAGATACAGTAGATTTAGAGCTAGATGAGAAACACTTCCAACTCTAATAAGTAAGTACGCAGTGTTCCTCAGGTAAGTAACCTCACTTCACATGTGGTGAAGTTGAAATTGTTGGCTAGAGAGCATTTTCTAGTTTTCTTTTATCCCCATTAGCCTATACAAGCAGATATATGTTTTATTTCCTTATGGTTTTCAGGGTTCTGTACACTTCAGAATGGAGAACTTTTTCTGTCTTGTCTATTACTGGATTCCTAATGGCCATCACAGCACCTGATAACACACACACACACACACACACACACACACACACACACACCATTGAGTGAATAAATAAATACATTAACAGACAGAAGAGTCAATATTAACTGATCTCTCATATAAATTTATTATTCCAATAATTATGGATTCTATGTATCTTGGGAAGCAAATAGGGTATTAATCTTAAGTTATACACAAATTTACTATGTCATCTCAAACACTCAAATATAAAATATCTTATACCAAAATGGTAAGACTGAATTAACTCCAGTAATTAGGTCATATTCTGAACAATATAATCTAACGACCTTTTATTGAGAAGTCCAGAAAAAGTTTACAATATCTTTTTACTGAATTGTGTATGTGGTGTATATTTTTCAGATATGGATGGGATTTGGAACCAGAAAGACAAAGCTTCATAGTCCAGGTCCCTGACTTGCTCTTATTTGTCCTTCAGCAATGGACTTAATCTTTCCAAGCTTTTGTTTTTATTTGTAAATAAAGATATTTTACCTCACAGCATTCAATGAAACAGTATCTTATATATGGCTATCATGAAGCCCTAGTTTTCCTATCTCGCCTTCATTTTTCTTCCATTCTCATTTTCTACTCTCCACCATGTTTAGAACTCTATTCTGAACGTTTTCAGAATAAGAGTATTACTGGGTCACATTCATTTTTAAACTAAACATATAACTTTCTATTTAGTTGAAATGAATATCAAGACTTCACATCTCTGAAGCCCTGAAAATACATTGTCTATTCAAAACCCGGTTGACAGGCATAGTAAGGGTCTCACTAAATGTAGAAATGCCCATTTTAATGATGTTTCCCAAGCATTAACTGTTATTCTGAAATGGAAAAAAGAGAGTTGGTAAGGAGTTTTGAGCATGAGAAAAAAAGAATTAAATTTTTTCTTATAAACTAATGGCCCAGAAGCCATGTAATTAAATACCATAAAGGCTCAGAATTTCATTATTCCCCCATGGAAACAACACAATTGCCTCAGTCATTAGCTTTCAGAATTTCAGCCTCAACAAGCATATTTCTGGTCTCATTAAAACTATGCATTAGCATTCAGTGACTTGTAAAAGTAAATTTCCTTCTAGATAGTTTTGTGTGCCTGTACTATAAAATATTTCTAAATGAATACATGACATGTGGACAACAATATAAAGTTGCTTTCTTTCATTCTATATATTCTTATTTATTCTTAATGCACAGTAAACTCAACTTATAGAATAAATAATTTGTCTTTATAAAATTTGAAGTTTTGTTTTCTCCTTTTGAAAGAAAAGGAGTAGCATATTTAGAAATTCCTTCTATGAGGAACTGGATTAAATAATTATTCCAAATTCTACCTTGTAGCTTTTTATTTTCTTGCTTCATGCTAAGTGTTTTCATAAATGCTAGATTTCTCATTGTGCATTTTTTTCCATGAGGTGAAGACAAATGCTAATTCTCATACAAAATCTAAGTTATTTAAAAAAATAAAATAACTATATTGTTCTTGGCTGCTGTAACAAAATACCACAACTCAAGTGCATTCAACAACAGAACTTTATTGTCTCAGATTAAGAAGCCAGAAGTCTGAAATCAAGGTATTGGCAGAGTTGGTTCCTTCTGAGGGCTATGAGGGAAGGATTCATTCCAGGCCTCTCTTCTTGGGTTGTAGATGGTCATCTTCTCTCTATGTCTCTTTACATCATCTTCCCGCTATGCATGTCTCTGTGTTCAAATTTCCCCTTTTATTAAAGGACATCCGTCATATTAGATCAGGGCCCACCCGAACGACCTCATTTAAGTGGATTGCCTCTGTAAAGACCCTATCTCCAAATAAGGTTACATTCTAAGGTACTAGGGATTAAGACTAAAATATGTGAATGGTTTTTAGGGGGGTGGACAATCCAACTCATAACAGTAATCATTGAAATATGAACATTCTTTTCCTTTGAATTTGAAGTCCCTCTACAATGCTAAACAATGCTATCTCAGTGTATAGTATTTAAAATAATATAAAATATATTTTTGTATTTTTGTTAATATTCAGGTTACTTTCAACATTTTTTGGATGTTTTATAAACTACCCTTTCAGGAACTGCCTTTAATCATTCACTCTTCACTGTGACAGACCGTTCCCTGAGATTCGGTGATGCATACTTTGAGACACATGAAGGATGGAAATAGCCTTGTTAGAGTAATACAGTTACTATGTGGCAGAGCTGAGTTTAAAATATATATCTGGTTGACTCTGAAGTTAATGTTATTTGCATGGCCAACAATAGCCTATTTTGAAATGTTCATTTACTATGTATCTTTTAAACAAAAATACTGATTTTCCTCATTATTAATATAGCAGGTACTTACTGAAGAAAATTTAGGGGGAAAATTTCCAAAATTATAGTAATGAATATTAAAATTACCTATACTTTCACCATCCAGAAATAACTTTAATATGTTAACTTTCAGAATAAAAATATTTGCACATTACTTTCAGAATGCATGTACAAATATTTTTAGAGTTCAGTTTACATATTTATATCTGTAGCACTCCATATGTAATTCCACATGGTACTGAAAGTTGTTTGCAAAAACGTTTTCAAATCTTGAGTCATTTGTCCAATTAAAAATCACCCAAATTTTGCTGAAGAATTATTTGTAAATTTTTTAAAATAAGAATTCTTTTCCTTCTTGCATTCTTCTGGAGAATAAAGCACAAGCCTGTACAGTTGCACCTGGAATTGAACTTTCTATTCTTGCTGTTGTAGAGTCCCAAGTACTACTCATGCCCAAGACAGGGCGAGGGCAGGGGCAGCAGCCAGCACTTTTTCTATTTTCCAGTTCATCTCAGAAGCCAGGACTTCTATGCACGCGTGAAGGTACTTGAATAATTAGCCTGGATAAAAACTGGAATATATCTGAGAAGAAGAGCCTTCCAAAAATTCCGAGGCAGAAACCCTTTGGTCTCCCTCTTGAATATTAAGAGAAGAACCCAGAAGAGTATGATGTCCATGGCAACCATATCTAGACATTAGAAAAATTCGAGAACCCATTGAATTTTTTCAGAGGATGACTGGGGACCTAAATCATGTCAGATGTATAGCACCCAGCACAGAACGGAGGACAGGATCTGTGCCCAACACATTCTTTTTGTTTCATCATAAGATCATTCCAAGGACCCTCCAGGGAAATATCAAACCTGCCTCACTATCTTGTCCTTTTATGTTATGTCACTTACACACTTAACCCTGACAGTATCTTCCTCTAAACACATTAGATCTGTCTGACATTTCACGACCTGTAAGCTGGTGTTTAGGTTTGACTCTGAAAGTTTTGGTGTGGTAAGTCTAAAATCAGTCCCGATGAAATGCTAGAATCAGGCAGGATATCGTTGGCTTGCCTGAAGACAGTAGCTTAGTGGTTATAACACTCTCCTTACAGATGTGGGTGTTTACAATAGCCCAAGAGCCACTAAGGGCTCAGGCCCATGGATCTTGTTCTAAGGTTTGTAAATGGCCCTAGGGCCTAGAGTCTATTCACATTAATCTGGCCTTGGTCCAGCTGGAGGTGATAGGAGCTTGGTGGTTCACTTGTAGCCCTCACTGGAATGGAGTTAAAGAAACCTCCCTGCCAGCAAGAGCGAGATCTCTGTGGTGTTTCCACTGCAATTGTTGAAGGTTGTTCTGTAGTACAAAGGTCCGGACTCTGTTCCTAGTGCCCCCCATGCACTCTTGAGTCTGCAGTTGTGTGTCTGCATTAGGCAGCAGATGGAATCACTGCAGCTCATTTACTTTATACCTCTTTGTCCCTATTCTACCTTATGATCTACTTTTTAAAATCACTGTGACAAGTTTTCTACTCTTATGGAAGATTCCTTTCATGGTTAAAGCTTTTAGTAAGTGCTATGAAGCTCACTAACTCTCTCTACTGAATGGAAATAATTATGTGCTGGTTCATAAAATGTACTCATGGTCTCGTTTAGTCATTAGAAAGGCTAGAATACAGATTCTTAAATGTAAAAAAAGTCACAGGCAAAAGAGCCTTATTGAACAGTTCTTTCGTTTCTGAAGCTCCTTGGAGATACAGTAACAAATTGCTTAATAATCAAATCAATGGTTTGTTGTTTGATTTTATATCAGAAAGCCCATAGCTTCTTTGAAAAATTAAGCTCCCATATATTCTTTCTTACTGGAAAAGGTATTTGAGACACTCCACCTCAGCCTTTCTATGGTTGCATGTGGGATCTTGAAGACTTTCTTAACATATATTGTCAAAAACTTACAACAACACAGATGGACCTTGAGAATATTATGCTAAGCAAAATAAGTCAGTCATAAAAAGCTAAGAACCATATGATTTCACTCATATGTGGGATATAAAACTGCTGTAACTCATAAGTACAGACAACAGTCTGTGGTAACCAGAGGGAATGGGAATGGGAAATAGTAAAGGGAAAAGGGGGCCAAATATATAGTGATGGAAGATGATTTGACTTTAGTAATAGGCACACTGCAATAAACAGATCATGTATCATAGAAATCTATACTTGAAGCCTGTATGATCTTATTAACCAATGTTACCCTAACAAATGTAATTTTTAAATATGTGTTTTTTTCTAGTTTAACTAACATTTAACTAATCGTGTGTGTGTGTGTGTGTGTGTGTGTGTGTGTGTGTGTGTGTGTTTTGGCTATCAGAATAAATATGGCATTTCTAAGCTGCAGAGTATAATAAGTGGTTCTCATGCCTTTTATTGTTAAGTAATTGGGAATTATTAGAGCACTTGATTTAAAAAGTGATCACAGAGAGCTGTAAGGTTTGTTGTGTTAATATTGGCACGCTCTCCCTTCTGTGTAGCATTTTGTATCCTGTCACAAATAATTGCATTATTCTCAGGACCCCTTGTTACATAGATATGGCCTCTAGCCTCACCCTCCTAATTAGGACATTTTTGGTTGCAGGTGATAGAAATACAACTGAAAGCAGCTTAAGCTTTTAAATAATAAAAATAATGATGATGACAATGTATTAGTTATCTTAGCTGGGAGGATACCTGAAGACTGATAACTAAAAGAAGTAATTGTAGAGCCAGAACCCCTGAGACTGACCTCATTATTAATGGGACTTTTTTCGCCATCAGTCTCCTACGTCTTCTTGGTTTCATCCACACACAGGCTTTTTCTATCAGAAAAGAAAGATGGCAGCACTGTCTGCTCTCAGAAGGAGCTTCCTTCTCCATCATTAATATATCAACACAGGGAAGGATTAGCACTGTCTGCTCTCAGAAGGAGCTTCCTTCTCCATCCTTCCCTGCCTGGCTCATTGGTAGGATTATCTGTTTATTCTTTGGGTGGGAACATTGCTGTTTATAGGAAAATGAGATAATATGACTAGGCATTCCCAGAAGTTGAAGGAACAGAGATGGGAGCCTCCGATGAAATGAGGGCATGATGGTTTCCCAAAGGACAGGAGGCTAAGCAATCAAAAATCTCTAGCTTCACATCCTAAGGCTATATTCCCTTTCCCTTACCCTTTGCCCCAATCTACCCAGAATATTCTCTTCCCCTCTTATTTCTTGCATCCCCACTTGGTCCGACAGACAGGACCAAGCTACCTGCTTCATTTCACTTCCAATTTCAATGGACTAAAAATTGTCCCTAGTGTTGCTTTTTTCCTCCCAGGTAGATTATTACTCTTAGGAAAAATGATCTGGACAAACTCAGAGGTTATATTAAAAATATTTTATAACACCTGCATAAGGCATGGGCACTAAACAATCAGAATTGATATTGATTTTCATGTTGACACTAGCTCCCGGAGGCCCCTGCTGTAACCCAGGCTTTAGTTTCCCAGTTGCTGGATGGTGACAGGGTCCCGGGTATGCTGGGGGCTGGGGCAGGTTGATCAAGTTGGGGATTTAGGGGAGCTCAAAGCAGCAGCTAATTACCAACCAAAGAGACGATTCTAATATTTTTTGCAATGATAAGGACCCACTGACTATTCAATCTGGGCTACCATGGAAGTGTGTAGGATTAACAGTTCTTTTGAGAATAAATTCTGCATAGCTGACATTAAGAGAATTAAATGTTTGGGACATCCACCAAAAATAATGCACCTTTAAAACAGTTGCTCTGTAGCTTGTTTTTGTGTTTATTTTTACTTCGAATAGGTCACTGAACACCATGAAATTATATTGAAATTTTGATGGGTAAATGGTATATGTATGACCCCTCCTCCCCGCCCCCCAGAAGACCAGTCACTTTTACCAAGTTCTCTAATGGACCGATTGATACACACACACACACACACACACACACACACACACACACACACAATGTTAAGAATCACTGTCATAAAATGTCATATTTGTAACTTCTATAAATGGTGGTGAATACATCAAGATCATATAAGAGTAGTGTCAAATAATTAACTTACAATTTAAAAAGGAGTGGGGTTATAGCACGTGCCAGTGGTATCTCACTGAAAGTTTCTCTCTGATGACTATGCCATTTCCATGTTTACTCTTGCAACCATATCAATGTTCAAATAAGGGGTTTATTTTGTATCCATTTAGCTTAATCCATTACCAATTCTAATTCAGATGACCTCACGGGTAAAGGCTATTCATATTCTTGTATTAGTTCTCAGTAATTTCTCCACAGGTGATTAAGATATGACACAGTGCTTAACATCAAAGATCATTGGACCTAAAGCTTGTTTATTTCTTTCATAGAACACTAAACCAAAAAGTCAAACATAAAAGTCTCAGTTTGTAATTTATAATGAAGAAAACTAGCGGAAACTTTAGAGAGTGTGTAATAAGCCAAAAGATTGAAAACAAAATGGGGTCAGAACTGTCTCTTTGACAAATAGTAAAGTCTAACCTTTGACTCCTGCTAAGGTAGACCATGCCTTTGGAGTTACTAAAGAGAAACAGTTGGTAAGGAACAAGCCCATTATTAAGACTAAAACCTAAACAGTTCTTCTAGGGGCACTTCCTTAAACAGTTTTATGTGTGTTTATTTGTCTTGACATTTTTTAGGAAAAGCTACACAATATGAAAGAATATTCCTAGGGCCCAGGTAATAAGCGAGTAAGGATTGCACAAATTGGAACCAATGATTCTATTTTGAAAAGTTAACGAGAGTAAACTTTTTGGGTGTTACATCTGGTCATGAAAATCTAGGACTCAATATTTCATAATGTTTCCAATCTTCCTTGCTTATTACATCTGATGATGAAGCTCAGGTTTTCCCATATAAATGTATTGTACTGAGTTTGTTTAGAAAGAATATGCAATTTTGTAGAGTTTCACTTTATTAAACTCATGAGTAGCTTCTTCTACTTTTCCCCTTTGTATGTTTCTATTCTAGTCTAGCCCATTTTTTTTCGTTATTTGTTTTGTGTTGTTTTTGATATTCAACACATCTTGTTAAATGTAGCACTAACCCCACATTTTGTATCTAAAATAACACAATTCATTGGTATGCAGTGAGGGAGAAATTTCTTTCCAAAGGTAGTTGAGGTGAAATTCTAAAAGGCACTGGGTTTATTCACTTATTCAACAAACATTTATTGTATAATTGTAAGTTAGGTATTAGCTATATTAATAGTAGTGAACAAAATAGATTTGATGCCCTCTCTTAGAACATTTACGGTTAAATGGAGGAGGCTGACATGAGTTAATCAGGTGCACAAATAACCATACAATTACAAGTGTACATCAGCTAAAAAAAATTCAGAGGCCTTTGAAAAAGTAATAGAAGGGGTTACTGCAGCTAGAGAGAGGGGAGATGTTACAGAAAACTTCTTTGGGAAGGAAATATTTTAGCTATGAGCTGAAGAATGAGAAGGTGTGAGCAAATATGGATGAAGGACAATCTCAGTAGATGGAGCAGCATGGACAAAGGTCAACTGAGAAACTGATGGAAGCCAGTGTGGCTGAAATGAGCGGGAGAAAGAATGGCATGAAATGAAGAAAGAGCATTGTGGCAGCCCTTGTGCAGTTCACTAGGTATGTGACATTTTGCCTCTGTCTGGACACTAGGTCAAATCGTAATTCCTGGCTCCCTGTTGGTGGGGCGATGCTGCCAGATCTGGCCAGTGAGTTGATGAATACAACTTTCTAGCCAATTCCTAAAAAGAAGGCTAGTCATGGATCAGATAACCTCTGCAGTGGACTGGGGCTTCCTAGCCATCAGAAAAACAATGAGAAAAAATGGTATTGGGCACTATATGAGAAGAACAGAGGTCAGGAAGCAGAGACAGAGGTCTCTTACAGAGGCAGAATTGAGGGGTCAACACGTTTTGTGTTATGTCAGAGCAGGTTCTGCTGTAGTGAGGGGTGGAGGGTGAGTGGGGAAAACCTTTCCTCAAGGTGAAGAAGGAAGAAAAGGATGTGAAGTAGTGACGGTACCCTTCTCAGACTCTAATTGCCACATAGGAATAAATAAATAAATAAATAATAATAATAATAATAAAAGTAAAGGGTTAGTAACTTTTCTGGGTACTGAGAAATTTCCCAGGGGCCCAAGGCCAGCCTAATTATCAGAACTCAAAATCTTGTGGCCCCATTGAGAAGGCAGGTGACCTCATCTTGCAGTATTTGTCCAACTCCACCTGGTGTGGAGCTGTTCCTGCGGCCCACCTGGGAATTTAATAAACCTTCTCCCATGAATGTCTTTGGGAAGACTTAACACGTTGCATCCCCTTCCTAAAGTCAGACAAGAGACATTACATTGATCTGTGGTCTTCAAACTGGGTATGGGAAGGCATTACAAAGGTTACCTGAGAGGGGATAATGTGAAGAACATCATTTTCAAACTCTAAATTAACAGCTGTTACCTTTCCTAAACAGATCTGTCTGAGAACCAGTCAAATGGAGTTGCAAGTTCTCCTTTCCCAATTTCCCTTTTCATAATTGTCCCTCTTCCACTTTACAAAATAAACATTCACCTCTTCCCCACCCATAATTTTACTATGGGGCATTGCTAGGGAAAATCTATAATTTTTTAAAGAGAAATGAAAGTAACAATTTAAATACTATCTTGGTAATGGTATTAAAATACTGAATAACTGTAAGGATTGAGTAACAATATTTTGTGAAAGAAAAATGGTTGTAAATTCTTTGCTTTTAACAAAATAAAATAAGTACCCATTTCAAGTCTAAAGCTGATAGACAGTTGAAACTTATTTTTCATATCACAGCATCACTGGGTTTTGAGGATGTTTCCTTGGAATGTATCAGAATTTCAAGGGATTTAATGTTATTTCCATAATGAAACTCCTCCCATTCATATATACTTATTTATATATGGCACTTAATTATAAAAGTGACTTAAATTAGAGATTAAGAAAAGAAATCTAGACCTAAATAAAGTAAAAAAATATTGAACTAAAAACCTTTAAAAATAAATAGTTAACAGCTGGATGTGGAAGGGTAGTAGAAAAAAATGGTTGGAGAGCAAGAGTTCAGATCACATTAAAGAGAGAGGAGTGTGACCTTCTTCTCTCTCTCCCTTCCAATAAGGGCTGATAACTTGTACTCCAATGAATGGGGTGTGCTTACAAGGTTAGCCATGTTTCTTTAATACAAATAGCTAAGGCAGGGAAGTGGCTGAGCTTGGCCCCAGGCAAGCAGTTATCCTATATTTTAACACTGGGTTGGGAAGATTATTAAGATGGGATATTCCTACCTACATAAGGCAAGTGATGGCTTGACAGGCTGGCATGGAAGAACAGGGATTGCAGGACCTTGCATCACCTCTAAGATGTACCTATTTTACAAGGCCGTATTAGCCCACAGTAGGGTTGCTTGGCCCTGTTGCCAAAAAGGAGGGAATAAAAGAATAGAACCTTTATCCCTTTATCCCTACTCCCAAATAGAAGCAGGTCTGTGCCCTCCCACTTCTGATGCCCTTAACTGAAGAAGGGACTTCTGACATCATTCTGTTCCCTGCAGTGAATGGGAATCTGAATCCTAGTCCAGTCTAGGGCCCAGAGTGTCCCCAAGGTGCATGCTGACCAGCAAGGGCAAGGAAGCCCTTAGGGAAATCTGGCCAAGTTTGAGGTGAAGGGAAGGGGCATTTGGATCTCTCTCTCTCTCTCTCTCTCTCTCTCTCTCTCTCTTTGTTATTTTTTAAATTAATTTGTTTTTTATAGAGCCAATTTATCTTCTAGTGGTCCTTAGCCATTCCCAGTAGCTTGAGTCACACACTGCCTATCAAAGCAAAGCTTCCCCCCTTTCCTCATGCCCCTATCTACCACTCTGGGAGTGGGAATTCTCCCTCCTTGGGCCCTGCAGATGCTGCTGTTTCAAAGGCCACTGAGACCATTGTCTTCTCCTACTATGGTCTTTTGTCTAAGATGCTCAGTAGTGATGAGTTAATTTTAGCTGAAGCATGGATATGGATATGAAGTAACCTGAAAGCTTAAATCGTTTGCTTTAAAACTGACTGCAGCTATGTCAAGGAATTTGATGTGGCTGTCTTTTAGTGAGTATTTCTTAAGTGGGATACCTGACAGTATCTTGTCAGATTTCCTTCTAGAGGTACCGGCCTTGTGAGTCTCATGTCACTTAGTTTTTCTGGCAATTTTTTTTCCTGGGAAGATCATTTTGCATTAAGACATGTATTTCTAGAAGCAGAGAAATGTCTGACTGAACTAAACATTTACAGAAGTTAAAATAAGAATGTGTGCTTTTTAGTAGCATGTCAGAGTAAAATATCAGGCAAAACTATGTGACATAGCTAATAAAAGTCTCTTCTCTAAATAAAGGAAAAGGAAAAGAATCCCATTACTTTAGTATTACTATCCCATTACCATATTTCAGGGAGAACTTTTAAAAGTCAGTGTTATGATAAACATGTTTAAAGAACAGGCATTGATATATATTGTAAAATGTCACTATTTGAATATAAATATCCCCAGGTCTTACAAAGCCTGTGAGACTACATTCACAGCAGCGACCTAATTGCAGTGTCTTAGCACCTCACACCCTTTCATCCTCTCCATCTCCCCCTCTTGTCCAGATGTCCTCCCACTCTATGCGAGAGCCCCTAATGTTCTCTATGTGCTGAAGATAATTGTGCTCCTTGACGTTGCTCATCCCAGCTCCTCTAGTTGCTGCCCTATAGGAGATGGCTGTCCTAGACAGGACCACGCTGGTGGGGCCCATCCCTCTCTGATCCCACAGTGCATCTGTGGTCTCTAATGCCCATATGTGGGAAAGGAATTGATCCTTTCTCCAAATCCATGCTGTATTTTGTAACCGAGACCACAAAGCAGAACTGTTTTTGCTCAGATGTCTTAATGTGTTTGTTTTTGGTCTTAGATGAGTATAGTTACTTGGTCATGTAACTCTAACCCCTCTCTCCATTTGGGCTAAAATCTCAACTATCAAGTCAGGCTAAGAGGTAAGAAAGGTGGCAGATACCATGACATTCCTCATACCCCTGCTGTGTTAGTCAGCTCAGGCTGCACAGCAAAATACCATGGAATGAATGGCCTAAATGATCAAAATTAATTTTCGTATAGTTTTGAAGGCTAGAAATATGAGAGACTGGTTTCTTCCTGTTCAGGTTTCTGGTGAGGTCTCTCTTTCTGGTTTTTGGGTAGTTGCTTTCTTGTTGTGTCCTCACATGGGACAGAGAAAGGAAAAGGAAAGAAGAGAGAGAGAGAGAGAGAGAGAGAGAGAGAGAGAGAGAGAGAGAGAGAAGGCACTCTGGTATCTCTTCCTTTTCTTATAAGGAACCAGACCTATTGGATTAGGCCCCCATCTCTATGACCTCAATTAACTTTAAGATTTCCTAAAGGTCCTATTTCCAAATATATTCACATTGGGGTTAGGATTTCAAAATATGAATTTTTAAGAGGACACAATTCAGTTCATAGCACCCACTATTCTCTTGTCTCTTGTTCCCCTCCCTTTAACTCCACCAACTGTGAATCCTAAGAATAAAATTTTGTTCTATCTCTCAAAATGACAGTGGCTGTGCAAATTGTCTCAGACAAATTGGTGTCACCATAGCAAATAGCCATGTTTCAAATTCCATTTAAGCACAGTTAGGATAACTATGTATATAATCGGTATCAAAGGATTCATAACTTCTCTGTGACATTGAACACTTAAGTTCATTCTGAAATATTTCCTTGCCTACCGCAGGAATCCTAACTCTAACCAATCTTGTGACATGGCTCTCTATTGCTATGGAGGAAGCCTCTATGAGTACAGTTAAGCCTACTGATACATTCTGGAATTGGAGAATGAGCACAAGTTTGCGAACTGCATTATTTACTACCTGCCAGAACTTGACAAATGATAGAACTTCTCCAACATTTTTATTTTCCAGCAAAAGAGAATGAATAATACTTTTTTTTCAGAATTGGTGAAAATTAGAGGTAATAAAGTAACATGCATCCAGGATTATGCCTGGAACATGCATTAGTAACTTGATATATGATGCTTAGAGGAAGAAGAAGGAGAAACCTATTTAAGGGGTTATTTTGAAGTAATCAAAGTATCAGTCATCAAAAGAAACTACAACATTTTTAGAAGGAGGAGGTTTGGAAAACCAGGCTAACTAAATTAGAGTAGCAAGGTGCTAAAATTATCAAAATGTTAGACATTTAGCACCTCTCAAGACACAGTGGTATATACTTTCTCTTCTTGAGCTCAATTAGATTTTCTAAATTTTGGGGCATGTTCTTACATTTATACTACTAATATGGTTCATTTATAACTTTGAGACATAGAAAAATTTATAAGCAAATGAAAGGAGAACTCTAGTACATCTTTCTCTCTGACATTCAAAAAAAATAGACTGCACTTTCCTCCCTGCCTCTTTCGATCCTAGTTTGTATTTGCAAAGCTATGTACAAAGAAAGACCTGCTTCTGGGCCCATCCAATCTTATTTCCTGCTCTCCTAGTCTGCCACATAGTCTGCTGCTACACACGTCATACCTCAGCAATGGAGTTGCACTGCAGCATATTGGACAGCTCAGCATTTTTTTCAGGATTAAGGGCACTGAGGTACATGACTAAGTGAAATGTGGTGTGTATGAATGAATATATCAGATGTCAGAGAACAGAACCTAGTAATGTAAAAGATGGCAGAGAATGCTGTCCTTTTATTGCCTTGTTTTTGAAATTTCATTTTCCTCTTTTATTATGTTATTAGGTGCCCAGTGCACAAATCCATGCACCTTGAAAGGAACTATGGGCCTTGAGGCTTCAGTAGGCACAGGGGCAGGTCTCGGCACATCCTGCGCGCCTTGGCCTGGCCCCTCCCCTCGTGGCCCCCAGTCCCCTGTCTGCTGGAAGCCTTGCTCCCGCCGCTGCTGCTCCCATGTGCTGATGGCACTGGCCCCGCTCACACCCGCTGAAGGCGCAGAGCAATTGGGGGTGGTGCCAGCAGCGAATGCAAGCGGGGCTGGCACAGTCACACCCGCTGAAGGCGCAGAGCAATTGGGGGTGGTGCAGCAGCGAATGCGAGCGGGGCTGGCACAGTCAGCGGGTGCAAGTGGTGGCTGCTGCCCCAATTGCCCCTGAGGAGCAGGAAGAGGTGGAGAAGCCCTCAGGGGTGATTGGGGCTGGCAGCTGCTGCTCACACCTGCTGTTGGCACCGAGCAATTGGGACTGGCACTGGGCACCACCAGTAGGTGTGAGCGGTGAGTGTGAGCAGGGCCAGCGCTAGCAATAAGTGCGAGCATCAGGCGGGACCATGGTGCACAGGAGCAAAGAATTTTCAGTAACCACCAGAGGTTTGCCCCAATGACAGTGACCGGCGCCCTGCCTTGGTCTGGCACTCCTGCTCACCTGCTTCACTATCCCACCACGGCTGATGTCCACGCATGCCCCCTGGTGGGCAGCACACGTCATAGCGACCCGTTGTTCAGTTGTTTGGTTGTTCTGGTTGTTCCGCTGATCGGTCTATTTGCATATTAGTTTTTTATTATATAGGATTGTCTGTGCTCATTAGAGAAGCATCAGAAATTACAGAGAAGCAGAGTAATTTCTCTGGAGAAAGTGTAGATGGGTGACAGTGATGACATAATTGTGTAACTGGAAAATGCTGTCTTGAGTACTGAGCTCCCTGCCAGATGGTAGAAAGAACACATGAGTAGATAAAAGCACAACAATTTTATTTTTCACCGACTTGCAGGAGAAAACATATCAGCATAGATGGAAGCAAAGGAGATTAGTTAAAAGAAGGAACTTAAATGAGGTAGACCAACCCAGAATAATGATTACGAAATTATAGCTAATTTGCCTACAAACTTCAGGTGGTCATAATAATCTGGCCACTCACGTTCAAATATATCCCATGTTCAAAGGCTGTTAAATCATATTGTTTACCTATATCTTCAGAAAAAGATCACTTCTACTGTCGTGGTAAACAACCTGCTTCCCTATTTATAATGGTCTGGCCCTCTAGCAACTTCAGCGTGAAATTATAGCTAATTTGCCTACAAACTTCAGGTGGTCATAATAATCTGGCCACTCACGTTCAAATATATCCCATGTTCAAAGGCTGTTAAATCATATTGTTTACCTATATCTTCAGAAAAAAATCACTTCTACTGTCGTGGTAAACAACCTGCTTCCCTATTTATAATGGTCTGTCCCTCTAGCAACTTCAGCGTGAAATTATAGCTAATTTGCCTATGAACGTCAGGTGGTCATAATAATCTGGCCACTCAGTGTATATTGTGTGTAGGGACATGTAATATTTTTTAAAGTATTGATAAAAAGTTTAAGGTGATGTAACCTACTCATACACTTAATTACCATAATATATAATACAGAATGTGCCTATAAATCATAAATTTCATACATGAAAAAAATAGGACATACACATGTACACACTATATTTGCAATAATCTAGCTATTAAGGAATCAGGATTAAGCTTAGATTCTATGTGACTTATTCAATTTCTTAATAATAGAATAAAGAGCTTCTTAGGAGAAAGAGGCTTATAATTCAAAACTTGCTTTCCTGAGACTCTTTGGGTTGAGCAAAAAAAAAAAAAAGGAAATTAAAAAGGTACAAAAGTTATAATATACGGTGTGTATTCAAGGTTTATTAGGAATGCTTCACTATTCCTACTCTTGTTGTAGTCACAGCTGTGCAGAATGATGGATGAGGGGTACAGAACAGCAGCCACCAAACGCCCTTGCAAAATCAGGCAAATAGGCGACATCACATTTCATTATCTGACCCTGATGAGGCATGACATTTATATTGGGGGCAGAAATGTCAATATAATTGAAGGGTTTGGAAGTGGTCCTTTGACGAAAGGTGATGAATTATCCATTGATTCAATCTAAGCATAAAGATGGAGAAATAATACAGGAGGGGTTTGATTTCATATGCATCGTGTTCAGGAGAGAGCATGCTAACAGATTTTTAATGGCATGATATCAGCTATTCATGTGGCTTGATGTTGGTGGCCAATGTTAGAAATATTAAAGAGGAAGAGCAGAACATGAGAAGATTGCCAAGCGAGATGGCTGCCTGTGCCTATCATTAATACTGCCTGAATTTCTTCTAATTGGAAATAGTACACAGAGAGCTCTGATTATTGAAGTTTTGCTTTGCAGCGAAAGGTAGCTGTGGATAGAGCCATAATCCTGGAGCTAGACATGTTGGTTTCAAATGCCAGTTCCTCTCCTTAGCAGCTGCGTGATCTTGAGCAAAGTATTTCACCTCTCTTCTGTTGGCATTTTTCTCATTCATAACATAGGCACAACAATAAAACTTACCTTACAGTTTTGTTTCAAATATGAAATGAATCAGTATTGTTAAGGTACTTAGAGCATTTTCTAGGACAAGGTAAGCCCTACCTAGATGACAGTTTTGTGGCCTTATATTTTCCCAAAATTAAAATAACTGTATTATTTTTCATCTGATTATGAAAGTGATATGTGCTTATTATTTAAAAGATATATTTTTTAAAAAGATAGAAAGAAGAGAAAAATTATTTGGCATAAATTTATCCTCAGATAACTACAATTAACATTTAGGTATCCTTCCAGACAGTGTTCTGTGTCTAAAATCACATAATGTATAAAAGTACATCATGCACATTTCTTACTGGGCCAATTCCCTGTTGATTCCTACTCCATCCCACTCCTAAAATAAGAATAAATTGACATGCCCTGACCGGTTTGGCTGAGTGGATAGAGCGTCAGCCTGCAGACTGAAGGGTCCCAGGTTCAATTCTGGTCAAGAGCATGTACCTTGGTTGCGGGCACATCCCCAGTAGGGGGTGTGCAGGAAGCAGCTGATCGATGTTTCTCTCTCATCGATGTTTCTAACTCTCTATCCCTTTCCCTTCTTCTCTGTAAAATCAATAAAGTATATTTTTTAAAAAAAGAATAAATTGACATGTGACACCATCATCTGTCAAAACCAATGCTCTTTCAATCCCATTATTACTCTTCTACATATACATTTCATGGGGCTTGTCACACACTGGCTTCTTCATGCAACAAATATTTATTGAATACCTTTTCTGTGTCAGGTACCATGCAGGGTGGAGTGTTACAGAGGTGAACAAAGAGGAACAGGGTGCCTACTTTGATAGAACTTAAATCTTTAAGGAAAAAATAATGCACTAATCAAATAATCACATGTATACATGTGGTATCTTTTATAAGGAACATCCCAGAGTAATTTCTCTAATAAATTCATCTATATGGTGAATCATAAACAGTTATAGGAACTATGCTTACAGAGAAACTAGGCATGTTGTAAACCTGGTCATTATTGTATAACAGAAGATAGAGAAGGATAGGAAGAAGGAAGAGGGTAGGAGATAATGTAAAAATGCTAAGATAGTCTTTTGTCCAAGAGGATAGTGAGTGGTTGAAATTCAAATAGTTTGAAAAATAATCCCAATGTCTTCAAATTTTTTATAATCTTTTTTTTTAATCCTAGAAGGATCTTTTTCTAATACAAAAGTTACATAAAGTTTAACAATTCTATCTTCAAGTTATTTTCATCTGCTAACATCAATTACAATTAAATTTTATAATTTTAAATAACAAGTAATATAAATTTTTAGGAAAATATGTCTTTCATATCTATCTATCTATCTATCTATCTATCTATCTATCATCTATCTATCTTTCCCAAACCATTTATTATAATACATTTCTAGAAAGATGTCTGGGATCATGTTTGCCTAATATTTTATTTCTAGTAGTAAGATTATAAAATTGTTAATTTTACTTGCATCATTATTCTTTCCTTTTTATGTCAATTTTTTTTAAGGTAGTTTATATCAATTTTTTAGAAAAGTGGTTTTCTTAAGAGGTAGAGTTTGAGATTGAGGCAATTATGACAAAATGGTTATAACAAAAGCTCTCTTGAAAGTTGTATTGAAGATTTAAAATGATGTATGTAAGGTGCTGGGCACAAAACCTGAACCACAGAGAGTGCTAAATGAGTTAACTCAATGTGAGTTACTATTTGTGATGGATAAAGAGTTTACATGAGCCTTTCTTGGAGGTGATGGCTGACACAGTTTGGAGCACTTAAGCCTGAAAATCAAGATGGTAATGATATGGATGAAGAAGTTCAGAGAATAAAAACAAGGCTATAAAATAGTTTAATGGAATGGGTATGAGAAGGACAATGAAACGAAGAAAAATAGTATGTTAGGGAAAGCTTACTTATAAACAGTTTCCATAATTACTATTGTTTATACCCCAGAAGGAAGGTAGTAGTCTATCCTATACTGTTTTGTATTCATTGGTTTGCATATCATATTTTACTAATCTCCACTGTTAAAAAGGTCTTTAATCCAAGGTCCTATAATATAATCTGTTTTTTTCTTTTCATTCCTTTATAGATTTTTTTTACTGTTACTACTTTTGTAGGGCTTGGGTTATTTTATTTTATTTTATTTTATTTTATTTTATTTTATTTTGGGAGAGGCCACATTGTTAACAAAAGTATGTAGGTTTTAGGTGCACAATTCTACAACCACCTCACTCCTATCAGAAGGGCTATTATCAAATCAACAAACAACAACTGTTGCCAAGGATGTGGAGAAAAGGGAACCCTTGTACACTGTTAGTGGGAACGCAGATTGGCGCAGCCACTGTGAAAAGTAGTATGAAATTACCTCAAAAAAATTGAAAATGGGCCCTAGCCAGTTTGGCTCAGTGGATAGAGCATTGGCCTGTGGACTGAAGGGTCCCGAGTTTGATTTGGGTCAAGGGCATGTACCTCGGTTGCAAGCTCCTTCCTGACCTGGGGCCCTGCTGGAGGCTCATGCAGGAAGGCAACCACTCCATGTGTTTCTCTCATATCACTATTTCTTTCTCTTCCACTCTCTAAAAATCAGTGGAAAAATATCCTCAGGTGAGGATTAAAAAAATTTGAAAATGGAACTGCCTTATGATCCAGTGATTCCATTTTTGGGAATTTATCAGTGGATATAGATTTGTGAGGTTTTTTTTTACATTTAAGTTTTAAATCCATCTATAATAGTGATCAGGATTATGTCAAAAGGGTTATAGCTTTATTTTCTTCTAAATGGATAACCAATTTTTCTATTACCATATTTTGAAATTTCACGTTTGTTGTGGTAAGATTTCATATTATTGTAGTAAGTTTCCATTATATGTGGTGTGGTTTTGACCTGTTTTCTGTTCTATAATAAATTTGTCCAGTGTCTTGCCAATATTACTTTTGATTACTGCAAATTTATATAAATCAACATAGAGCTAGTAACTGAAAAGATGCAATAGATTAGATTTTTTAAAAAAGGGAGTAAAATTGGCACAACTCAGTGGTTGTTCAAATGCTGACAGTTAGAAAGAGAGAAGAGTGAAGGGTGACTCCGAAAAAGCAAGGTAATTTCTAGTTGGAGGGCTGAGAGTCCCATCAAGGGAAACAGAAACAGGAAAAATAAAGAAACTGGAGAAAGATCTAGTCTGTGTGGGAGGATGGTGACTCAAACCTGAACACGCTGCATTTGAGGTTTCTCTAGGACATGTAGAGATATGGAAGTTATAGCTGGAGATACACATTCAGGAGTCATCAGGTAGACATTGTGGTTAAACTCATAAGAATGATTGGAATGATTCCCGGGGAGTGGAATAAAACAGTGGCTGCAGTGGTCTTCAGTATGGCACCTCACTCACATGGCTTCCTTCTGTAGCAGGTGCAGTTTTCATTGTGGAGACTTAATTTTTTTTATTGCTTAAAATATTACAAAGAGTAGTACATATGTCTTTTATGCTGCTCTGCCTCTGTATCTATTTTGGTTCATCAGTTTATAATGGTCTTTATTATCCATAAATGAGTGAGAGCATGTGGTATTTTTCTTTCATTGACTGCCTTATTTCACTTAGCATAATGCTCTCCAGTTCCAGCCTTAGCTTTTTGATGCAACTTTTGCCCATTGCTGTGGGTCTTTGCAATCTCCAGGCTTGGGTCCATACGCCCTGGGAAACTGTCTTGTATAGCATTGCTTTTATAACTTACCATCTTCAATTTTCTCCATTTTCTTATTCCAGGAATAATAGTTGGATGTAGGATCTCTTAGATGATCTTCACTGTCCCTTATCTTTCCTATAATATTTTTGTATTTCTCATCTTTAAAAAGCTCAACTTTCTAGGAACTTTTCTCATGTTTATATTCTAACCCTTCCATATTAAATCTTTTGTTTTAGCAATCCTGTTTGTAATTTTATTAGTTCTATCTTATTCTCTAATTGTTAATATTATCATGACATCTTCTTCTTGTTATATAGAAGCATTGCTTTCTTAAATCTCTCTTAGGGTAGTAATTAGAAGTATTAAAGTTCCTCCAAGTTATGTTTTATTTGGGGTTATTTTATCTTGTTTATGTATCTTTGGCTATCTCTTTCAAGGCAAGTTTTCTTCAGAGGCCTGATGACCATGTTCATCTTTTTATTCAAGTTCAAGGGATGAAAAGCTGAATGGGCTCTGACTTGTATTTTGCGTTGGGGTGACAGAGCTGTGAATTGACAGTTTTGGGGGCAGATAAGCACATGCCAGATTGTGGAGGTCTTTTGTCTGAAACTATTACTATTTTCATTTATTTACTTATTTTCATTTTTTAGTGAAGAGTCCTCAAATGTTTCCCCATGGCAGAGACACTTAAACACTGGGTGTACACTTTTCTACAAGGATGGATGGTGGCTATTTCTATTTCTAGAGAGTCTTACAGATATAGCTCCTATTGTCAGTTCCCCTCTTCACTCCTGTCCTCTTTCCTGACTCCACTGTACTTTGTGTTTTGGAATTCTGAACCTTTTTGATTGCGCAAGGCTCTCTCTCTCTCTCTCTCTCTCTCTCTCTCTCTCTCTCTCTCTCTTTCCCTCTTCCTCCCCCCCCCTCTCTCTCCTTCTCTCTCTTTCTCTCCTTTCTAGACACTTCAAGCTGTGGTTTACTCTATTGCATTGGTTATTATATTTTTATCTGCTTTGATTCCTATAAATTTGTTGAAATCTGTTTTCTGATGATCTGTTCTAGTTCCTTACTGGCATGGTTTTGTACTTTTCTCCCCTTTAGTGGTAACTGAGATGGAAAAGGTAATACATGCATATGGCCATATTAGTCAGGGAAGCAGAAACTATTCTAGAAATTTCACAAAGGACAGTGTATAATACAAGCAATTAGAAGCTTCACAGTCATTCCAAGGCCTTGGAGTTAGGGAATCAGGGAAATTGCTACTAGAAATTCCAAAAAGGAGGAAATGCAAACATCACAGGAAGTTGCCACCATTGTTCTCAGATGCCCATAGCACAAAGATGGGCAATTTTTAGCAAAATTTTTGGTGTTTTATGGGATTTGCCAATGCGTAATATCATGTATCTAACCTTAGAGTATCATGCAGAATAGAGAAAGCACATTTTTATTGAATATGTATATATTAGACAATGCTCAAATAGATAGAGCTTTTTATTTCATTGATGTTCCAGTTTCCTGAAGAGTCTAGAAGCAATGTACCCATATGGGTGCCAACTTTCAAAAAATAATTTATATATATATATAGGTATTGAATTAACATCAATACCTATAATTCTAGAACAATATGTAACTATAATTTGAGATTTATTTTTCTTCATAAAAATGGACAAGGGGAATTTTCATATTATGGTATTAGCATATGGCATCTATTTTATGGATGGCAATACTGCCTTTTGCTTTTTTCTCTAAATGTTTGCAATATAAACTGCCTTTTACTGTATTTTAACAGTTAACTTGCAGATGTTATTATGGGGATGTTCTAACTTTTGTGAACACTTAGCTTCTCACTTAGCTTCATTTCATAAAAGAGTCTCTTAGAAATAGTTCATAACAGTTCTTAAGTTTATTTCATCTTCTTTCCCCAGGAGACAAGTTAAGAATATATATCATATTTCCTGGGGATATTACCTTCATTTAAATAAAAATATGAAGATTTTGAAAAGTATAATTCTTAAGCAGATGTTATCATTGAACTCTGAAGGCTTATGTTTTTTCACTTTTCATTATTTTTGCTTGAGAGACCACTTATAGAATAGTATTCTCTTATCAAAACATAAAATCAACAAATCAAATGCAAAAAAAAAACGAAACAAAACACAAAAACAAGAAGGACCAGAGTTTAGTACACTATTTATATTTTCATGCTCAGGGAGAGTGTGATTCTAAGAAGAAACAGGAATGGGAATAATCAACATAACTCAAAATGCTCAAAACTGTAGTTATGTATTCAGGACTCTTTAAAATCTCACCATTTTTTTCAAGTGTCATTTTAAATATCAATTTTTGGCACCTTGCTTTTCTATGAGTTTCGTTAACCTGAGAGTCAAATATAATGTATTTTCTTGTCATTTTTCTATATTTTCAAAAGAGGATTTATAACCAACAAACTATAAAGCAGCAGATTAGTGAATCTTATTAAGTTTTCTCCAAAAGTAGTCATACTTGCACAAATATATACAATTTTAAGAGACTATCAACTGTTCTATATATAACCAAGGTTAAGTTCTTCCTATTTAACAGGATTGCACTCGGTTGTAATATTGTGTTCCAAACCCAGAGACAGGAATTATATAACTTCTCTGAATATGGCATCTATTTCATTAAAATGAAAAATTGCTTCAGTCATAAGTACCTAGATCCCAATCTCATTTACATACACTTTATGTTAACAAGACACTAGAGAATGGAGTCCAGTATCATATTTATATTACTTAGCTATTTAACTCAGTATTTATGAAGTGCTAGGCACTGTGCATGTCAAATAATGCATATTCTCTGCCCTCAATGATATGACAACTAGCCAATGAGAGACGCCAGCATAGGAATAAAAAAAAAATAAGAGCAATACAGTATTGTAAGTATAAGACACAGATATTTCCACAAGGCTGGGAAGCACTGGAGATAGTGCTGAAGAAGTGAATGGGGAAAAGCTTCTGAGAGGAGGCATTGCCGGTCTTGTATTAAAATATATGAAAGATATATTTTGATTGATATGGAAAAAAATTAAACAAGAAGGTCATAATTTTTTGGGGGGTTGCAAAGAATGCATATTGAAATCACAGATATATTTAGCTAAGGCCAGGTGTGTGGAGGAATCTAAGTATTTGTGTTGCTAAAACAAAACAATTGTGAGTCATGGAGTAAGAGAGATAAGCCTGGAGGGATTGGTTGATGGGGGTCAGATCAAAGGGAACATTTCCATAGGCAATGCTAAGGGTGAGAAAAGTTAAAAGGCCTTGGAAGCTCCCAGTATTTGTGGTAGGGGTGGGAAGTGAATGTATGTGGGTTTTTCAAAGATCACTCTGTTGAATAGATTTCATAGGCAAAAGATTAACTAAAATGTTGTTTTAATAGCTAAGGTAACAGGTAAGAACCTGTATAAAGGTAGTAAGAATGAGGAGAAGATAAATTAGATTAAAAATATAAAGTAAAAATCAGCATGACGTGGAAGATGTTGGGATGTTGAGAGTGAGAAAGAGAGGAACCAGGAGTGATTTCTATTTTTCTAACTTGTTTTCCTGGATGGATGATCATATTTTCAAGGGAGATAATGAAATAGGAGAAAGAGCTATTTGGGCAGAAAGGACAGTAAGTTAAATCTGAACATGTTGCTTTTGAGGTTCTTGGACAACACACAGGTTGCAGAGACTCAGGCCTGGAGATGTACCAGTTGCAGCTGGAGGTACATATGTAGAAGTCATCAGATATAAGCTGCTATTGCACTTGTAAGAGTGAGTGACATTATGAGGGTGGGATCCTGGCAACAATAAATTTCAGTAGATGGGTGAAAGAAGAGTATCCCTGAGTAATGTTCTAGGTGCAAGAAGATACCTTCCTGGTGTCACAGGATCATTTTGGACACATTTTTGTTGCCAAGTTCTATTGGTCCACATCACTCTTCTAAAAATGTTTTCATGACTAAATGGGACTTGCATAACTTAGGCCTCTAAGACCTGTGAGCCTTCAGATGCCATACTGCAGGTAACTGTGTAAATTTATGTGAAGATAAGTATATCCCACCACTTACATTTTGTTTCTTCTCAAGTTTTAAACCTTATGGATATTTGCTGGATTGATTAGTGGTCTTTATTTCTATTTTACATAACATCTTCACCGATAATCCTGGCTTGGTCTAGCTTTTGCTTTATTATCTAAAGTCTCTCAGTTTGCAATTTCTTCTGTGCAAAGACTTTGGTTTCATCAAATATAAGCTGGCACATAATTACCTATCTAAGTTATAAAATAACTCAACATCTTTATTAACCTAAATATATGGCTTAAATTCCAATTCTAAAGCAATTGCTTTTATGTGAAACGATTCCTTTCAGCTGACATTAGAAAATGGAATAGGTTTCCTAGTAAGATGCTAATTGTGCTATCCAAGAAATCTTTAGGTCAAGTAAACACTGATCTTGAACAAAATTGGTATAATTCAACCGGAAATAGAAAACGATAATGATATAAAGCTAGAATTGGTGTGTGTGTGTGTGTGTGTGAGTGTGTGTGTGTGTGTGTGTGTGTATGCACATGTTGGTTTATATGTGTGAAATGGTGATCACCAAAAGTATTTGTGAACAGCAAAAAAAGTCACAGTTTACAGACGATGAAAAGGACAGTTTATTTTAAAGATATGGAAACTCGGGCCCAGAAAGGCTTGATACAATTCTGCCCAAGATTGAGAGCAGAATCCAGAACTTGAGCATCTTAACTTTTCTTTTGAAATAGATGATTGTGCTTTCAAATTATAGATATGAAACCATAGATCAAGCCGAAATTCTGCGATTATCCAGAGTTCATTTACAGCATCCCCCAACTGCCCACCCCCCAAAACTAAAACACTCTGCTGTCTCTTTTCCAGGGGAACTCTGTTTTGCACAAAAACTGATTACTGTGGCTACCCAGGCTTTTTTTGACAGATTATGCTGTTACTGCTGCTTCCCCCTTTCCTCTGTCACTCATTATGACAGACATCTGAGCAGATTCTCGGTATAAACTTCCATTTGGGGTCAGTGCTTCTGATTCTCCATGCAGCCTACAAGCCTCATTTGGACAAGATGTTTAGTACAGGACAGTTATCTTTTGTATTTTAAGCTGAGATACAAAATGCTGTGATGGGTTCATTCAAGGGAGACCCGATACATTACTTACAATAAAGAAATCAGGCAATTTTGGCGGGTAGAAGTGGGAGTATGATTCATGTGTAAATTGGTATTTTCTTTTATGAGTTTTTTGATGTGGCAGTTACCCAAGTTTTATGCTGAGATGAGATGAAAAGTAATGAGCAGTTACTGAAGGATTTCTCATTTCCCTACAATTTCATTAGGAAAATCGTATAACAGGGACATAGAAGTTCATGCTACTTCCTTCTTTTATGAGTATCTATATATTGTTTTTCTTCACTTTCTACCCTTCTCTTTCTCATCTCTCTACTCTTCTCCCCAAGAAATAAGGATTTCTTGGATAGCACAATTAGCATCCAAGTCTCTTTGCTTCTTTGTTAAGCTTTTCCCCTCCTCCCTTTAATTCCTTCTTGTAAGTGATTTTGCTTCTTACTGTTCCCATCCTATGCTATAAGATGAACACAGAATAGAGTATAGGTTAACAGACCAGGCTCTGTAGTCAGACTTCTTGACTTTGAATCCTGGCGCTGCCACTTACTAACTGGGTCACCTTGGGTAAGTCACTTAACTTCAAGGTTTTCAATGATCTTATCTCCTATAGGATAATAGTATCTATCTTTTAGAGTTATTATGTGGATGAAATTAGATAATATTTAAAGGTGCTTAGGATGAGTCATGTACCTAGTTATTTTTAATACATATATGCATATATATGTGAAGTCATACCTGTGTATTATAATAATTGTAATATGTTATATGTGTAATTTACTTTACATATATTAATTTCATAATAATGTATTATGTGAGATATATATAAGATATCATATATAATATCTATTATACTTATATATATCATATATAATACTTATCATCATATATTATAATACTTACAATTTAGCCATTTAATATTATTGGAAAGGTATATATCATATATAATACTTATCATCATATATTATACTTATAATACTTACAATTTAGCCATTTAATATTAATGGAAAGAAGAATGGGCTGGGTTGTTCTAACCAACTTTTAGAATTTATTTATCTTGGATCTGAAGAAAGGCATGAGGAAATCAACCACAGAGACATGAGTATACTTCATTCTTATAATTTGGTTACACTGAATTCCCCATGTCCCTCCTCTGCCTGGACTCCTATGAAAATTCGTCACTATTGCTGCAAGGCTGGAGCTTATATGAGGTAGTCAAGGGAAGTACCTGTGTGTCAACAGAGACTTCATTTGAAAAGTAATACTTTTTTGGTGATTTTTAAATTTTCTTCAGATGTTTAAATTTAATAGATATTTGAAATCTATAGTTCAATGTAATATAATCCTGCTAAATCAATAGGTATATTGTTTGGTCCCTGCCCTCTGGGAGCTGCCAATCTTCTGGGAATGTGGAGTGATAAGCGATTTAGAATGTATGGCTATATTTGTTGATGCCATTGATCTTTGTGATGTCTTAAATGAACCTTTTTCTCCTTATTAATCTTTGATAATAACTCTACATCTATAATTATCTCCATATTTGTTGGTTGTTTCTTGCTCTCGGTTTAATGCTCAATTATGAGAGCATTCTAGACACTTTATTTATTACAGTTTTGTTTTAATTTGTTTTGTTTCCCTTTGCTAGAAATATCCAGGCAAGAGAAGAGCATTTGAAATAGAGCAAAATAAGCTTATTTAGGAGAGAATACTTTAAATTGAAAAGGCAAATGAAGCTCTGATGAGCATTCACTAGTTTAAAATTCAGTTATTTTCAAATGTTAGCACTAAAGTTGTAATCAGTTTCTAACGTTGTCCTGGCAGGACACAAATATTAGAAAAACTCCAAGAGGATTTTGCTTATACCCTAATAAAATGTGAAACTTGTGGTTGATGGAAGCTGCAGATAGAAAAATGAGTCTGGAGTTCTTGTACTTGTGGAATTTAAAGAATTCACTTCAAGAAATAAAAACCTTATGCAACTTGAAAGAGAAAGTGTTTCCAGCTTGGCAAGTAGAGAGGATTTGGCATTCAAAATCTAAATCTATTTCTAAGCACTTGATAAAAATATCTAACTTACAGTGTAATCAGAATTTATTTCCTGCAACAAATAGTATGTTCGAGAATGTTCAGTGGAGCAGCCTGAACAGCCATTGTGCTTTAACTGGCTCTGTTTGTCATCATCCAAAACAGAATGAAAGGAGCCTTTATGCAACAGCAGAAATTCCTCGTGGTGGCTCTTTCCATTTTACTGCAGAGGAAGGACATCTATGAGGTTTTGATAAACCTAGAAAGCATCTTACAAACCAGAAATTATAAATAAATATTTTGGTGTGGATTAAACTAAAGACATAGGATTATGATTTCAGGGCCACAGACATCTTAGACACAGATATTAAGAACCTTGTTTTTGAAAAATAGATATGACTTGCAAAATAAAGTAGAGCTAATTTTCCCCAATCCTCAAAATTATGATGATATGAATATGTCATTTATATTTCATTTTGATTTTATGTTTACTTTTTAACATATATGTTATTTTGTATCAATTTAATATGTAGAACACTAAAACAAAGTAGTCATCTTAAGATCTTTTGATGTTAAATTACTTTAAAAATAAAGTGTCAGGAGAAAATCTTTCCCCTTATGTTCCATATTTCAGTACCAGCTTGATTTCTTCAGCTGAAATATATTGTATTTATATGCTTTCATAAGGTGCTATATATCTTCTTTAATAATACTGTTTATTCAATTAATTTATCAATTATATTTGGAGTCGTTTTCCAATATCTGTCTTCTCTGCTTCACTGAAAACTTCATGAGAGCAGAGAGCATTTCCCCTCTGGCCCTCCTTTGAATTTTTGAGACATAGCCTGGCTATTGGCACAGAGTACGTACTCATAAATATTAACAGGGCAAATGAATGAGTAAATTAATGAATAAATGAGCCCAGACTAGAAAAGATATATTGCAAGTATTAGTGAGAGCCAATTATAAATTAATATCTAATTTAAAACCGAAACATAATAGGGATAATTTATAAATCTTAAAATTTTCTATAAAGAACTAGTGCCTATAAAATGAAAATAACTGTTCATTATTTCTCCATTGAAATGTTATGAGCATGGTTTGGAAAAATGTTTAAGTTAGCTTTTTAGTTCTGTACCGTATACATCTATTGCAAATGAAATTAGAGGTGCTAAACATTTTAAGTTATAATACTTATAGTATTCTCTGATTCCCTAACGTTCAGGATTTTATAATGGCCTATTCCCACCCTGTCTCTACATTCAAGGTAGTATCATCATATATCTATTCTTGCTTTGGCTTAGTGCTGTGATGAAGAACCATATGTAACATCCTATTTGCATTAACCTAGCATGCAGTTAATTGAAATGCATGGGATTCTTCTGGTCTCTGATAACATCTCATAATAAGTTACCATCCTTGTAGCCAGAGATGACATTAATATTTATTAGAAGATATAATATTTAGAAAAAGTATGTGTTTTGGATTTTGTAAGTATTTCATATTTTCCTCCTCTATCCTTCCCTTGCCTCTACCCTCAAAGGCATGAATAAAATTGTAAGACCATTTATAAACAAACACTATTTGGTTTGATTAAACCTCTAGACCCTTAAGTGTCCAAGTCAGGGTTCATTTACTAGATGTAATTTTCCCACAGAGGTAGGCACCCAGGCCTGTGAGGACATGAGGGTAGCTAGGCCTTTGTCAGGTCTGTTTGATAGGGAGACAACTCCAACCCCAATGTTAGGTCATAAAGTATACTCAGGACTTCTTCATTTTATTTCCCCAAATTCTGTGTATTTTATGAATTCCCCAATGTTTTCTAACACTATCTTGAAGGTATGAGTATATTTGCCTTTTTTGTTGTTGTTAATCCTCACCCAAGGATATTTTTCCATTGAATTTTAGGGAGAGTGGAAGAGAGAGGGAAAGACAGAGAAAAACATAGATGTGAGAGAAACACATTGATTGGTTACCTTCTTCACGTGCCCCAACCAGGGCCCAGGCCGGGGAAGAGCCTGCAACCAAAGTATATACCCTTGACTAGAAAAGAACCTGGGACCCTTTGTCTGCAAGCCGACACTCTATCCACTGAATTAAACCGGCTAGGGCTATATGCCTTTGGGATATATTCATGGAAATTTGCAGCGAAAGTTGAATAAATGATTAGGTCAATGGACTATGTAAATTTACTAGCACCTTTTTACTATCTCATTAGCCACCCTGTTCAATCTATTATGATTCAATGTGCTGATGAGCTCATATCCTTCTTTTCTAATATTGAAATTATTATATTTCAGGTGGCCAGATGTTTCTAAAAATAAACAAAAAACCTCCTTTTAGGCACTGATTAGTGTGGATGATGAGCTCATATCCTTCTTTTCTAATATTGAAATTACTATATTTCAGGAGGCCAGATGTTTCAAAAAATCCTCCTTTTAGGCACTGATTAGTGTGGGTCCTTACACCATTATGTGCTGTATGTTTGTACAAGAGTGCGTGCCTGAATTGTAGGACATTTGTGCTTGAAAACAGTGATAACACATTATTTGAAATATTTTAAACTATGTTTATTTTATGAGTTTGTAGTTAGTTTTTTATAGTTTTCCAAATAATTTTTTTCCAGAAAACTAACAAAAATCTCTCAGGTTCACATGAATAAATTATCTTGATGCATATCAAACAAAAATGAATATACTTCCGAGTAATGATGAAGGATTAGAACAGTAATATTTCTTGCCAGACTGTTTTGAAACTCATCAGTCAATGTCTTATATACTTGGTGGCCATTAAATTCTATAGGCCTAAGCAAACTGAAAAGGTGTAATTAATTTCCATGTTGTGAAACTTTAAAGCTCATAGTGTGAATATCTGGAATGTAATAGTGGCCCTCGTAGAAAAGCTCTGGTAGGGATATTAGACAATGAAAGATTTTCTTCTGCCAAGCCTCACGCTCAGGAGCCCCACATATTATCACTCATATTCCATTGGAATAAGCCTGTCGGGGCCCCTCCTAAGAACGAAGTCAGTCATTTCAGATGATGGGACCCACTCTGTTGGGGAGCAGAGATGCTACACTGACTTCCCTCGTAGAGGAAAGGCCCAAGCATTATTTTTACAACTCAAATATCTAACTTATTTTGTAGACTACCACATTGGTTGATAATCCCTAAGTTCCTCTAGATTGTATTGTTACCTTAGCTTTTTGAATAAGACCCAGTAATGTAAGGGAAGGAAAAGGGGGTTTATACCAGGTAGTCATATACAGTTTGGCTCCTGGCTATCATGGTGACTCTCAGTATGAACATGGGCAAGTCATTTAACTTCTCTCAGACTTACTCATCTATAAAACAGAGGTAGCAATCTTTTCCCAAGAAGGTTAAAGTAAGGATTAAATATGATAACAGATGTAAAACAAAACAAAAACTAGCAGAAGGCCTGTCGCCAGCGCATGCTCAGTAAGCTACTACCAAGGCTGATAATGCTAACAGTGTTCTCCAATATGCAGAGCGTGACCTTCCTGAAGGCTTTCCTGGGGCTGTGTGGAGCTCTCTCATCCAGCAAGGGAAGGGTTATGCAGCCCTGATGTATAAGTTTTTAAATATTTTAAATATCATCCTTAATCATTCCCATCTTGCAGAGAGTGAGAGAAAAAGATGGCTATATAATGCATGTAAAGTGCCTACTGTAATGAATAACACTTAGTAATGATAGCTATTATCATAATTTTTATTATTGCCTGTAGTAGACTGGATAATGGCCACCCAAAGAGATTCACATTCTTATTCCTGGGACTTGTGAATATATTATCTGATATGGCAAAAGAAACTCTGCAGATGTGATTGATTTAAGGATCTTGAGATGCGGAGATGATCCTCAATGATCCAGGTGGGGTCTAAATGTAATCATAAAAGGCCTTTTAAGAAGGAGGCAAAAAGGTATAAGCTGGAAGAAGGTCGTGTGACAACAGAAGTAGAAATTGGTGTGATGTGGCCATAATCCAAGGTATGTTAGTAGCTTCTAGAAGCTAGGAGAGGAAAAGAATGGATTGCTCATGGCACCTCCACCTCTCCCAGCATCTCCTGAAGGAACCAGCCTATGACATCTTGATGTGAGCATTGTAAGTCTAACTTTGGACTTCTGACCCTCGGAACTGTAAGAGAATAAAGGCAATGGGAAACTAATACATTTGCTATCTATAACCTTATTTCTAATAATAGCTTGAACTCTCTACCTTCCCCTGAAATTATCCTTTACCTGCATGATTCTAGCTTTTGCATATATGCTCTTGCTCTCCACTCCTCCCCACCTGCCACTTTATTGCTTCTCACAGCTTCTCTTCCTAGAACATTTTCACTTATCGTCTGAGAGGGAGAATAAGAACTTTTAAGATATATTATGCTAGTGAGGAAAGGAGTTCTAATCGCCTCTGAAAACTTGTAGTCCTTTATCTATAAAATAAAAACAAAACCTTGTTGTTGTTTTTTATCATCAAAAGGATTCTGAGATAACAGCATGTATTATTTTTATTTCATCCAAGAACTACACTCTAGAAATATTTTTATTGGAGAAAAATAAAACTAGGAGTACACTGTTTTTCCCCTTACATGCCAATTTCCAACTTTGTCTCTATGCTTTACTTTACCACACTGATTCTGTCAATTGTATTGACAACTGTGATCTGACTCATTCAGATGGTTCCAAAATGCCCCCTCCAAAAAGTCCATACCAGTTTGCAACATGCTAATGGGCAGAATCCCTAAGTCCTTAGGGTATCATGAAGGGAATGAAGAATGAAAGGCACATCTGCCTGTCAGGTGGGTGAAATTAATTAATTCTGAAGTTATTGGCTAAGAATAATGGCAATTACTTGACTTTTACCAGTGAGATGGCACAGCTAGCTAAGTACCATTCACTCTTTTTATGATGGTGAAAAATGCACAACATACAAGTCATCATCTTATTCACTCTTTGAAAGTATATTTTGAATTCCTGGAGTAAAATAGGGTAGGAAAACCAATATGCCTTCCTTCTGGTGGAACCATCAACACTGGCTTTTAAAGAGAGGTTTCCATAGCTTTCCTTTAGAATTCCTACCGAAAGCTCTTCTAAGCCTACAGTGATCATTTATTAGGTGGTTATTGGACCTTGGAGATAGTTTGCTGGGATTTCTGTGTTTGGGTTCTCAGTATGCAAGCCAAAAAAGAATTTTGACAGTGAAGGCAACACTTAGTCTCTCAAGGAAAATTAGTGCCTTCCTAAAATCATCACAGATGGAAGGTGAGACACTTTACCAGTGACATGTAGATCTCAGTGAGTACAAACTCAATTAAAAGTATATTGGGCCCTAGTCGGCTTGGCTCAGTGGATAGAGTGTCAGCCTGCGGACTGAAGGGTCCCATGTTCGATTCTGGCCAAGAGCACATGCCTGGGTTGTGGGATTAATCCCCAGTGGGTGGGGGGGCGTGCAGGAGGCAGCCAATCAATGATTCTCATTATTGATGTTTCTATCTCTCTCACCTTCTCCCTTGCTATCTGAAATCAATAAAAATATATTTTTTTAAAAATATATTGGGAGAGAGACTGCGTGCAGCCCCGGACACAGACATTCATTTTGCCAAGTCTGGAGATGATTTCTCATCACAACGGCGCTTTCAGGAGAGTCAGATGATGATACAGAGATGTTTTATCACATGGAAACAACCATGACTTATCCATGGAATGATGCCATACTAAGTTTTATGCTGACCTGTCTGCAAAGACATAAAGATTTTGCAAGAAGAAGAGCTGTAGTTCTTCAGAATATGCAATACGGATTTAAAAGGTGGACTTAGTTTTCCTTTGTGAGGCGTTCTGAAGAGGAACAAAATTTCACATGTTTGTGCAAGATCTTTTGCTTTACATCCTCACCTAAAAGGACCAACGACAAAATGGCAAAGGGGGAAATAATATTTTTTAAATTATGACTCAATGGAAAGTTCTATGGCAGGTGTTTTATATATGTTATCTCATTTATTTATTATAACTATCTTATTCAGTAAATTAACCCCCATTGGATAGTTAAAGGAACCGGCACAAAGAAATTTAGTGATGAACCTAGAAAGGGTAGGATTTGAACACATGTCTGTATTGTTCCAAAGCTCACAAGGTATTTTATATAACACCAAAGTAACATATCATGGGAATGCACATCTTTCCTGTTTAGAACAATTGAATATCTAAACTGTCTTACTCTTTTTCTAAATATCTTAGAAAATGGAGTGTTTTGAGGTCCTCCAGGAGAAGTAAAAAAATAGTATTGTTATAAGAACATTATAGAAAAGTAGAAATTATGTGATTTTACAAAAGTAAAAAGCCTTATTTATTCAGTGTACACATTGGTCAAATGAGATGCATAAATGCCAACTTGCTAGTCTAAAGAGAAATAGATTCTCTCCAGCAAGTCATTAATTCTATTGGTTACAATCTTCAAGAGTCATCATTTTTCTTAAATATAGTTTAATTTATAATAAGAGTTTACTGTATTTCCCTAAATTCTTCTATTTCTAAATTCTATTAAAAACTTAATTTAGTCTCTCACTAACCAGCTGATAATGAAGTGCTTTCTTATAGCCTCTCCAGATAATAGCCAGAAAATAAAGCTGATTTTTATTATTCTTACTTACGATTTGCTTCAACTTCACTGATAATCTATTGTACAATTTTTCTCTATATATAATTACATCAGCTTTTGACCATCTTGTCTGTGAGCTAAATAATTCCAGTTTTATTACCCTGTAGTGAATGATAGATCATTTTTGTTTCTTTCTCATTGTAAAATATACCTTTTACTTTTATTTATCCTCATTATAGGTCCAAATTTGGTATAATTTGGATCAGTATTTTAGTAGTCAAATATTCTTACCATATATATCTTATAAATTTTGAATGTGTGATTTAAATAAAAAGCTTGGTGGTTTAGCAGCAGATCCATAAACTTCTTTTCTTTTTTTCCACGAGGCAGGATTAGCTGACTGAAAGAGAGAGAGAGAATGAACATGTAAAGTACCCCTGGGCTTCTAGCTACTGCTATTCAGAATTTCTGCAGCAGCCTGGAGGCTTGCACCAATGTTTTGGCCACTGTGTTTTCTCAGCTCTTGTTTTGATTTACTCTACAATGGCAGGATATGATGGCAACTGATGTGGAGATGAAATAAAGGAAAGCAAATAGCCCCTATAATGTTTAATCTCCTTTACAATCTATTTGCCACATGGAAGATCTTTACATTTTTTTTATTTATTAATGTTTGTTAAATAAAAGTCTTCTAATCTATGGAATAGGGCAGAGTTTCTTTAATCATGGGTAGTGATCTTCCCTCCCCTTTTCTGCAAATAGATGTCAAAATATGCTGAAGATGTCAGGGAAGATACATATTCCCTGAATATAAGGAAATAGTCTCTTTTTCAGAAATAAAATGTGAAAGCTTCTGAATTGTCCACTGCATTTTCATGTGCTACATTATTCGATATCCCTTTTTGACAAAATACTAAATTTTAAGATGCCACATTACCTATGAAGAAAATCTGATTGTGGAGTGTGTTTATTTTAAAGTTACATAGCTGTTTAAAGTTTGGTTTATGCTAACTTCAAAATGTGACTAATGTTTTTCTTCTGAGTATAGGAATGTATATTTTGCTGGAAGTATTGGTTTGGAGTTTTCTATTCTACTAATCCTGGTTATTAACTAACTCTTTCAGCACAGTTTGGGCCACTGTTATTGAGGGGAAGATGTGTGATTAGGGCTTTAGGATATGAGAATATATGAGAAGGAATTAGATCAATTGCTCTTGAATCCTGACCGATGCTTTAACCAAGCACTTTAAACATTAATGGGTGATGATTGGAATGCTCATATAACCTACATTCATGGTATAAGAACTTCTTGGTACATATACCTGGTTTCATGAAGGATTTTAGTTAGTCAAATATGGAATTATAATTCATTCACAGTTTGAGAAGTTTTGACATCCCTGAGGATGATACTGGGACCGCCATACCACCATTGTCACATACACAATTCATCTACCACATCCTTTCCATCACCATCACCACCACTGCCACAGACGCTTCACCCTCATCCTAACTTCAATCACTTCACCTTCGATTTACCTAATTGGTACTATAGAAGAATTATTAAGGAATTAACAATAGTCCTATCCATTAAGAAAATTTCAATTTAGTGGGAAGGACAGATATGTGTCCAACACGTATTACTAGGAAGTAGAGTATGTGCAATATACCAAAATAGAACTGTCAAGTACAGTAGATGCTGAGAGGGTGAGAGTAATCTGACTGGAGGAATTGGTAAAGATTTCATGGAGAAGTTGCCATAGGCTTGACCTTGAAAAAAAAGGCACAGATTTATTTACTCAGCATACTCAGCAAATCAACGTGTATAAAGGACCAAGAATGTATGGATCATGGGAAGGACATACTGGGCAGAGATACTACCGAGAGCAAAAATCAGAGGTGAAACAAATACTGAAGCTATTCGTATAGTGTTGAGTCATGGAGAGTTCTGAATGCAAAAAATTATGAAAGGAAAGTGGGTGGTTGAGGATTATAGACTATAAATACCGATCAAGGGCATTTCATGGAGTGTGATCACATTTATGTTAAGAGGTTGGGATTACTTTCTGCAGTCAATGACAACCGTGGAAGGTTCTGAGCTGGGGGATGAAATAAGTAGAGCTATGTTTTAGAAATGGATAGATTGGAGGTAGGGAACAATTATACTAAGGAAGACTAATTAGAAAAGCTTAAAGGTAGATTAGGCAAGCAGTGAGGGACTTCTGGTTCAAGGTATTAACTATAGAGACAAAGGGATCAATTTGAAGAATTTTACCAAGGTACTTATTAAAGGGAAGAGATGAAACACAGATTATAGAGGAAAGAGGCAAACACAATTTCTTGAAGGCTGCCATCCTTCAGAGATAAGGAGCAGAGGAAAAGGGTTTAGCTCTGAGGAGTGATGTTTGGGCAGTAAAGCATGAGAGATGAGATAAATATTTAAGGATCCTCTGCTCAGAAATGAATGACAATTGAGGCCATGATATTATCAGAGATAGAATATAGATCCCAGATCCTGTGAAGTTTCCAATTCATTTCTATGCAGAGGAGACCAAAGTTATAACCCAGGTTATTTGGTAGCACAGTTTAAAGGGCAAGATTTCTTAATATCACGTGTTTCATTTAAAAAATGTAGATTCTTCATTCTACTCTATGATCTAGTCACACTTAAATTTCTTCCTGATTTATCCATTAATAAGTTTATGCTATATTGAGATTCATCTATTTAAACAATTCTTTTCTGAGTATGCAGCATGTACTAGTCTTTAGGAATACAACTGTGACAGAAACAGACAAAGCCTATCTTGGAGCTTACCATCTAGTGAGAGGCAGACAGACCATAGACAGGTAGTTGAATAAATGTAGTCATATAAGCTTTTGAATGACTAGGAGGATATAGTCCAGCCAAGAGCTGGGGACAAGTCACCTGGGCAAAGACAAATCATATGTGTAAAGACCCTCAGATGTGAGGAAGCTACAATGGAAAACAAAACGGAGGTTAGGGAATTACGGTACAGAATGAAGTTGAAAGAATAAGCCAAGAACTGAATTTTATTTGAAATGCCACAGCAAAGTATTGAGGCCTTTAAGCAAGGGGATTAATAATCTTATTTAGATTTTTAAATGATTCTTCTTCCTGTGAGTAGAAAATGGTTTGCATGGATCCTGAGGTAAAAACTGGGAAAAGAGAGGAAGGAAATGGCTGATGGATTCATGTTGGTGTTGAGGGAAAGTAATGACCAAAAGATGACCCCCTACATTTTATTCATTGCGATTATCGCTTTCATGTGTAACTGGGCTGAAATAAAGACAGCTAATTGCGTATATTGGGTTCAACATGTCTTTTCTTCCCTGTCTTGGTGTTACCTTATTCTTAGGAAACAAATTCACAAGTACATGTGGGTACTCAGAAAATCATTTTTAAACACAGGAGCTGTGTACAGGGAATCCCACAGGAGGACCAAGCCAGAATCACAAATGGAAGGATGATGTCATGTTGTCAGCCTGCTCTTGCCAAAAATTTTAATGAATTCATCTACTTACTAAGTTGCTGACTCATTTGTCTATGTGGAGTGAACAAAGAGAGTCTCTGGTCCACTGGTTAGTTTTATATACTCCTGTGAAAATATTCAGAAAGGTCATTTTTAATAAAAAAAAGCGAATAATGATCTTTGCTTTGTGACTACTGCTATACTTTTTGTCACATATAAATGAACTGAGCCTCAAATTATTCATATTCTGATATCTCCATCCAATTATCAAACTTCTATCCCATGTTACAATTTGTTGCACTCTATAAAAACCATCACTACAATTTTACCTTGCAATCATTGAATGAGGGTATTCCGACTTAGGGTGGGAAAATCTGCTGATAAACAAACCCATGGGATCCACAATTTGTTGTTATAAGTGTGAACAACAAATTAACTCATAATATATAGGTTTTTTTGTTTGTTTTATCATGATGTCTTTGTTATTTAGATGAATATAAACTACTTTATGTCTAAATCAGAAAACTAACCATGAGTCCTATTTTTTGTTTTATCAAGAATACATCTAGATATCTAGGTAGTAGTGAAAGCTTTCTAAGTCTCTTTTCATTTATTACAATTTTATCGGAAACAATACCAGTTTTACTCAGTTGTTGAACACTTTGAGAAAAAATCAAGGGATATCTCCATCCAATTATCAAACTTCTATCCCATGTTACAATTTGTTGCACTCTATAAAAACCATCACTACAATTTTACCTTGCAATCATTGAATGAGGGTATTCCGACTTAGGGTGGGAAAATCTGCTGATAAACAAACCCATGGGATCCACAATTTGTTATAAGTGTGAACAACACATTAACTCATATAGTTTTTTTGTTTATTTTTATCATGTCTTTGTTATTTCCATGGATATAAACTATTTTATGTCTAAATCAGAAAACTAATCATGAGTACTATTTTTTTGTTTTATCAAGAATACCTCTAGATATCTAGGTAGTAGTGAAAGCTTTCTAAGTCTCTTTTCATTTATTACAATTTTATCGGAAACAATACCAGTTTTACTCAGTTGTTGAACACTTTGAGAAAAAATCAAGGGAAAAAAAAACTTGAAGCTTGCTGTTGGTAAATGTGAACACTATAAGAATAGGAACATGTCTGCTCTGTTCAGAGTAGCATCCCTAGAATCTAGCATAGTGATTGACACAATAGAGAGGTTGCTGGAGTAGTCAGGGGCATAAAGTCTTTCATGCATTCTCATGCTTCAAAAGGTTTGTTTCATATAGATTTGAGCCCAACATTTTTTTCCTAGTTAATATCATGCTAACTAAAATGCTTAAATCTTGTGGAAAATTTCTTTGCCAGTGTTACCTTCAAGTACTTTGACAAATAGCATGCCTGGACAGACTACATTATAAGTGTAGATGACTAATAAAGTGCTTATATCATTCATATCTGTGTTTTCATCCTAATATTAGGTAAAAAGAAACACAATTTATCTTCAGATTCTTGACTGTTCAATGATTCTTTGCCTTGCAAAAAATATACTTTATCATCTCAACTGCCTCTTTTGAATCAAAACAACTTCAACCTACCCAGCCATGCTGTGCTCCACCAACCTGCCCCTGTCTCAGCAGTCCTTCCTCCCACAGGGATTCTGAAACTAACCTTGATGATGCTTTAAGCAATTTTTTCTCTGCTTGTTTGATTGTGCTTTTGAAGCATTGCACATAGCCAAGGTTTCTCTCTCTTGCTTTTTAACTTTCAAGCTGTTTTCAAAATTAGTTAAAATATTACATCTTTTAATGAGGTGTTTCCATGGAGCTCTTTTCTCAGGATTTTCAATTCAGTGGCTCTCAAGTTAGGCTCATTTGCATCTCCACAGTGATTAAACATTTAGATTTTAAATGAGCATTATAACACACCTTGCAAATTTATAGCCACCTGCAGGGCTCACTTAGAGTTCCCTAGGTGTGGCTGGGGCCTGTGCTGTGGTGTTTCCAGCCACCAGATTTTCTGTGATGCGCCTTCTTCTTCATGATGGTTCTGGATATTTTTGTTTGTTATCTTTTGCGTTGTCACCACATACAGGCTTGTTTGCCGAACAGTACTGTTTGTAAAGACCTTTAAATATTTTCAATTAAAACTATAATTTTAAACAAATACATTTTGACACAATAGATAGTGACACTTAAGTTCTCTAAAGTTAGAATCTCTAGACTTGTTGCTGTTTTCAGACTAACTTCAAAGGGAAATGTAACTAAACATAGTTTTATGTTTATAAATAGAACATTTGTCCAAATACATTTGTGGTAGGAATTTTAACCAATTTATGGGAGCCAATGATGTGTGTGTGTGTGTGTGTGTGTTATCAATCTAAAATGAAATTAAGAAAACACACTGGGTTGTTAAAAACACACACTTGAATTTTCAAAAAATTACTCTTCTAGAGATGTTCTTGTCCTAAGGCAGGGAGTTATTAGTTCCACCTGTGATCACATTAGTGCATACATTCACTTTGATTCCCTTAAAGTGATAGTGACACTTGGTTCTCCAACAACTCCAAAGTACCACATTTTCCAATCACTCACTTCATGTGGATATTTTCTCTTCAAGGGTTAAAAATAAAATTTGCTGACCTAGTAGAATTTGACCTATATTTGCTGGAAAGTAGGATTCTGCTTGTGTCTAAGGGCACTTTAGTCAAATAAATTAATACAATGATTGTCCAAGATGCTCAAACATGCCTTGTTCTTCTGAAGGCTGTAGGTGTGCTTTTGCATACAGCCTTGCGGGGCATCCCAACATGAGCAGCAGAAATGTGGAGAGAGTAGAGCTAAACCTCAGAGAACACCGTGATTTAAGAATGGAGAGAAGGAAAGGACCCAGAGAATCAGGGAAAAAAGTCTGAAAGATAACAGGAAAATCAGGAACATCCAGCGTGATGCCGGTGAGGCAGGAAGAAAGGTTTACAGTGAAAGCAGTGGTCCGTGGAGAAGTGAAGAAAGAGAACAGAAAAAGTCTTTGGAGCTAAAGTCTAGAAAATTATTGGTATGGGGACTGTAGCTGAAATTGCCAGAAGTTAATGAGTCAGGAAGCTATAAACAAGTTCATCAGTAAATAAAAATCACTCTTTCAAAAGATTGGTATTGAAGTAATAAACACAAAAGGCACAGATGTTTAAAGACATGAAAGAATTAAGAAAACAGTTGAGGTAGAGACAGACTTTAAGGAGGGTTGACGGTAGTAACAACTAACAATATTTGAGTGCTTACTGTGTACCAGGCAGAGTCCTAAATGCTCTCACTAATTTACTCTTCCTAAAAAGCCTATAACTACTTTATTGTTATCCATATTTTAGATGAGGAGACTAAGGCACAGGGAGGTTATGTAATCTGCTCAAGGTCATACAAACAAGTGATGGTGTCAGAATTTAAACCCAGAAGGTTTAGCTCCAAAGGCTGGCTCTTCACCACTCCATCATACTACCTAGAAAGTGACAGTCCATGGAGCATTCATGTCTCTGAGCTGCTTACAGGTAGGGATGAAATTACAGGTGTGCTAAGAAATCAGCATCAGAAGGAGAAACAAGATGAGGATGCATGAGAACATAATAGTTTTTGAAATGGAGAAGAGGGAGGCTATGACAATATAATGGGTTCCACATGATACAGAAAGACATGCCTGTCCAGCTAGAGGACCAGGGAAACAAAAGAAACTCCTTAGGGAAATAGCATGAATTGGAATAATCTCTTTGGTGTATATGAGAGGGAGGCAACTAAGGCAGAAATCAGTAATTACCAAATAGGAAGGAGGGCCCTGTACAAGCAAAAAACACATTTGTGTGGATTCTGTCAGCTTTGCAGCCATATGTGGAAGAGAAGGAAGATATTAGGGTGTAACTATGACTTCTTAAAAAGAGAGCTGGATGCTCTCAGGCGCTTTGCTTGCTGTGTCTGTCTTTATAGAAAGAGATGCCGGGCCAGCGTGGCTCAGTGGTTGAGCACTGACTTATGAACCAGAAGGTCACGGTATGATTCCCCCTCAGGGCACATGCCCAGGTTATAGGCTCGATCCCCAGTGTGTGGTGTGGAGGAGGCAGCCAATCAATAGTTCTTTCTCATCATTGATGTTTCTATCTCTCTCGCTCTCTCCCTTCCTCTCTGAAATAAAAATATATATATTAAAAAAAGAAAGTGGTACGTATGTCAGAAAGTTGCAGCCACAATTGCTTTGCACATTTTACAGTAGATTGTGATGAAAGGAAAGCATTTTTCAGACCTTATCTAAAAGACTAAAATTTTTGAGTCTAGATACTCTCCATATCTTCAATAAATTTTCCATTTCTCCTATTGCAATATTTCTCATAGTCTGGGAATCCAATAAACACTGTGACTTTATTGTTATTCAAGAATTACAGGGAACAGGAGAGGGTAGGGATGGCAGAGGAGTCGGAAGAAAGCTTTTATGCCATTTTCTAAGTTAACTAGGTTTGGCAAAGAAGCTCTTTTTGAGGGAGCAAATGCACTACCAGAACCTCCCCCATAATTACCTTCCAGGCTGTTCTATCCAGTCTTTAAATATCTAAAGGGAATGCTTTCACAGCACCACAGCTGCAGGGCGGCAGCAGCCATTAACACAGCTCCAGGAGTAAAGGGGGAGAGATGTATGGTCCTATAAATTATACAAAAAGTTCAATATTCACTGCTAATATGTACTTCTGGACAATGAACTTGAAATGGTCCACCACCAGGACACATTAAAGAGAGTCTACTCCTGTTTTTGTTTGTTTGTTTGTTTGCTTGCTTGCTTGCTTTTGTTGGGGGAGGGAGGAGGAAGAATAGTAATGCCTAAACTTACAGAAGGGTTAATAACAAGTATACTTGCTGTACGTTGTGCTCCTGCATCTATCACAGAGCCCCAGAAAACTGACTTGAAATTCGATTTTCATTCAGTATGTTAATAAGGATTTGCCCTCTTCACATAAATCAACATACCCTCAAATGTGTTATTTTTCTGCATTGACAGATGGATCACATACTCAGAATTACAGTGAATTCTTTTTCTGAGCAGCTTTGCACAGCACTCTGCATCCACTCTTGTTGTTTGCCACATGTTCTAGCACTGCCTGTGCCCTGAGCCTGTGTCTCAAGGTAGCTGCAGCGTGACATTTTCCTCGAACAGAGACAGGCAAGACTCAATTGACCTCATTATTGTTCAATTCTCAGAGGCTTCTGTGGCTGTTTCCATTCACAAATACTGTTCTCTTAAGCTGTATCCAATTATTTTTGTAGCACTGTCCTTGAGTGGCTCGGTGACACCTGCAGCAGCACTTCGTGCAATCCAATGACTCCAATTCTGAATTTACTGTGATTTAGAGACTCTAAGGGTCAATAGGACTTTGTGTAAAAGGGCTGAGCTTCCTTTCCCCCTTAGAGTATCTTTGTCTGGGTTTAGTCCCCTTTCTAATTTTTATAAATAGACCTTTAAATGAAAGCTGAAGCTGTAAGATGTTTATAAGAGCGGTTTATCGATTAAAAATCCAAAAATGTTTATTATATAGAGGAAAACATGATCCCAAATAATTGGTTTGAAGGAAATTGAGGCTCTACTGATTGGAGACTGACATATTCCCAGTTATTGTCTGACCTTGGACTGCCCTCGGAGCTGAAGCTCTGAGGAAGGTTAAGCTCATGCCTGGATGGGAGAGAGAATGGCTGGAAGTAAAGAAGATGTTTTACTGGCTTAATGCTCTGTAATGAACCTCAGACTTAGTGGCTGACAGTGTTATTGAGGTTTCTATTCACAATTTGTTGGGCCAGATATTTGGACAGGGATTGTTTGGGTGATTCTTCTATTTCATATGGTATCAACTTGGCTGATTCTGCCTCATGGCTTTGCTACATGGTCTTTCTTCCTCTCTCTGTGGTAATAAAGATTCTCCAGAAAAATAGAACTAATGAGAGAGAGAGAAAGAAAGAGAGAGAGAGCTCAAAAGCTGGATACCCAGGGAAGAGTTAAATGGTGCAACTCAAGTCTGAAGGAAGGCTGTGGAAGAATTCCCTGTTCCTTAGGAATATCGATCTTTTTATTAAGGGCTTTGACTAGCTGGATGAGTGAGAGAGAGAGAGAGAGAGAGAGAGAGAGAGATAGCTCAAAAGCTGGAGACCCAGGGAAGAGTTAAATGATGCAACTCAAGTCTGAAGGCAGGCTGTGGAAGAATTCCCTGTTCCTTAGGAATATCGATCTTTTTATTAAGGGCTTTGACTAGCTGCATGAGTCCTACCCAATTATGGAGGATAATCTGCTTTACTCAAAGTCTACTGGGTAACATTTAATCAAATGTTAATCTCATCTAAAATATACCTTCAAAGCAACATCCAGATGTGTTTGTCCAAATATCTGTGTGCCGTGGCCTAGCCCAGTTACCACACAAATTGCACCATTGAAGTCTCCATGTGGGGGAGAGTCCAGCCCAAGCTTCTCTATAGCATGACAGCTGGCCACCCAGAGAGAGGAAGTAGAATCTATCAAGCCTGCGCTGAGAAGTGCTGGACATCATTTGTGTTGCATTCTATTGGTCAAAGCAAGTCATAGGTCTATTTCATAATTAAGGGGAAGAAAAATAGAATCTATTTCATGATGTGAGGAGCAGCATATATGGAAAGGAGGGGGGGGAATGGTTGGTAACTAACATCACTGTCTCCCTTCTGGCCACAGCAATTCATGTCTCTCTTCTCTGAAAGTTCATCACATTATAGCATTAGTTTTCAGGTTCTGGGCCCAAGATCTTACCATCTAAATTAGGTACATCTGAAGTTGGAGCTCTTCAGGTATAGTTTCTCTTGATTCAGAGACTTGATCTCTTAAAAGATTAATATAATCTCTGTACATCCCTCTCCCCCAATACACCATGATGAGACTAAGATTATTGTATCTCTGGCAATAAATTTGGCCATTCAATAAAAGGGACATAGGAAGCACATAGCAATCACTGTTGAATAACAATTCTGAAATCCAACTGGGAGCACGCTACCAATTGCCTCAAATCTATGGGCAAGGAATGTTTCTTGAAAAGTCCCCAGTCTTTAAATGTGATTTTTTCTATTCCATGTTCTTGGCTGTGTCCTCTAAGTCATCCTTCCTTTTCCATAAGAAATGGCCCATGTTTGCAGCTTAGTAACTTTTTCAGCCTTTTTTATGCCAGTAAAATTTGGAAGCCTCTTTTCAATTTTTTTCAGCCTCTCTCCCTTTTAGTGCAAGATGGTACTTAAAAACACACACACACACATTGTGGTTTTTCCATGTATCCAATCATATTTCATTCCATTAAGTAAAATCAATCTACTTCCACAATCCCTTTAAGACAGACACTTTTCTACTTTAGACTGAGAGTCAAGATGCTATGGAGCAATATCCTTAAGATTTTTAGAAGTTCTTATCTTCTAGCTGAGTGGTTCTTATATGGGTTTTAAGAGATATCTTACTGTCACATTTTTCATTTCATATTAATCTGAGGCCATGTTTGACTAGTAGCTCTTTGGTCTTAATCAGAGGTTATCTCTTACTCTGAGAACCTTTTTGCCTTTGGAGGGGCTGAGAATGAGAAATATTTTATTTTCTAAGCCAGCAAGTCCTGGGTTGGACTTGGTGACTTAAGACAACAATTTATTATTTATTATGGACAGGAATTCCCTGAGAAAAATTAGGTCACACTCACTTGGCTATATTTTATCAGTAGCTGGTCTGGTCTTTGCTGGAAGGTCCAAGAAAGTTTCACTTGCATACCTGACATCTCTACGCTCATCTACATGGTCTCTACATATACTAAGCTTGGGCTTTCTTACAGCAGGGCAGACTCAGACTGGTCAGACTTTGTATATAGTAGCTGCCTCCAGGAGCAGGTGTTTTAAACAAGTAAGACTTACCCAATGTGAAACTGGTTATCAAGCTTTTGCTGGTATTATGTTTGCTTGCTGATGTCCCGTTAGCCAAAAGAAGACCCATAGGTAAGACAGAATCAGCATGGGGAGACTGCATAAGGGTAGGAATAACAAGAGGTAGCATTTATTGAGGGACACTCATGTAACTGTTTCCCTCAGAGAACAATTTTTTGGCCAGACAGAAAACGATTTGTTGCCTTCTTCTAACATTTATTAGTTGTGTGGCTTAGGGAAAATCACTGTACTTTTGGGCTTCCTGCTTGCAACCTATAAAATGAAAAGTTACTAGATTTTTGTGAGAATCCTAAGCAGATACACACACATGCATGCACACATACACACGCACAGTACCCACAGTCGCACTCAACAAATAGTTACTACATTTTAGTGGTGTATTTGGTAGAACATCAGTCAGATATTGAACAGACTGACTGTGGCTTCACCATGTCAGGACCAGATTGTAATTAGAAACCAGGGCTTGCATAAGGTGATTAAAGGTAAAAACGTTGCCCTGGCCGGCTTGGCTCAGTGGATAGAGCGTCAGCCTGCGGACTGAAGGGTCCCGGGTTTGATTCAGGCCAAGGGCACATGCCTGGGTTGCGGGCTCGGTCCCCAGTGGGGGGC
>NW_005353967.1:7628253-7638468 GCF_000412655.1 Myotis brandtii | reverse complement strand
GATCAGTGATTCTCTCTCACCATTGATGTTTCTATCTCTCTCTCCTTCTCCCTTCCTCTCTGAAATCAATAAAGAAATATATTTTTTAAAAAAAGGTAAAAACGTAAAAAGGGCAGGTGGACATAAGGGAAGATTAGTTCTTGTCCAGTAGAGATGAGAGTTTGAAATTAGAGCTCAAAGTGACAGGAAATGCACAATGATGATGAAGATTGGAACCAGAAGTCAGGATTCTATGTTGTTCAAAAAGTTAGGGTCAGGATATTCTTCTGGATCCAAACCAGACATAAAAGCTTAGGAAGTCAGACAGAAATAGCGGACGTAGACCAGGAATTCAGGAAATCAAGAGTCAGAATACAGACTGTATGTTTAGGCAAATACTCACAGGTTCCACAGACAGGAGAGAAATTTGATAGCTTGCAAAGTTAAGGTCAAAGTCACTAAACCTTATTTCAGCCAAAAGAGGAAATTTGGCTCAGTATATGGGCAAATCTTGACCCACGAGTAGAAAAAGACATCTGGTTAGAATAGGGATGGGACAGATAGTTGGAGTTCTTTTAAGTTTTTATAAAATTCTAGTTGTCCTTTCAGTTATTTCAATTATCTAGTCTCATTCTGTTTGGGAATATACTGCTTCCCTGAGGAGAGGCCTCCCACGCAGACACTATCAGACTATAAAGCTGTCTAAGGCATCTGTAATATCCAAATGGCTCAAAAAAGTAATGCTGTTTCTCCATTTTTGTTTCAACTGCAGAATAGTCCATTCTTTGGTGATAGCAATTTTCTTCTTTAAATGTGTTGTCATCCAGAGGAAAATTGAAATTACCAATGCTCATCTCTGAGGCTCAGTTACAGAAGTCAAGAGTTTTCTGAATCCTTCTGAACATCTTATCTTTCTTCATGCTGATTAATAGATCAGTTTGAAAGCTTATGCTACCTTACAAAGTCACTTAGTACTTTCATTTTTCATTGAAATATTCTGAATAGAATAAAACAAAATCATTTAAAGTCATGTTTAGGCAAAATAGGGGTTCTTCATTAAAAAAGAGAAATTTAGAGTGACATTCTAAAGAAATACATTTCTGTAAAAAAGATGCTCACCGATGAACAAAAACAAAAACAGATGTAAAGACAGAGATGCATTGATCAGATGCTCAAAACTCAGAGGGAAGGTAGGGGAGGGTGGGGGTGAGGGGGAGAGATCAAGCAAAGGACTTGTATGCATGCATATAAGCATAAGCGATGGATGTGGACAACAGGGGGTGAGGTGAGGGCAGGATTTGGGGGATGAGAGGACATTTGGGGGATAAGGACACATTTGTAATACCTTAGTCAATAAAGGGAAAAAAGCTAAAAAAAAAAGAAAAGAAAAATAAGCTGACAGACAGAAATATCAATAAAATGGAATTCATTATAAAAAAAAAAAAGATGCTCACATTCATGCAATTCCTGGTGGGAGGGTGGTTTCTTTCTTACCATTAGACCCCTTACAAAAAGTCATTGCTTCCTTTAAAGATTTTGATTATTAATACATCTTAGGCATTGGAAAGGGATATTTTTAAGTGTTAATATAATATATATTTTAGACTCTTAGATGGAAACCAACCATGGAGAAGCAGTGATCCTGTCTTTGTACTCCTCTCAGCTCACTTCACTCATTGGCTTTATTTATTTTTAACTATAATTTTATTGATTTCAGAGATGAAGGGAGAGAGATAGAAACATCAATGATGAGAGAGAATCACTGATTGGCTGCCTCCTGCATGCCCCACACTGGGGATTGAGCCCACAACCTGGGCATGTGCCCTGACCCAGAATTGAACCCTGGTTCATAGGCTGAAGCTCAACAACTGAGCCATGCCAGCCAGGCCACTCATTGTCTTTAAATTCGTGGTCCACATAGAGTGCTTAGCACCTAAAGGAAAAGGCCTTGGGGAATGGCCTCTAAAACAAGGTGGGAGGTGCTAGAGAGGCAACTATATCTGGAGGGCTTTCCTGGGGCAGAGCAATTAGACCCAATCTGTGTGACCTAGAGAGAGGTAAACACAGGGAGATAATTATAGAGAAGAAAATTTCCATTAAATATATAGAATAACTTTCTCATAGTGATCTAAGACTTGCTGTATTTTATTCATTTTTGGTTCATCAGTACAGAGAAGCGTTTCTGACACATATTAGCACTCAGTGATTACTTATTGAATAAATGAAGGAAAGTAGGTGTAAGTGGCGAATTCCATTCCAGGAGCTATTAGCACAGGGGTCCTCAAACTTTTTAAACAGGGGGCCAGTTCACTGTCCCTCAGACCGTTGGAGGGCCGGACTATAGTTTAAAAAAAAACTATGAACAAATTCCTATGCACACTGCACATATCTTATTTTGAAGTAAAAAAACAAAACAGGAACAAATACAATATTTGTATTTGCATGTGGCCCACAGGCCGTAGTTTGAGGACCCCTGTGTTAGAATGTAAGCTCTTTTTGTTTTCTTTATTGATTAAGGTATTATATATGTGTCCTTATCCCCACATTGACCCCCACCCCCACCCATGCCCTCACCCCCCTGGTGTCTGTGTCCATTGGTTGCTTATATGCATGCATACCAGTCCTTCGGTTGATCTCTCCCCCTTACCCCCACCCTCCCCAAAGATCTTTGATCATTTAGTTTACATGTGAATCCAAGTACCTACATCTGTTCAGCCACATGGTTGATGCTCATGAAATATTTGCAGCTTCCACAATTGGAGGTGTATTCAAGGGTAGAATCATGGTCTATTTGTCAGTGCTATAAGAAAAATCAATTAGCTATACACATGGAGTGTCATGAAATAAGGGGAATATTGAACTCGATGGCCTTTAAAGTCACTTCCAATCCTGAGAGTCTATCAGGAAAGTGACATGGAATGAGATTATCTATTTTATATAAAATATTAAAGTTAATAAAAGTAAAATGTGTATGTGTAGTAATGAAACCAAAATGTGGATGTTTAAGTCTGAGTTCATTGTCTCTCAAAATTGAAGAACGAAGTGGCAGACAAAATAGGTTAGTGCAGTGGTCGACAAACTCATTAGTCAACAGAGCCAAATATCAACAGTACTTCTTCAAAACAGACTCACCCAGGCCGAAAACCCACTTCTGCGCATGGGCCACGAAGTTTCAATTGCACTGTACGTGCATGCGCACGTGGTATTCTGTGGAAGAGCCACACTCAGGGGCCGAAGAGCCGCATGTGGCTCGCGAGCCGCGGTTTGCCGACCATGGGGTTAGTGGAACCAGAGTTTATTGTGAGAAGCTAGTCCTGGAAAAGGTGCAGCTGGGGGTCCAGGAGCAGGCCAGGGTCCAGAGCTTCCTTTCCCTGTTACAGTCGGGAGCAGTTCAGCATCCAAGCCAATTAAAGTCTATTAGTCCATGTGTGGAGGCCCCCATGGCCATAAGCCATGTGGATGCAGTGGAACCCGTCGCCTGCCATAGGAGCGTCCAGTGCACTGGGGAGAGAGCAGAGGAAACGTGTGCTTTTTTTGTGTATATGCTTGTTAGTTCCTCATTGATCCTTGCAAATAATTTTGCCTTAGGAACATCCCTGGGATTGGTTTCCATGCCTCATTGTCTTGTGATTGTGACCCGCAAGATGCCTGTCTTAGCAATTTTAAAGTTCATACCTCTGGAGCATGCCCTTCCTTCCCCACCCAGTTGGGGGTGCCTGAGTAACTCCACCTCGTTGGGTTCCCACTTCTATTTCCCTGTCCAAATGGTCCTGATTCCTGACCACCTAACTCCCTTTGATCTCCTCAGTAACAAACCTGAGAGGTGAAGCGTTCGGACAATTATGTATTTCTGATATGGACAGGAAATTATTTTTTTAATTAAAATAACCATTTGCTTAAGATTTTTCTGATCTTTGGCTATATGTTATATTCAGATTGATGTCTGTGTTTATTGTGCTTTTCAGCTGTTTTGTGCCAGCTTAGAAATGCTTAATCATCCTTATAGGATAAAAATTCATTTTTATCCTCTGATATTTTTAATCTATCTTATCCATATTATCTTGAGGTTTGGAGTGATTTGTTATTCTATCCTTCAAGAAAACCAATGATAACAAATCAAACCACTGGGAACTTATTTCAATTTTCATTGTTTAGGGTGGTTAATGAAGGTGATAATGCTGAAAAAGAATTGTGTAACTAACCTAGAAAATAATATTTAGAGGCCAAAATGTGGCAAAGGAACACAATTAAATATCTAGTTTTTAAATTATTGTTGTAAAAATTCAATGCACCTTTTGTTGTGAAGTGCTAGCAATTTTAGTATTCTCAAAACAAGAAAAAGGATAAATTACTTTATAACCTTGAAGAAGAGTTTAAAGCTCTGATTTTTGAATGCCTGGGATGAATGTATTTAGAATGTCTTGAGGGGGTGTATGCTAACTATGAAAAACAATAGCTTATTAAATTTCAGGAAACTTTCAGTTTATTTGAGGGGGATATGGTAAATTGATTTTGCTAAATGTTATTTATAAGTGATAACATTTTCTTCTGAGTTTTTAGCTTCAGGACAAAGAAAGAAAAGCAGCACCTAATTGTTTAAAGGTTAGTGTATACTTAGTAGTGGGATTATATCTATAAATCATTGTTTTTACAGCATACTAGTAGATAATGAACAACAGAAAATTTTCTGTCAAAGGGTGGCACCACATAACCTTAGAATCCTTCATCATCACCATCATCATCATCATCATCATCATCATCATCATCATGTGTTAAATATACACAGCTATTATCGCTGAGGAATACTTAGTAATTTATGAATTTGGGTTTTTTTGTTTGTTTGTTTTGTTTTACTTTTGACAGTTTGAGTACAGCCCGTCTCAGTGTAAGCTTCTTTGAGTTTAAGTTACCTGGGGGCACTTTTTGTTCTTGGATTTGAATGTTCCTTTCCTTCCTCAGAATTGGGAAGATTTTAGCAATTATTTCTTCAGATATGTTCTCTGTTCCTTTTTTCTCTTGCTTCTCTTTCTGGGACTCCCCTAATGCATAACCTAGTCTATTTTGTGATATTCCATAAGTTTTTTTGCGATTTCTTCACTTGTTTTTATATTCTTTTTCTCTTTGTTTCTCTGATTGTAGTGATTTCAAATGATCTGTCTTTGAGTTAGCAGATTCTTCTGTTTAATTATGTCCATTATTAAATCCCTCTAGTAAATATTTCAATTCAGTTCTTCAGTTCCCAGAATTTGTTTTAATCTTTTTTATAGTAATGTATTTATTTCTTTATTGATACTCTTATTTTGTTTACATATCATTTTTCTGATTTTATTTATTTGTCTATCTGTGTTCTCTTGTAGCACATTGAGCTTCTTTAAGACAACTATTTTTATTATTATTTTTTGGCCAGGTCATTCAAAGACCTTCCTTCCTTCCTTCCTTCCTTCCTTCCTTCCTTCCTTCCTTCCTTCCTTCCGTTTCTTAAATCCTCACTGGAATATATGTTTATTGATTTTAGAGAGAGGAAGGGAGAGAGAAAGAGACAGGGGGAGGGGGGGAAACATCCATCAATTGCCTCCCGTATGTGTATCCTGACCAGGGATTGAACCTGCAACCTAGGTATGTACTCTGACCAGGAATTGAAATTGCAACCACTTGGCGAATGGGATGATGCTCCAACCAACTGAGCCACCTTGACAGGGCCGGAGATCTTCATTTCTTTAATGTCAATTGCTGGAAATCTATTTTGTTCTTTTGAATGGGTCTTTTACCTTGTTTCTTCATGTGCCTTATTTTTTTTCTTCTGGGATTTGTACATTTGAAAACAACTATTTCTGCTAGTCGTCATAGGCAGGCTTTGTAAAGGTAAGAACCTTCATCAGCCAGCATAGCTAGAAATTCTGGGGGACTTCTCAATCCTTTTCTGGGGATGCATCTTCTCTGGACTTGTGCTTATAATTTCTCAATTAGTGGGGTTCTCGGATTTCTTTTTCAGGAGTTTATAATCTCTTGCCTTTTCTGGTGTCTGTCTACAGTACTGCAGGTTCTCTAGCACTCTGAGCTCCCTTTTGTTCTCAGAGGCCCCTGTGCATCCAAAACAGTCTGGTTTCCCACCAGTGCTGGAGTCAGGTGAGACAGAAACCAGTCTCTTGGGATACCCTGAGACTATGAGATATTGGATATACATTCCACTTTTTTCTTTCCCTCCCCAAAGAAAACCCATGAATTGGACTTTTAATCCCATTTTCGTCAAGCTGTGCTCTCTTGGGAAAACGACTATCATGGTTGAGATGAATGGCTTTTCTTATTCATTTCAATGTGGCTCTTCCTGACTTGGAGCTTGCTTGGAATACTGCACTTAACTGATTTTTGGAGTTCTCATACAGCCGTTTGGGACTGTTTATTTCTGTTAAGTTTGTGGCTCTGTGGGGTTATGCAGTCTGGAACTTCTATTTCACCATCTTGCTGACATCACTCTATGGTTTACTTTTTAAATTTATTATTTTGTGGTATTTAATATTTTAATTCCATCTCACATGGTCTACTTTCATCAACACTTATGTAATTTTCCTTTCCTATTAGTTGATAGTATTTCCTTTAATACATATTAGATTCTTATACAAGAAATATTTAACTCAGCTGGTGTTTCGCAGTGGTTGAACATTGACATATGAACCAAGAGGTTTGATTCTCAGGGCTCATGCCCGGGTTGCTGGCTCAGTCTTTGGTAGGGGCATGCAGGAGGCAGCCAATTGATGTGTCTCTATCATTGATGTTTCTATCACTCTCCCTCTCCCTTCCTCTCTTTCTAAAATATCAATAAAAACATATTTTTTAAAAAAGAAATATTTAAAGGACACTTTATTGTTCCACTGATCTCTCTGTTGATTATTTTCAAGTACCATACTGTTTTGTTATTGTAGTTTTACAGTACAATTTTATATGAATACTAGAGGTCCAGTGCATAAATTCATGCACGGGTGAGGTCCTTCAGCCTGGCTGGCGATCGGGGCAGTCTCGTCCAGTCCTGATAGGGGCCAATCGGGGCCAGCGCGGGGAGAAACCAGAGGTTGGCTGGCTGCGGAAAGTTGGCTGTGGGAGCGCACTGACCACCAAAGGGCAGCTCCTGCATTGAGCGTCTGCCCCCTTGTGGTCAATGCATGTCATAGAGACCAGTCAACCGGTCATTCGGTTAACGGGTTGTAATGGTCGCTTAGGCTTTTATATATATAGATGGCACAACCACCCTCATCTTATTTATTTTAAAAAAGTTTTATTCTCATCTATTTTTTTCCTTGTAGTTGAAGGCCTTTCTGTTACCCTCAAAAAGGGAAAAAAATGAAGGTTTTTGTTTTTGTAATAACATTAAAGATAAAAAATAATTGCAATATCAGGCTTGCTTATGTGAATTTTGTGAAATTCATGTAATTCTCCTAATACAGATTCCATCCATGTCTTTTTAAGCTTACTCATAAATGTATTTTTTTAATAAATTAGACATTTTCCTTGTAGTTTTAACGAGCAGTGTTTTCATTTTATAAAGGAAAATCTTTTGCATATTTTAACTTATAACTGGACAAACCCAATTATTCTTTCTTCAAGTATTTTCCAGTTGATTTTTTTTGTTTCTTACATTAAACAAGGTTTCAATCAAATAACAATTTCTTTATTTTCTTCATAATTTTGTGCCTCTTATTTCTATCTCCCACATTACTAAATTGGCCAGTAGTTCTTGAAAAGTAGGGGCAATGCTGCATTTGGGTTCAAATTATGATCTTTGGTGTCAGGTAAACCTAGTCTATAAACCTTGCTTTACCACTTACTAAGTGTCATTGTAATCTCCTGATAGTGGGAGTTAAGTTGCAAACTGACCTCCCTAAGCCTCATTTCCAAATCCGTAAAATGAGGATAACAACAGTTCTTCATGCAGTTTTTCATGAGGAATAAGTAGCTACTTATACAGCACATGTAATACAACAAATATTATTGATGATGCTGAATAAAGGAGTAATGAGGAGCATTCTTGTATTATTACTTATGTTAATAAGAATAAACATTATGTTTCACTATCAACTATAACACTGAATTTAGACTTAATAATAATATTCTTTGATCCATAGTTTGTTTACCAATTAAGTACTGTACGGTTATCTGAACATCAAAGCCAAGAGCAAAGTCATAATTCCTAGCTCCCTCTATGGAAAAAGGGAATTTATCATTACTTTGTCTCCTCTTTTCTCCAGTTAGTTTGTTCCAGAATTACAGACCTAGTTTATTATTATAAATATACATTCTCTTAAATTATGGTTTTAGCTTTTGCTTTTATGTTTATAAATATATTTTGATTGATGCTGGTATTTAAATAAAACTTGAAAATGAAGATCATAGATCTTTGTATTTCCCCTAATGGTGTGGTTTGGCACCTAATTAGTCAAGTGAGAGATTTTTCAAAGCACAGAGAATAAGCCAGCTGTTTCTTTTTTTTTTATTATTGCTTAAAGTATTACAAAGAGTATTACATATGTCTCCTTTTTTTTTTCTCCCCTTGACCTTCCCCTGGCCTCCCCTCCCCTCCAGTGTCTTGTGTCCATTGGTTATGCTTATATGCATGCATACAAGTCCTTCGGTTGATCTCTTACCCCACACCCCGCCAACCCTCCCCGGACTTCCCGCTGTAGTTTAAGCCAGCTGTTTCAATCCACTCTTCTAGAAAAACATGATTTTTAGGGGTCAAGCAAACAATGGAAGCTCCTATTTTTTTTTCAGCAGTTGTGATTCTGTTACTATATATCATTGTGAAAGAAATAATTGATAGAAGTCATGTTTTTCCTTAAATCATCTTTCCTTCCTTTGCTAATAAAATAGAATCTACTTCATTTTTCATGGTCACACAGGAAAGCAACAGCGATATTTATAGAAAATTAATTGAATCCTACAGTTTCAAACAAACCTTCTTGATGAGAATGTATAGTAGAATATTACTAAATGAGAACTTTTTCTATTTCCTTTATAAACTTTTTAGAAGTTTTGATGAGTAAATTATAGGAAATGGCTTTAGAGAAAGAAACTTCAGTGATTTCTGTCTCTTCTATCAGTTTGAAATCAGAGCCTATATTGGGATTAAGTTCTGTGGATATTTGAGAGCTATCTGCTATCTTTGCTATCTTTTTGTTAACCTGGAGTGGAAATTTTCATTTGGAATTCATTTTTGCAAGAGTGCATTTTCTATATCATATACAGGCAGTCCTCGGGTTACATCGGACTCACGTACTTCGTTTCGTGGTTAAGGTGCCATCTCCCATTTATTTATATATTAAAAAAGTTCTGTCATTTCGATGTATGTACATATGTGCTTTATGTTTTTTATTACTGATTTACCACAAATAAAGGTCAGCAATTGTTATTTTTCTTTTAAATTTTTTTTTTTTACTGTTTCACTTCATTACTGCTGTGTATGTGCTCCATGTGAGTGATGTAGGTGCTTATGCAGGTGGGTTCCGACTTACACCAACAATCGTGTTACATCGTGCCATTGGAATAGATCTCCTATGTAACCCAAGGACCTACTGTACAAATATCAATTCGAAAATGGATTGTGTTAATTCAGTACAATGTCCTTTTAAATATAAAAAGAATTCAGGTATTTATTTTTATTGCCTTGACTAGTGAGTTTCCTCAGATTATTTAGGCAACCTTAGCATTGGATTTTAATACAAAACACATATAATGAGTAATGAGATATGGGAAAAATCATTTGGCATAAGGTTTAGAAAATCTTAAGGCAGATTTTTAATTACTGCTTTAGTGTATTGTGAACAATTTCACAGAAACATAAAATAATAATACAGAGACAATGTCTACTGTTGGAATATAGTACTTTTGGATTGTATTGTTTCAATTCTTTGCAATAGCAATCTATTAAATTATATGCTATACATTAAAGAGTTAGTTCAGTTATCAGAAATTGTCTTCTTTATACTATCTATGTCTTCTTTTTCCTATATACAGAAAGGAAAAAATTACTTTTTCAGAGGATAATTTTACAGAAAACTAATTACACAGGAAAAAGGAATGCAACATTGGAAGTGATAAAAACCTATCCTCAGCTCAATCTGTCCTCTTTTTGAAATTTTGAAAACTTATGCAACTACTTAACATGCTAACTTCTACAGTGTTCTGCATAGCATATGTACTCTGAAAGCATTGAGTGCTTAAAGTAATTTATTTTTATTAAGAAAA
>NW_005353967.1:7604973-7628240 GCF_000412655.1 Myotis brandtii | reverse complement strand
TTTACAAATAATATTTACAAATACCACATTATGAGTAATACCAATACCTAATAATATTACCCCATTTCCCAGTTTCTTATTGTTGAAGAAAGGGAGTCATTTGTCTATTTTCTTCATTCATTTCTACAGTAAGGTTTATTTTGCATGTTTTAGCCCAGGCACTGGCTGAGTGTCAGAGGTACAAACGTTGTTATGGCACACTCCCATGCTTGCAAATGTGTTCTAGCTAACAAAGAGAACAGATATATAAGCCAATCATTTCACTACAAATCACTTCTCAACACAAGGCCTAAGGCTTCCTGGTGGTTATAAATAACAAGGCAGAAGTTATTTGTATTCATTGTCATGTATAATATTTTTGACATGAGTGTGTGTTGAAGGAGGTCCTCAAGAAAACACTATTGCCAGTTGACCCTCAAGCTGGGCCCAGGCTATCGGAGGCTCCACACCCTCCTCCTCTGTCCTTGGAATCTAAGGAGCCATTTGCAAGGATGCAGCCTTGAGAAAGCAATCTGTTGTTGAGATCATCAGGAAGGTATATGTGACTGAACCCACTTAAACCCAATTAAGATTTTGGTGGGCAGGTACAGGGATCTACTCATGTGTGGCTGCCCAACACAATCCTTCTATGTAAGTTTCCTTGATTGTTAAACCTGCCACCTACCAATCTGGAGTGGCTTGCCTCTTTCTTTGGTTTCTCCTTGTCCTACATTTATGGAGGTAGTTTCAGATTTCACCCTGGAAGCTCTGGAGGTTTTGAATCAGCAGTGTGTAGAATGAGAGGTGAAATGGAGGATTACATCTTGGAGAAGGTCTAGATTTAAGAGAAAATTAACAGAGGATTTAGCAATGAGACTAAACAGAACTGATTGGTGAAGTATGCAGGAAACAAAAAGAAAAGCCTGATTTATAAGGTAATCATACACCTTAATTTGCTTGAGACAGTTCAAAGTTTCTTTTTTTATTGATGTCACTTCTGGGTAGCATCACCTTTCTCTCACAAAAGTATTCAGCCTACTATGTCCTCCTAAAGAGCCCTATGTACTCTCTTAGAGCTCTTATCACACACTGGTGATTATTTTTCTCAAACGGACTATATAAATACTTATGAGAAAGGCAGTGCCTAATTCATTTGAACTCAAATAATAGAGATGTGACTATGTATATAATATAGCACTAGCTGCAACAAGGAAACCCCAAAATTTAGTGGTTTATGATAATGGAAAATTATTTTTGGCTCATGTAGCCCAAATTGTTTTGTGTATTTTTTCAATGCTCACCCAAGCATATGTTTTTATTGATTTCAGAGAGAAAAAGATAAAAAGAGAGAGAAACATCAATGTGAGAGAGAAACATTGTTTGGTTGCTCCCATACACACCCTGAGTCCCCAATCAGGGCTTGAAACTGCAATCTTTTTGGTGTATGGGATGATGCTCTAACCAATTGAGCAACCCAGTCAATTTTCTCTCTAAATTCCAATGTATATACATTTTAAGACAATTCCTCTATAGAAAATTTCATTTTTATATACACGCATGAAATAAATATCAACAAATGTGAGATTATTACCAGCCATAGCAATTTATTACACCAGTTGTAGGTATGTCCCAGCACTCAAGGCCTTGTTAAATGGTTTGCTAACGACTTTGGGAGAATAAAAAAGAGAATAAAGGGATTCATTAAATACCTTACATAGAAGTTGAAGTAAACAAAAAGAAAAACAATAATAATAATAATAACATATTTAATGCTCATTCATTTTAACTGTCAGTTATTGTGGAATTACTTTCTTTAGGTATATCTTTTAGAGAGGTAATTGTCCTAGCAGTGAAAAGAATTACATTGAAGTTATTTTTCTGTCAACTTCTTCAAATAAGTTGGTTAATTATTAAAGCGGATTTATATTTTATTACAAGTTAACAGGTTTGCATTGAACTCATTCAAATATTTTTTCTCATTTCATATTGCATATCTTGAAACTGAATTAGAGATATTTCTGAGTCCCATCAATAGCAAGTTGAATGTTGTTCCATTTTATTAGTATTGTTTTTATTTTACTTTTTAATCTAAAAATAATCCACTTTCTCTTTTCATTTAATAGAGGATATAGAAGATAGTAATAAGCAAAATATGAAAATTATTTATTATTGTCCAGAGAAAGTCATGTTATAGAATTGGAATGTCATCCCAGAATTTTTCTATTAATATAACATGTTAGTTTTCTGTTTTGTTTCCTTTTAGAAAAATGAGATCACTTTGTAATCTGTTTTTTCACTCAACATTATATCATAAACATAATCACATATTCTCCTGCATTATTTTAACAATCTCATAGTATTTCATAATATGATGTATTGAAATTCATTAAGCAAATCCTTCAATACAAGTAGTTTACATTCAGTTATTCATTATTTCAAATAAGCTGCAGTGACCATCTTTGTGGTTGAATCTTTGCCAGGCAATCTTATTGGACTATGTGTAAAATGTCAAAACCATTAGTTCCCAAATTTTAGTATGCATCAGAATCATCTGGTGACTTATTCACACTCCCAAGCCCTAATAACAGAGATTCTGATTAGGCAGATCTGGAATATGGTTTGGGAGTCTGACTTTTAGCAAGCACCTTCTGTGATTCTCATGCATGGAGTTTGAGCATCACATTTTGAGAAACAATGCCCTTCAAGATATTATAAATATTATCTTTTCCCTCAACTCCTTGCAAAAATGCCATTTTCCAGCAATAAAATAAGGTACATATTGCCTTGGTGTTCAGTTTTACATTTCTTTCCATAGTAAGGCTATTTAACATTCTGCCTTGCACCTGCTAAAATTGTTCCATTCATTTTTGAAATATAATTGGTATATATTGATCTGGAATTTTTTAAAAGCCACTTGTTATGCTGTTTTTAATAGAAACGTTAGGATACAGACATGTACTGCTTCATCATTTTTATAATCCAGATAAAAAATACTACACTTTGTTTTCAATAGAGGTTTTCTATCAAAAAAAGTTACTTCTTGAGTAGTTTATCTCAAAGAGGATGTCAAAACGTTGTCTTTTATTAGGTAACCTAGGTTATATAAAGCATTTCTGCAGTTGCAATGCTATCACCAGAGTGAGCACCTAACTACTTATAGAAAAACTAGAGGTCCAATGCATGAAATTTGTGCAAGAGTAGGCCTTCCTTCCCCCGGCTGCCGGCACCGGCTTCCCTCTGGTACCTGGGACCCCAGCTTCCCTCGCAGCCCCGGCTTCATCTGGAAGGATGCCCAGTCTAATTAGTATATTACACTTTTATTATTATACATTATTATTATAGATGTTAACTTTGGTCATCTACATTCAGTGCTCAGCTCTGCTAGACTCAACCTTTGTTCTTCTTTTTCATGTTTATCCTGAAAAAGGGCATCTACTCCCTTAAGTCATTAACTTCTCTGGAGAAATATGGGAAGTCACTTATGACCTGATAGCAATCCAAGAGCGTGGGTTCAGTTTGCAGTTCTGTCCTTAAATGAATACACTGAGCTTCACACACAGAGGCTCACTTTCTTAATCCAAAAGTTAAGAATGTCACATATGTACATTTTCTCTTTATTGTCTGTATTTTCCAGGTCACTAAACATTAATTTTGCCATTGGCTATTGTAAAAACTCAGAGTATTTCATGAGTGGAACTGGTTTTAAGGTTTATTTTTGTACAACCTCTTGATTTTATGTCTAAGGAAATTAAAACCCAGAAAGGTTAAATGACTTTTTAACACCACCTAAATAATTAATAGTAGAGTTGGGCCTCGAATATTTAGCTCCTGATTCAATCAATAAGGATTATAATTAATTTCCAATGTTGATGTAGCGCTGTCCTGATCTCAGTTCTGCTATCTTTTAAAATGAAAATGTGAGGCTTATTAAGTTATGATTGATTAGTTATCTGTACCCTGCCAGGGGCCATACTTGTTAGAGGTAGTATAACATGATGGTTTTTAGCTCCAGCTTTAGCTCAAGCTGAGTTTTGATTTGATATCTCAACTTATTGCTGATCAACCATCCTATTTTGTTCAGGACTGGGTTGCTTTCCCAGACATGGGACTTCCAGTGCAAAGGTCACAAAGTCCCAGGCAGCCTGGAAGTTTTGGTCACCTTACTAACCATGTGGCTGTGTGACCAAGACATGCTATTCTATTTTACTAGAGGCCCGGTGCACAAAATTCATGCAAGGGGCTTGGCCCTCGCAGCCCTGGCATCGTCTGGAAGGTCGTCTGGTCTAATTAGCATATTACGCTTTTATTATTATAGATTATAGATAGGTCTGTTTCTTTACATTTAAAATTGGAAAAGTAATAGGACCTAACTCAGAGGATTTCATTTAAATGAGATGGAATTTAAATGAGATGGAATATGTAAAGCACAGTACCATTTAATAAGGATTCAATAAATGTATCTGTTATTCTTATTTAAAATTTGTTCCAGTTTTATTGAGGTATAATTGACATACAGCCGTGTATGTTTAAGGTGTATCAGCATAATGATTTGACTTACAAATATTTAAATTAAAAATTTTTTTCATTCAAATAAATAAAAGGAAAAACAGAAACAGAAAAAAATATTCTTTCCTTGTGATAAGAACAGGTAGGATTTACTTTCTTAACGACCTTTATATATACCATACATCAGTGGTTCTCAACCTGTGGGTAGCGACCCCTTTGTGACTCTCAGGTCTAGTGTACATTCCATTATATTTTACCATGCTGTTTCACAGGACATTTTCTTAAAGAAAATATTATGATTCCTTAGAAAATTCATTCATACTTCCCGATTTCTAGCTAAAATATAACCTAGTCCAGCGGTTCTCAACTGGTGGGTCGCGACCCCTTTGGGGGTCGAACGACCCTTTCACAGGGGTCGCAAAGACCATCGGAAAACACATATATAATTACATTAAGATTCATAACAGTAGCAAAATTACAGTTATGAAGTAGCAACGAAAATAATTTTATTTTATTTTATTTTATTTATTTATTTTTTTTGAAAATAATTTTATGGTTGGGGGTCACCACAACATGAGGAACTGTATTAAAGGGTCGCGGCATTAGGTAGGTTGAGAACCACTGCCACACATCAATGTTAATTATAGTTATCATGTTGTATATTATATCCTTCTACTGCTTAATTATCTTATAATTGGAAGTTTGTAACTTTTGACCACCTTCACCCAATTTCTTCTCCTGCCATCCCCACTTCTGGTAACCACAAATCTGATCTCTTTTTGTGTGTGTGAGTCTTTATTTTATACTAGAGGCCCAGTGCATGAAATTTGTGCACAGGTAGGGTCCCTAGCAGCTGCTGGCTGCCAGCTGGGGCCTCCCTTCCCCGGCTGCTGGGGCCTTCCTTCATTCCATGCCACCCTCTGGTGGTCTGTGCATGTCATAGCGAGTGATCAAACTCCCAGTTGGTTGAACTCCCGAGGGGACACTTTGCACACTAGGCTTTTATATATATAGATTTACATGAGATCACACAGAATTTGTTTTCCTCTGTTTCACTTAGCACAATGCCCTCAAGGCCCATCTCTATTGTCACAATGGAAGGATTTCCTCACTTTTTAAGTCATTATTTTTGTCATTATTAATATTGTTTACAAAGAAAGTAGATTCCTCAAAACACAGGTTCTCAGAATCTAGGTTTTGATGTTTAGGATTTGAAGTAAATGAACTTGGTTTTTAGTTTTGACCTATTCTTTATCTTCTAGGTACCCTCCTTTTATCCTATTTATCCATAAAATTATACAATAAAATCCAAGACTAAAAAGAGTCCACCATTGCATATCCTTTCACATTTTTCAGTATATAAATCAGGAAAAAATTTCTTTTTTTAAAGCAGTATGGATAAATGAACTAGCCAAGACAGCATAGTGCTACAAAATGATAAAGGGAATTAGCCTGAATAATAATAATAATAATAATAATAAACAATAGTTATTATTTTGTTGAGTGAAAATTGTGCCAAGTTTTGATGCTTCAAATACTTTATATTTCTGCTCCAGACAATGAACCTGAGAAGTATATATTATTATCCTTAGTGTTCAGATGTGGTACCAACCTCAGTGAGCCTAAGTTACTTGCCAAAAGGTAATAATATAAAAAGCAATGCAGCAAGGATTCTAACCTAGATCTGAACTCTACAAAATCACTACACTTTGGGAAAAGTACTTTGCCTCCCTGGGCTAGTATCTTCACCTGTAAAACTAAAAAGGAAAGTAATTGCCATTTATGATTGCTTATCATACTGCATGCAGGTAATGAGCTATGCACATTACATGCATGATCTCATTTCATTCTTGTGGGTAAATATCATTCCCATTTTTATAATAAAGAAACAGAAAACTTGGAGAGATTAAGAACACTCTAAGCACACAACTAGCAAAGTGGTAATGCAAGGATTCTAAAAGCCAGCATGTTATCTGATAACATTTGGTGACTCAATCATTTTGAGTACATGGATGTAATAAATGTTACTAGAGTAGACTTTCCAATCACTTGGAAATAATTATTGCTCATGTAGCAGTAAATGTTTTTCAACTAGAATCAAATTATCAACATTTCTACTTTATTCTAAACTTTATTTGCCTTGGCATGTGGATAACATGGATCAAATTTGAAAAATTTAGCTGTGATTTAAATAATGTTCTACTGGGTCCTCAGATAGTCTTTTCATGTCCTTTTTAAAAATTCTCCTCACAAAATCTTATTGTGAACATTTGCAAAGAATATTCAAGTAACATGAGACATATGAAAATATGTGTTACAAATATGGTCCTAAGTATGAAGAAAAAAATAGGACTCATTTTCTCCCTCTCTCTTCATAAGCATGTATGTTATGTCAAAATATATATATTACAGTGAATTTTTTTGCAATTGATTTCATGGAAGGTAGAGAATATTTTTATTTAGTCTCTATTTTATAGAATTTATGCACAAAACTTATATAATCTAATATTATTAAAGAGGTCAGTTAACTGCAACAACTGAGCCACCCTAAATATACTGGTGAACAAATTTAATATTTTAAAAATAAATCTAGATTTCAGTTATTCGTTCTAACCTTTTCACCAAATATTGTTCTGTTAATGTCATTGCCACCCCCCTTTTCTTTAGCATTTTTTAATGTATATGTTTCCTTTCATTTCTTTCTCCAAAAGTATAAAGCCATCACATAATGATAACTGACAGTACTTTGGTTGGTTACATATACTTTTTTGGACTTTTGCCTTAGGCCTCTGAGGAAACGCTGCATTCCTGTAATGAAGAGGAAGACCCTTTGCGAGGCATGGAACCCTATCTTGTACGGAGACTCTCATGCCGCAACATTCAGCTTCCCCCTCTTGCCTTCAGACAGTTGGAACAAGCTGACTTGAAAAGTGAATCAGAGAACTTGCAAAGACCCACCAGCCTCCCCCTGAAGATCCTGCCTCTGATCGCTATCACTTCTGCAGACTCTAGTGGGTGAGTGCCCTTGGGCGACGTTTCCCCATTTTATATTTTGGATGTTGATTGCTTTTTGTGGTCTTTTGAGACTTTGGGGCTCATTGCTTGACTTGTGTGGGAAGAAAATGGGGTTTCTAGAGCCAAAGGAAAGAAAGGTGATTTCTCTCAGGTAAAGTCACTACCTCTGAAGGAATAGATGTTTTAGTTAAAATATTTTATGAGGAGAAGAAAGATATTGATGAAGGATAATAAGCATCTGGAAAAGAGAACTTGGACTTACAAAATTAATATTGATCATATATAATTTAATAGAAAATTCTTAACAAATAGAACTCATGGACAAATTATCACGAAAGCGTACAATATCTGGAAACAGTAAGCAACATTCACTGATACAAAGCAAATTTAGAATCAAGAATAGATTGTACTGTATTTAGAATCAAAAGAAATAAATATGCAATTATATTAATGAACCTAATAATTTGGCCTTTGACATTTTGAGGTATTGCTTACCAGAATACTATTTCAGTTTCCAGCATACAGCGGTAGTATTTGGCATGAGTATATATAGAAGAATCACACACAGTTATGTCACCATATGTATTTCCTACTTTGCAGAGTATTTGTGTTTTTATACTTCTGTTTACCAATGAGATTTTACTCTTTAATAGCAATGTCACCAGGTGAACAACTGTGAAAGAAACTGAGGATAGTGGGCACATACATTATTTGTTCTTTTGGCCAAAGAACATTTGCATTTTTAAGAAGCTTGGATAGAAAAGAAAGAAGAGGAAGCCAGTAGACCATACTTGGACAGACTCTTGAACATTTGCTAAGCCTATAAAAACAAAATAATTTATATGTTGTAAATTCATTCTCTGCCAAGTTCAAGGCATGTCTAGAGAAGGTTCCTTTTGGATTTTTCTAAAAGTTGTTAGAAAAGTTGTGAGCAGAACAAATTTGGCCAGTAACTGTCTTTTAAGATATAGAATTTAGCTGTTTGAATTGTTACAGACCAGTTCAAAGGACCTATGTTATTAAAAGGTATAAGGAAATTATAAATAAAAAGAGCAAATTCTTACTCTGAAGCAATTGAAAGAGGAAATAAATGTTTAGGTTTGTTTTTGTTTTTTTGGATGAACCATGCATACAAAGAAGAGTGTCTACCTATTGATCCGACATGCTAAAGCAGTGGGGAATTTCTATGGAAGCTTGACCTGAATGTTTGAAAAATAGTCTAAAAAAACTGATTTCCCCTCTCTGAGATCAACACCACCGCCATTCATCTGTGTGGAGGGCAGGATTCAGAGATACCAGATGTATCAGGAGTGGTCAGGACCTCTCTGAGGCTCCATGGTTTGCTAGGAGAGCTCTCAGGATCCAGCAATTAGTTGTATTTATTGCTAGGATTTACTACAGCAAAAGACTATGTACAAGGTGAAATCCAGAAAGAGAAAGGCACATGGAGCAAAATCTGGGAGAAACCAGACCCAAGCTTCCTAGAGCCCCCTCTTCCAGTGGAGTCAGGAAGGATGCACTAGTAATCAGTTGTGACAATACATGTGAAATGTGTTCACCAGGGAAACATTCTACCTGAGAAGCCTATTGCAGAATCAGTGCTTACATGAGTTACCTAAAATAGTCAAACATAGAAACAGAGAGTAGAATGGTGGTTGCTAGGGGTTGTGGGTAGAGGAGATGGGGAATTGCTATTCAGTGGGCATGTAGTTACAACTCTGTAGGATGAATAAGCTCTAGAGATCTGCTATACAACACTGGCCTATAGTTAACATTACTATATTGTTCACTGAAGAATTTTCCAAGAGGGTAGACTTCATAACACAGTGAAAATCAATAAAAAATAAAAATAGATGCCATATAAGGGTCAACCTTTTAAACAGGCTTTTTTAAAGATAACAGTCTCAGGCCTGATGTTAACTTTTCTGCACAGCAGGTTTATCTTAGAATCATTACCTTCTTTTCTCTACATTTGAAGAAGAAGTTATAACTAAAATAAATAAAAAGCTAATTTGTCCTGACTGGTTTGGCTCAGTGAATAGAGCGTCGGCCTGCGGACTGAAGGGTCCCAGGTTCGATTCCAGTCAAGGGCATGTACCTTGGTTGTAGGCACATCCCCAATAGTGGGTATGCAGGAGGCAGCTGATCGATGTTTCTCTCTCATTGATGTTTCTAACTCTCTATCCCTCTCCCTTCCACTCTGTAAAAAATCAATAAAATATATTTTAAAAAAGCTAATTTAATCCTGTGATGAATTCAATTAATTTTGGTATCTTAAAAAATGTGGTAGCTAAATATGATTTCTCACATGCCCTTAAAAGAAAATGATGTAGTATATTCACTATGTCTCTATGTAACTGGGCAATGTGTATAATTAAAAATATCAAGTAAAAGCTAAGCTTATTTAATTAAATTTAAATGTGTTGTTGAAAACAAATAAATAGTCTCCAAGTGCCAAGGAACTTAGAGCTTCAGAATTGTCTGTATGATAGTACTTTTGTTAGTTCCAACTTTGTTTCCTTCTTAATCAAGAACCTAATAATTGCCTGCCGGTGTTGCTCAGTGGTTGAGTGTCAACCCAAGAACCAAGAGGTCATGGGTTTGATTCCCAGTCAGGGCACATACCCGGGTTGTGAGCTCAATCCAACATCCCCAGTGGGGGATGTATAGGAGATAGCCCATCAATGGTTCTCTCTCAACATTGTCTCTATCCCCTCTCCATTCCTTTCTCTCTAAAAATCAATAAAAACATTTCTAAAAATCTAAGAATCAAGTGTAAGCAAAATTGTGTTTATCATTTGCTAATTTATTCAATACTTTGGAGGAGAGAATTTGTGTTCTAGAGAGATGAAACAAGAATACTTTTCTAGGCAGCCAGGAGAAACTATGGGTGAGGGTGGCCAATCAACAAAAAACAAGGACTCGGGATATATTAAAAGGATTGCTGTTATCTTAGAAAGCAAAAAAAAAAAAAATTTAAATTGAGTATTTGAGAAATAGAAAGTTTAGGAGTATAATTTTCTGGAATTCCTAAACTTTAAAAGGGAGATAGAAGGTAAAAGTAGGGGTTATATTCTGTAGCCATTTCACTTAACTAAGAACCTCAAATTCCTTCAAAGCTATCAGAAATAACTATTGGGACATTTAGCTAGAGTTGTCTACAGCCCAGATCCACATTATTAAAGGTTAGTGTGCCCCCAGGTCCCATTGTCAACCTACACAGAGACATTGGCAATTGTAAATCTTTAATAAGAAAGGAGACTTTTCATGGTCTTTGGATTTATTTTTTCTTACTTTATTAACATCATAACTTTTTGCTCTTTCTTCTGGTGCATCAGTACATCAGACACTAGCTCTTCTAGTGTCACACTGTGGTTTAGAGACTTGAGCCATCCCTTCAGGAAACCTCAATGTGGCCCCGATTGTAATTGGTTTCTGCAGGGAACTTTGGCCTACAAAGATGAGTGTTATGAAAGGCAATTATTAGCTTCCTTATGAAATGCTTGGGTCAAAAGACTGAATTCAAGAGGGTTTTTTAAAATAAGCACTTCCATAATTATACTTCAGGTTTTTCCCAAGCAATATGAATGTGTTCAGATGTACACTATTCAACAATTGTCTTTGAATATGACTAAGGCCTTAAGTTGTGTGTGTTGTGATTTGACAACCTTCAGAAACGTTCAATGATCACAAAGCAGAACTGTAAGAGTTGGGGTGCTGAGAACCTTCAATTCATGTGCCAGTTAGGGTTCCAGGTAGAGTAAGATCACTCAGGCTTCATGGCCATTTATTGACTCTCACTGAAGTAAGAGGGACATCCATTAACGGCATTAAATGTTATGAACTTGGCAGTGAAGCAATTTGGAATGTCAAAGCTTTCTCTATTTGTCTCCTAAGTAGTTTTCTATACATTTACATTTTAAAAAATCTTTTATGAAGGTATAATTTGCAAGCAGTAAAATCTGCAAATTTTAAGTATACATCTAGATCAATTTTTACATATTTATACACTCATGTAATTAATTGCCACCCAATCTCCAAACTTCTATCACTAAAGATTAGTTTTGCCTCCTTTTAAACATTATATAAATGGGATCATATAAATACGTGCTCCTTTTGTCTGGCTTCTATTATTCAAAATGTTTTAGATATTTATTCATGTTGGGCTATGTATCAGTTGCTTGTTCTTCTTTAGTATAGCATAGTATTCCATTATATAAATATATCATAATTTATTTATCCATGCTCTCTTATTGTTGGATATTTGGGTTATTTCTAGTTTGGGGATATTATGAATAAAGTCAGTGTACACATTGCTATACATGTCTTTTGTGGACATATGCACTCATTCATCTTGGTTATATTCTTAGAAGTGTAATTTCTGATTCAAAGGTAAGAAAATATTTTTATTACTGCCCAACAATTTTGTGTCAGAGTTATAGTTGTTCTGTACCCTCACCAACACTGGGCATTCTCAGTCTTTTTCATTTTAGCTATTCTGGTGAATGTATGGTGATATCTTACTATGGTTTTAAGTTATATTATCCTGATGAATAGTGATATTGTTCATCTTCTAATATGCTTATTAAACATTTGCCTATCTTCTTTTGTGCTATTTTTCCAGTTTTTCTTTTACTTATTGATTTCTGGGAGTGTTTATATATTCTCTTTGTTCGATATATGCATTGTAAAATGAATATTTTCTCTCAGAACATGACTTGAATTTTTACTTCATTTACTTTTAATATGGTGGTAATCTCAGCCACCCTCAGTGTGTGTGTGTGTGTGTGTGTGTGTGTGTGTGTGTGTGTGTGTGTGTTGTGTGTATGTGCAAACGGAAAAGTGTCAGAGTGAAAGGTCAGGGAAAGAGATAAGAGAGAGGATAAGAGAATAACAATAAAATTAGGTGGTAGAAAAGAGAAGGATAAGCAGAGAGAGGGGGAAACAGTGAAAAGAAAAAAAGTGTTCATGTGGAGAAAAAAATAGAAAGGGTATATATAGACACAGCTTGATAAAGGAAAAAGAGGTGACAAGAATGACACTTAACCTATAGGACGATTTTATTTAGAGACAAGGACAGTTGATACCTTGAATATTGAATGGTGTCAAATAGGACTACCAGGTGCTAAGGGGAATGACAAAGAAAAGTGAGAACGAAATGACAATATGTTTGTTGGCAAATAGCAGAGTACAAGGGTCTTAAGAGTGGGGACTCCCACCCTAACTGGTTTGGCTGAGTGGCTAGAGCGTTGGACTGTGGATTGAAGGGTCCCAGGTTTGATTCTGGTCAAGGGCATGTACCTTGGTTGCGGGCACATCCCCAGTGGGGAGTGTGCACGAGGCAGCTGATTGATGTTTCTCTCTCAATAAAATATGTTATAAAAAAAAGAGTGGGGACTCTGAATTTGAGTGCTGCCTCACCACTGACTGGCTATATGACCTTGGGAAAGTTACTTAACCACCCTCAGTTCCTATTTCTTCAAGGGCTAAAATATGGATAATCGGAGTATCCACTTTTACCTCATGGACTTGTTGGGAAGATAAAGCACTTAGCTCTGTTTTGGGCATACTGTAGGTACTTAATATATAACAACCACAACCACTTCAATACTATGCTTATTAGGAAAAATACTGCAACAAATCATGTTTGTTTTTATTGAATTTATTAGTTTCCTTATTGGAATCATCTTCAGAGATCCTCTACTGTCTCTAAATCTTCTATCTCTAGTAGATTTAGGAGTCAACCGAAATTTGTTCCTAGTTCAGAAATCTAAGGTTATTATGGACTTGTCACATTTGTGTTAAGAAATCTGTATCTCGCTTTGACTTCTGTCTACAGACATCCCCTGCTTTCATGTGTTGTTCCATTATGTTTAGAATGAGAATGGAGGACCTCTCTACTCTTACTTCCTCCTTGCTCTACTTCTGTTAACAGCCCTTATTGGATTCTACTTAGTTCCCGTTCAGAATCCTGAGGGGGAATTAGTAGCTCCTTTTTACACCAACTCTAACATAGTTTACTTTCCTTGGGTGGTCCATGTATGTACCCCAGGATATTCTGAGGAGGGTTTAGCATGCCACACATGTGGAAATTGCTCCCTGCACACAGATGGGAGCAGAGGGAGGATAAGAGGGGGGTGATATGAAATCTCTCTAGCTGTGTTTCACTATTGCATCAGCTATAATGAAATGACAGCCAAGGAGCAAGTTGTCCCCTGGTGACATGGTGACACACCTCTGGATGATGTATATTCAAGGATCTGTGTGAGTAGTGAATATTATAAATACTTTCTCATCACTAGTGTCATATTACTTATCTGAAGAGTGCACTGTGTACATTTGTGTTACTATGTCCTATCCTATATAATAAAAGTATAATATGCAAATTTTCCCCTCGATTGGGGGGTGGGGCCGGCTGGCCAACCTCCTGCGTTCCCTCCTCCCCTCTCCTGTTGGTCAGACCCCACCCGTGCACGAATTCGTGCACTGGGCCTCTAGTAAAAAAATAAAATAAAAATAATTTAAAGGAAGAAGCAGTCACTCTTGGGAATAAAATAACTCCCAAACATAGGGGAAAGGATTACTTTAGTCAAATAAGACTTCATTTTACAAGAATCTTCCAGGAATATTTCCTTGAGTTATATGTCATTCTCAGAGGAGCTGGTCCCTGATGCCAGTTAGACATTAGATTCCCTGATCAACCACCCATTACCTAGTGTTCTTGAGTATACACAGTACATTAGAGTGAACATAAAAGTGGTGATTTTCAACATTATGTTACAAAATAAAAATCCAAACAGAAAATAAAGGAAAGGAAAACAGAAGTTTCATTAAAGCAGACATGCCTGATCTTTCATATTTGATTTTTGTAACTTAAGAAAGTATTAACAGTATTCAAATATTTCATAATGGAAATATTTTGGATATAAGGATTTATGAAGCTAAAGTGTTCTATTTCACAGTGTATCCATGGGACTTGCACCTTCATATTGGGTATGTGCTCAAGTTTCAAAAGATTTATCTGATAAGTTCTCATAGAAAAGCATGTGGAAGATCTATAAGCCACTAGGCAAAGCTTTCCAAATTGGAAATGGGCAAACTTAATTGTGATTGTGAAATAATATTCTTGAGCTAGATTTGGCTTTTAAAGTAATCACTGTGAAGAAACTGGAAAGAAATACTTCCAATAATCTTGAAGGTATATGCTACATAAAAGAAACTGGATTTCTCTGACTTTGATTCATTTAAATGCAATTTATTGACATAGTGTTTGTTGAAACTTCCCCCAAAAAACTGCAAAACTTTTGTTTCTAAAGCTTTTACTCTGATTTCCTCAATCTAGTTTTATTTTTTGCTTTGAAATTTGTGACTTTTAAGATCAAAATTAGACTCCAGAAGTAATGGAACACTTCATCTTTACTATGTGTTCTCTTAACACATGACATCTTATTTCCAGAATTCATGGAACCAATCTAAAGTAAACAGCTAAATAATGCTGACTGCTTTATGATATTTGTCATGCCCTAAATTTACAAAAGAATAAGGTACTTATTAAACTCCAATTTCTTTTTCAGACAACTGTAGTTTCTTTTCATTTTTGTAGTACTTTCTGGCATCCTTATTAAGAATATCCCAAATGGACTGATACGATATTGCAGTATTTTACTCTCTGTCTGTGTGTCAGTAAAGTAACACCAGGCTCCATGTTCTTAAAAACATTAACAAGAGAGGCAGCTTGTGCATTTACCACGCCAGAGCATCTGGTACCTGTTTCCAAATCTTTCTTATGCCAACGTGACTTGTTTAATAGCATATATTAGTTGGGGACTTCATATTTTCTAAAACTGAACCCTCTGAAGCATTTAGTTTGCTATGAAAAGGGATCAAAGAACATGATGCCATGGCTTAGTGCAGAACTGAAAAAAAAAGCACTTTAATTATTTCTATCAGGAAGTCATAATTTTTCAGCTCCCCAGGTAGCTTCACCCCCTTGCCCCCGCCATCCAACCACTACCTTGTTTGACCATTCTTATGTAACCCAGCATTACTCATCACTGAAGTGTGTAGGGACAGTTTACACTTATTTAAAAGTCATGTTCTTCTGTCTTGCAATAATATTGTGTTTATGGAAAAAAGGAGATGAAATGATTTTGATGGAATGGTTTTTATTTAATTAATATGTGCTACATAAATATATATGCTGATTCAAACTTAATATTGACCAAAGTGTATTACTTGGAGAAATCTGTAGCAAGAAAATTGTGTTCAGCTGAAATTCAGGAAAGAATGAAGTTATTAAACTCCCCCACCCCTCCCAAATGAGCACTACAGGATGGCAAAGAGATTTCTTTAAAATAAAACTATATACAGAAAAGGAAGTATAGAAAAAATGTATAACTTCCTGTGTGAAACTTTTTTTTTTTTTGCTTTTGCTGAAAATCCTGGCTAGTTGGTTAGATTCTTTTATTACATTTATCAGACCTATTTATCTCATTTGCTTAGACTCTTCAATCCACTTGAAGAATGAGATGGAGCCAGGCATTTTTAGACTTGTTATATTCTGTGGAATGCAATCAAAATAGTATGCTATATAGTTGTTGTTTTATGTCATTCATTTAACATATCTGGATTGAGGGTTTTTTTGTTGTTGTTGTTTGTTTGTTTGTTTTTTTATAACCAATATGTGAAGCTTCGGAATATTCTCCAGTAGTGTGAGCAGCCAAGGCACAGGCACCAAGAAGTTTGATCCCAAATTGCAAAGTCAGGGTACAATGTAAGAACAATTGGGAAAGAGATTTGATAACATAGTAAAAGAAGTGATGAATTGTGGCAATTAAGCTTGGCATGAAAATGAGTGAATATAAAAAGGTACAGACATAAAACAGGCTCAAGGTCTTTAGAAGTCTCTATGATGTCAAGCAAGTGAAAGTAGAATAGCTGAACACACTGAAAGACAGGGGGTTATATTTGGAGGAGAGAACAAGAGCAGCGCCCCCTCCAGTGCACTGCGGGGAAGGGAGGTTCCCAACAAAGAGCCAAGTGTGAAAGAAGGCTGGATGTAGGGTGACTGTTCAGTGTCCAGGCTGAGGATGAATGCAAGTCCATTTACCATGGGCCAAGTGTTGCAGAAGACTTAACTGAAAAATGTCAGAGGGATGACAGTGGGGGTCTGGACAGGGCAGAGAAATCATAGAGCAATATCGAGATAAGGAACCGGAAGAACACAGAAGAGAGGGATAACTATCATAGGAGGTGCTCTTAAGCATAATCATTATAGCTGCATTCCAAAACATTTTCAAGAATTGGTCTACCTGTCCTCTCGGATGGATTCAGGGAGAGGGAAATGGAACCTAGTTAGTAGGTTTTTCAGAAAGGCCATGAGGGTTGTCCTAGTCCAAATAAGTAGGTCCACAATGGCATTCCTTGGTTCTTAGCACTTTCATCATCTGTTGGAAACAGCAGCAGCTTCTGGTGTTTGGTGAATTCTGTATCTTTTAAGTTCCTCAGCTGTGTCCTACATGTATTAAAGGCTGTGGACTCTGGGGAAGGATCTGATGTTTTGTAATGTCCATTATTTTTTCAGTCAGAGTATAATTCTATTTTAAATAACTTTTTTGTTTTTAACTCTAATTATTTTGCCAATTGTAAAAACAACTTAGGTATTTTAAGTTAGCATATGTAGTTTTTTAAAAGAATTTCCTTTGTTAGAAATGATCATTGTCTTAAACAATCATACTTTCTTAAATATTCTTACATACCATTTCTGGGATTCAAATGTTAACCCAGTTTATCATGCTGCTAATTGTAGCTGTAAAGTCTCTAATGAAATTGAATTCTATGTAGACAAATTCTATTTGTAGAAAACTTTCTTCCAGAATTGGGCTACTAATGTGGCCCTAGGGCATATGATCTTAAGGCACATGCATGAGGTTTTTCACTTAACTTGGATGTAGCATATTATTTGCAGACTTTATCTTACAGCAAACTGTGTTCATGCTAATTTGAATTTAAAACTACTTGATAGAGTTGCATTGTTGAGGCCTGAGACTAAAAATTTTCATATGATAACTCTGCAAACACAATTTTTTATTCTGGTCACTTCTGTGACTTTGTGGGGGTCATTTTGTTTTGTTTTGCTTTAATCCTCACTATCTGAACTAAATATTTGTGACTAGAATTTAGCAACTGTGGAGTATATCATATTTGTAAAATGCCTTGGCAAAAGATATTAATTATATTCTACTGAGACCCAAGTAGAGAGAGCTTCTTTTGTCGTAAGAAGAAATGTAAAGTTTAATTAATTTTCAAAGGATTACTACAACAAATAAAGACCAGAACTCAAATCTTATTTTGATTTATAATATCTGGTATGTTTTGTTCAATATCCACTGGGGAAAAAAAACTGAGGTGAGGGTTAATTTTTTAAGTTTAATTTTTTAAGGATTTAAGTTTATTAAGTGTTTCTATAAAATTTACCCATAAGTAAAAGACATACTTTTCAGTTGGCAAACAGTGAATGGATGATAATGAAAATTCACATTCATGGACCATTATCTAGTCATTAAGATGATCATTATGATAACTATATGGAAATACTAAAGTACTTCAAACCTTTTGGGAAGAAAAGCAAAATCCATGAGTATATCCATATTAAAGTTACAGCATTGCAAAAATATATGCCTGCATGTGGCTAAGAACTGGGAAGCAATATGAAAACAATTAGATTTTTTCCATAATAGTATTGTGCTTATTTTTCTCTCTCATCTTGATTTCTATTAATGAGGATATGTTTGTCCAATCAGTAAAACTACCTAAAAATTACATCCATGATTTACTTTCAGTTTCACTTATCCAAGATTCTGTTGAGCTTTTGGAATATGATAGACATTGTTTTAGGTGCTGAGAGTATATTTATGAATAGGTAAAATAAAATTAACAGTATTTTGTTTATCACATGTAATTCAATAGAAATTATGTGAGGGGCGGGAATACTTGGGTCTTTCAGGGATCTGATCATCTTGGGTAACTATGCCTCTGTTGGCAGCAGACTTCCCCAAGAGGTCACCAGCAGAAGCTATTGATCAAGCAACTCTAAATATTAGTTTCACCAAAATAAAGAACACCACTTTTAAACTTTAAAAAAATCATAAGTCAGAAGTAAAGAAAATGTATTTATAAGGTTGTCGAGCCTGATCTTGCTAGATACAAAAATGGTTTGGATGGAGAAGAATTTAAGGACCTAGTAGCTTTGGATTAATGGGGTTTAAAAAATCAATAAAATATATTAAAAATTAAAAAAAATAATAAAAAAATCATGTCAGAAGTAAAGAAAATGTATTTATAAGGTTGTAGAGCCTGATCTTGCTAGATACAAAAATGGTTTGGATGGAGAAGAATTTAAGGACCTAGTAGCTTTGGATTAATGGGGTCTTAAAGTGAAGTAAGGGTCTTAAGGCGAGCCTTGATGAACATGCCGTTAGTTTGTTTGGGTTGTCAGTATGCAACACTGTTCTGTTTGGGAGGAATCTCTGGGTAGGAGGTAAGAGAGAGGGTTCAGCCCTCCACTATGAAAGCTACAGGGGACAGATATCCCCTTCCCACACCTCTTGGCAGTTAAACCCCAGTATGGTCAATCTGATGCTCCCAGCTAGGACCTTGAATCTTGAGGGGATGGCTCAGACCCACCATCACATGGGTCACTATTGAGTAGAAACATTAGTGGCGTGATAGATGTGGTTGCTGGCGGTGTGACCAGGGATGGTACCTGCCCATGTGGTGAGCAGCAGGGTCCTAGGCAGACTGATCTGTGGTTTCCTGCTGGCTGCTCATGCCTCCATGGGATCCTGCTCAAGTCTGGTTCTTCAAGCTCTCTCTCCATTGACTTGTATTTCACATTCTTTTGACCAATTCTACTTCCTAATTAAGTTCGTAAGTATTTATTTCTGTTGTTTGTATAAGTGCAAAGCCCTTAATGAATTTAGTGTGAGGCTCTACCATTGTAGAAAACAAAGTATGGAAGGCCTCTGACTGTTTGAGGACTTTAATTGTAAAATCAATAGTAAAAGTTAGTAGGGAGGAACCAAAGGGAAAAATTGAATTTTCATTTCAGTGGATTCTTTTCGCATAAAAGGTTAACAAAAAGGAGAGCGGTGGAGATTAGAGTCTCTTGAGATGTCCCTGGCAAAGTTTGTCAAGCTCCTAGGAAGGAGGCGAGGACTGGGCTTCCTTGTAATTACTTCCTTTTGACTGTTCAAGCATTACAATGGACTCCTAATGAGAGTGGTTCCCAGAGCTATTAATTAAGTGTATTTTAATTACAAAACCCACATCTTTTTTCTCTGGAGAATATTCTTCCTTTATAAGTACTATTTTATTTCTCTATTTCTCTCTCTCTTCCTCCCTCCCACCTCTCCCCCTATTTCTCTTTTAAAATAAGTTTTTTTTTCCTGAAGGAAAATTAGCTCTGATTGTTGTTAGTTTACTGAGAAAGACCTCCCTTTGAATATGAAAACATATGTCTATGTAAATCTTCCTTATATCTAGTACTAACTTTATCAGAGGTGGTTCCTGATATAAAATTTTGAAGACAATTGTGAAGAAAGATGAGAAAATGTTGATTAAATGTATGTTATAGATGTCCTTGTCCTTTAGAAGTTATTTATTTTTGTTGTTGTTGTTTGTGTGTATGTGTGCACATGTATGCAATGTACTTCAGAAGAAGTATTTCATGAGCATAATTTCCAAAACCTTCTCAATCTGCAGGGTCAACTCCTGGCAGAGAGGACACAGGCATGTCACCTTAGCATTCTCGGAATCCCCTGAGTGTACTCATTTTCTTCTTGGTACCCTCTTTCTACTTAATACACTAGCTTATTTATATGCACAGCTTTTAACCTCATTTATAAGTATATACTTCAGAACTTGTGTTCTTCCCTCATATTCCCTTCTATAAGATATCTGTTCTTTATGCAGTCTCTTCTAGTCAAGTAGAAAAGATTTAATAAGGCCATTCTTCACAAGACAGGAATCATTTCAATTAACTTAATGCTTTTTCCAATGTTAATAGTGGAATTGTGAGGAATGGCTAAATATTTGAATTTCTCCAGTTCTTAAGAATATCAAAGCATATCAGTACTATTTCTTATAGCTGAGAAAAATTGGTTGGTTTAACAAAAATTGCAATTGGAATAGTTTAGAAACAGATTCTAGCATTGGCAATAACAATGTTGAGGAAATTACTATATATTAAGAATGGTGCTTATTTTTTTCTTCTTGATGAACATAGAACTTCTGTGTCTTCTATCTCCCATCTCAAAATTTTGATGTTAAATTCGAAGGATAAAGAATAATATATTACCACATCCCAGACCCTATATTAGCATTGGATATGTTTTATTTTTTTATACAACAACCATACCATTATTAATACCATTATTAATTTTCTTTTATGGATGAAAAAAACTGAAGCCTGGAGAAGGTAAATACTTTCCCCAATGTCACTGAGAACCAATATATAAACGAAGATCTGAATATCCTTGGTCTTAACCAAGATATGCCAGAATGTCAGATCTGAGATTCACTATACTTCTATATTTTATCCAAATTTTCACAACTGCCAATTATAGATAAAAGCTGTCATATAACTTCACTCTTTCCTTGAGGACACCTTAACTTTCTTTGATATCTGCCCCAAATCACTCCCCTGTTTTTAAAGAAGGTCCTGCTAACATCTACAATTATCTGAAACAATGACACGAGGTGAAGATTATTATGTCAAATAACCTTTACCTGGTATGAAAGAGATTGGAGGTCACTAGGGTTCCTGGGGCATTTGAGATCCTGAGAAAACTCCAGGTCAGCTCTCCATAAAGATCCCCCACATCTGGAACCTAGTTTATCAATAGAAAGTTGTATCTTTAGTGCTAGATGGTCTTAGATTTTTTCGTCTGAAGGAGTTAATGCACCTTGAATAAATATAAAAGATCTGTCCTAGGAATACCTTAAACATGATAAAAATCAGCCTTAACAATGGTCAGTGAGATTTCATTGTTATAAATTCCCACTGTTAACTGAAACCCTTACCCATTCAATATAATGTATCATCATGTAACACCAAGTTCTGTTATTAAACTGCCACAGATCATTGCTTTAACAAGTTGAAAACTCTTATTTTTAGTGTAGCGACTTTTTACATAACTTATTAGAGTCTATTAATTGATGGAAAACCAAAATCAGATGACGCTGGCAAAATATAAAATTAGCATTAATTGGAATATTTGTACCATTTATTTTATTGAAAGGATATTTTTATCCTGGAAAATAACTGACTACTTTGATTACCCTCACATCAAAATAAAGTTGTTTTTGGATGACTCTAATTTGCATTTAAATTGTCCCATGGCAGCATTTTTTAAGCATAAGCAAACAAATATTTTTTGAGTAACATAGATCTATACACCTGAGGGAGAAATATATCATCTGTAAAATTTAAAAATATGGGTTTTAGTAAAACCCCTCTAAAAAGAAATGATAAGGATTGGTATTTTTTCCTCCTGAATTTATCTTTCTAATAATGCTCCAGAAAAAGAAAAATTCTAATATACTTTCTTTGGAGCGGACATGGGACAGTGATGCCACTTGAGGAATATTGGGGGTAAAAACCATGTGATGTCCTCAAGTAGAGAGACTTCCTTTTTCTGTTCTTTATCTTTACTGTTGGCTCTAATTGTCTTTCTAAAATAGTTTTATGTAGTAAACTGGAAGTGACCAGAAGACACAGTGGAGAGGGAGGAGTAATGGGTGAGGCCCTCACTTGTGAATGATCAAGGAACCTGTGAGACAATGGGTAGGGCTAAACCTACATACCTGGACAGGTGTATCGTTTTTGTTTCTTCTTTGGTTTTCATATTCTTCTGCTCAGAAGATGAGTTAAGATTCAGAAAAACAACTTAGACCAAGGGTTGGCACATTACAGCCAGATCCTGCCTGCCACCTGTTTTGTAAGTAAAGTTTTCTTACATATGAGTGGTAAGATTTCAGGCCGTGTGTGTGTGTGTGTGTGTGTGTGTGTGTGTGTGTGTGTGTGTGTTGACTAATTTTATATACTCCTGGTTTAACTAACTTAACACTTCGTCACTGAGGTCCTCATTAAAGTGTCAGAACATGAATTTTAGAGCATCTTTATTAAAGTTAGCATTTTATGTGAAATTCCCCCCAAAATTAAAAAATTTTAAGTGTGTTAATTTGATTTACTCTTCTTCATTAATTCAGTTGTTGAGCAATCCAAGAGCCAATTCATCATTTCTACTTGAAATCAATCTCTTCCTCTTAATAAATTACCACATTTGAGATGATCTGAAAAAAATTCTTACAATTTGCGGCTTGATAGCTGAATAGTATCTATTGATTCAATCATTCAGTCTCATTGCATTTTTTATATTCCAATAATTGCATTAGAAAGTTTCTCTGTATTTATTCATTCCTTAGTTCTTGAAATAAAATGTTAAGGGTTATAACAAAATATCTTCCATATATGTACAAATCAGAAGTCAGTGATTTCTCAACTGTTGTTAAAACATTCAAAACATCTTTCCAAATTCATTACTTGATATTGTATGAATTTTTCTTTTAATTTTACAAATTTTACAAAAGCATAGGGCTAAATAAACAATTGCCAGGCTTCACTCAGAACCTTAGAAGGTATTTATGGTTTATGCCAGCACGAAGCCCTGCAGCTTAAGCTTAATTACTTTCACCTGAAACTCACC
>NW_005353967.1:7541948-7604912 GCF_000412655.1 Myotis brandtii | reverse complement strand
TGTTGCTTGGTGTGTGTTTTTTCATCTGTTTATGTGGGCGGGTGCTATAGTGTTATTGAAAGATTTTATAACATATTACTCTAAAACAAAGCGTCTGCTATGGTTGTGGCATAGCCCCAGCCACATTAAGTCTCCAGCACTGGACTGATAGGCTCTGGGAGGAGCCGTCAGGGAGCTGCAGTATTTGTGAGGAAGGGCAAGGGACAGAGCTAGTCTCCAAGTGGGCAGGGCCACAGAACTGTCCTATAGGCCACAGGCTATTGACTGATTTAACCAAAGGGCACAATGGTTTCTTGGGCCCACCCAGAACTCATTTTCTCCCATAAGTCAACATCCTATTGATGTTGTGACCTCTAGGTTTATTAGTCAGTGTTTCTGCCATCTGCGTTCCTGGACCACTCACCTAGATTTGAAACTCTTGCTTTTGCACTGTTGTCTAATTCAGAATTGAGTCCATTGCTTTTCCACCTTTGCCTGTGGGATCTACAAGTACAGAGGTCTTAGAAGTGATCTCTTATTCTTTCTTCCCGGCAGAGTCTTAGAGAACTTTGTCCATGCTACAGTGAAGCACAGCTTCCTCTGATTGCAACACAGAAAGAACTTAGGGAGCAAGGACATTCAATTATTCCTTTTAATAAGTAGCAGCAAAGAGAACCTGTTGATCTTATTTGCTGGTAAATCTTCCAATAGAGAAGGGACATCAGAATGAAAGGACCTCCGGGCGGGTGGGAAGGATGGTTGTAAAGGAAGGAGATGGCTCTGTGTAGTGGAGTACCTTCTCCTGCAGGAGGAAGAGGATGGTTGCCCTAGAAAGAGGGATGCTATGCGAAATAGCCTCGCCTGCTACAGAGAGGCAGTCCTCATAGCTGGCTCTTATTGTGGATGAAATGACTGGGACAGAATATTAAACAGGAAAGTCCCCTCAGCTATATTGAGTGGAATCCTCAGGCTTGGACGAGAGCTGAGTAATCTCTGCAGTGTCCTGAAAGCTGGGAGCCTGAGCAGATTCAGGCTAATTTCTGCGATGTCCCCAGGGATTCCCTCCCTATTCTGATCAGAGGAATGGACTTAGATGGGGCAGCATGTTCCTGCAAATTGGCAGGCACCCCTTAACAGAATAGCTGATTGCTACTTGGACTGCACATGCCAACTGAATTGCCAAGCAGACGTTGCCAGGGGAAATACCTGCTAAAATTGAAATGATCACTAGCTAGATGGATTGGACACTTAATAATGTCAGCTATCATACATAGTGTTTTAATTTTTAAAAATGTTATGTGCAGATGATAGAAAATTTAAGCAAGAGGAATATGCACTAGAGCAAGCATGTCAAACTCATGGCCCACGGGCCGCATGCCTTGTTTATTTGGCCTGTGTTAGCCTTTGAGTTTGACATGCTTGCTCTGTCCTTTTCTTACTCAGATTCCTAGTGCCCTGGTCCCTCCTCTGAGGCCCAAGCACCATAGAGTCTATACACACACTAGCATATTTAACTACTTTCAATTATTAAATACTTACATTGATACTTTTAGAGTAGGCAAATGAAAGTTAATTTAATTGTAATAACTGCAATAACGTTAATATTTTTTGTGAGGAAATAAATTTTCATTCCATGGTAAGACAAAAAAACTTTTAGTGAAAATAAGATAATACACTGTAAAAAAGTGAAAAATGGTTTATAGCAGTCTTTTCAAATTCTCCCTCTTGGTCTATGAGCTTTATGATGTTTATAGTATTAAGTATTACTAATAACTCAAACTAAGAATACAAAATTATTCACATACTTTTTGACTCAGAAGTTTTTTGAAATGTACAGAAATTAAAATGGAGGAACTATATAAGGGATAATTTAGCTAAGTCTTCAAGTTTTAAAAAGTTCCAAATTTAACCCAGTTCCCATGTTTCCCTGTAGATTTACAAATTTACATATTGAGATTAGCTTATTTCATCTGTGCCTGATGGGTACTAACTGTTAACAATTTTAGCTTTTTAAATTTTTTCTCTTTTTATTGAATTTAGTAGGGTGACACAAAATTATACAGGTTTCAGATGCACAATTCTACAACACATCATCTGTACTAGCATATTTAACTACTTTCAATTATTAAATACTTACAGTGATGCTTTTAGAGTAGGCAAATAAATGTATTATGTGTTCACCCCAAGTGAAGTCTCCTTCCATCACCATTTACTAGATAGACCACATTTTCTTTATCCATGCATCTGTCAATGGATACTTAGGTTGTTTCCAGCTTGACCACTGTTGCTATGGACATAGGAGTACAGATATCTCTTCAGGATAATGATTTCATTTCCTTTTGATATATGTACTTTCCAGATATATGATTGCTGGATCAGATGGTAGCTCCGTTTTTCCCTTTTTGAGGAACCTCCATAATGTTTGCCATAGTGGCTGTTCCAATGTACATTCCCACCAACAATGTACAAGGGTTCTCTTTTCTCCACACCCACACCAGCATTTTTCTCCTGTCTTTTTGACAACGAACATCCTAAGTTTAATAGATTTAACACAAATAATGTTATGACTTCCAGATATATGTTACATGATTTCTGATAGGAGATTTAGATTAAATAACTACTCTTGTACACTAACTGTATTCCAGGCATTGTCCTGTGTGTCATTCACATGCATAAAGTTACTTAATGCAAGTATTCACTAGGCTTCACTATGGGAACCACCAAGGAAAGGGCTTATGGCACATTCTTCTGAATCTGTCTAAAAAGTGATCTCTTACCTGGTGTCTGGTAAAATCTGGGGAAGATATAGAGGGCACCTTCAGGGCAGTGGCATTTTGCAGCTGGGGCTTCGGAAAAAAAGAATGAATTCTTACTCCATATGCCAGTGTCACAGTCAAGGCTAAAATACCCTCAGATCTGTCATCTCTAATAAGAGCCATTTCTGACTTTTTAGTCTGTCCTGCTTTTTCCCATTTCCCTTGGGTCTGAAGCTCCCACATGAACACATTCCTTCATGCTGAAGGCTGCTCATATAACTGTCTAAATTTTAGTTCAGTAATCCTGACCCAGGAAATTGGCTTCATATGCTAAAATAATGTTTGTAAAGATCTCCTTTTTGTAAATTCCCGGTTCTTCCTAAACCTGTGATAGTAATAATCCTCACCATGTAATTTCTTGCTATTCCTCTCCTTCCTTGAATAAGGAATTTTTATACCTTCCAAGGAATTGAGCATTTAGTGAGGTCTTCATTCAGTATGACTGTTGACTGAACGACTTTAAACCTGTCTCTAGTATTTCCCTTACCCTACAATATGTACAGTTTAAATTGTATAAGTAAAGTGGGTGAGAAAGTATTGCCTCCTTTTCAGTTATCATTTACACAGAAGTGTTATATAATATTACAAATGTTCACAATATCCCTTGTAACTTGTAATACTGTGAGCAAATTAAATAATTTGATAGGCACTAGGCCTGCTCAGCTATTGTAATATCTTGCCAAGAATAGATTGAGAACTGAAAAATTACATTAGGAAATGCAGATTTCCAAGCTTATTTAAAAACATATTCTATAACATTAAGGGTTGCTTTGATGATCAAATTAAAGTTCAGTCTTTTTTCCAATTTTATCAAGAGAATGTTAATTAGAAATTTAGTTTCAACAAAGTTGTCATTCCTTTTCTTGTGAAAATATGAACTAAACTTAAAATGATAGTCTAACTGCTTTATTTTTATGGTTTAAAATTTTACAGAATATAAATATTGAATAAATAAATAGTTTTAACGTATTTAATCACCAAAATATAATTTACACTTACAGAGTTTCTCCTCTGCGTAGCTAGGACATAATTCCAAACCTCATGTTCCTGTTACAAGCATTAGAACATTTCTTAAAGACTTATAAACATTTCCATATAAGTGGCTAGAACAAATCATACATTATGATTATATAAGACCAACACTTATTTGGTGAATATTTTTCAAACAGTTTAACAAAGAAGATGCTGAAACATTACCTGCCCACTTTCTTAACCTTCCCAAAGGGAAGATATAAGTAATAATAGATGGTAATGGAGCTCCTTTCTAAGAAGATATATTACTTATCTACTTCTTTATACCAAAACACCCCAAAACTTAGTGACTTAAAGCAACAACAGTATTTTATTCACTCTCATGGTTTCTGTGAGTCAGGAAATTAAAGAAGGTAGAGTGAAGAGGGCAGGTTCTCTGCTCTGTAATGTTTAAGGCTTCAGCTGAAGACTCTAAGGTCTGGGAGCTGGAACCATCTCAAAGACCATGCACTCACATGTCTGGTGGTTGATGCAGACTCTGGGCTAGCAGCTTTAGTTCCTCTCCATGCATTTTCTGCCTCAGGGCTAGTTTGAGCTTCCTCAAGGCATAGTAGCTGGAATCTAAGCATAAACATTGATAGGGAGAGGGAAGGGGAGAGGGAGAGGGAGAGGGAGAGAGAGAGAGAGAGAGAGAGAGAAAGAGAGAGAGAGCCTGTTAGAAGCAATGTCCTTTTTCTGACTTAGCCTTGGAAACTACAGAGAATCACTTCAATCATGCTTTATTGATCATATCAGCCATAAGCTTTCTCCAAGATTCATAGTACCTGCCTTTCTGTAGTACCCAACATCAGTTAGCATGAGATCTATTCAAATATCCATATTTGAATAATCAATCTGCTATGGACAGGTGGGGGTAGGTTTAGCTAATGCCAGATTAGGGTTTTATTTAGTGGGACATGGAAGTTTAGGACCAGAAGTGATTAGAGGAGGTGGTTATGTAAGGATTTTATGGATTGTGAATATAAAGGGGGTGGAGGAAGAGAGAGAAGGTAAGGCATATGGCATTCAGAAATGAACTTTGAGGGAAGAACAGAGGTGTTTTAGGACATATTTATGAAGTAACTGTGGGCATATTATGGTAATGTGAAGGAAAATTGTTTTTCTGTATTCTTATAATCTTTAGAGAAAATGATATCCAAATGAGTTATAGGGTTGGATTTATTTTTTTTTAAAGGTGCAATAGTTGCTGAATATAGCCTCAATGTACATATGAGGAAAAGGCAGAGGCCTGCCAAATCTAGGTTACATCTGCTTTCAAAAAATTTACTCATAAATGTGATTGTCATGGCCTCATAATGTTTGGTGGTTCTCAAATGCCAGTATAAAGTCTAGTGCCAGTCCATGGTAAATTTTCATTGGCAAGCTCTGACATCAGAAAATAGACAACATCATGAATCTTTCATAAAGGCAAATTTATTCAATTGAAGGAAATGACCTAGATTATGTAATTACATCCTTCCAACATTTTTTGTTTCAAATAGTCTTTTTTTAATTAAATGATGGTGATAGTAGATGGTACTTGTATTTTGGATTTTTACTGTCCATTCTTGGAAAATTAAAATTAGCTTCTAAAACACTTAAAAATGCTCTTATAAATTGCAAATATGTTTGGTATAAACTATTTCAATTGTTTTGCACTTGATTTTTTATTTATATTGGATGTAAAAATGATCTTAATTTATCTGAATGCATGGAAAATACTTTCTTTACTTCTTATAATTCCAAAGGATTATTGCTTAGTTATTCTCTTCTTCTATCTACTAACAATAGCTACTACTAAAGCTGAGGCTACATGAAAATATAGAGCACAGTATTAATCTTTCTCAAAGTGGTTTGTTGTAAGAATTATAAAAGTTAATACTAATAAAGAACTTAGAATAAGGCCTGGTACATAGTATAAACTCAATAAATGTTGCTGTTGAAGATATTGGTAATGATTCTTTTGAAATTGCTCTTCTGCTGAACCAACCAATTTTTGCCATGGTTTGAGTGTTTTGAGCCAGACACAATATTGCTTTATTCAGACTTAAGCAGGATTAACTGTTGTTTCTTAAATAATAACTGGTGCAATATTACTTTACCTATTTAATTTCATTGTTATTTTTTAATTATATCTTATTTTTATTGTTGACATTATTACAGATGTTCCCCACTTTCTTCCCCTTTGCCCCCTTCCACCCAGACTCCACCCTCTCTTCCCCTAAGCCATCACCACATTGTTGTCCGTGTCCATGGTTACCTATTTAATTTTAAATTACTGTAAAGTAAAACAAAAGAAAAAATAGGAAAAATATATCAATTACTAAATAGAACCAGTTTATAAGAAAGCAAAAGGTAATGACAAAATAAATTTTAACTAAACATAGGTATTGATAAAGAAGGAAGAATTTATTGACCTTACAGTCTAGACTAAAACAATCAAGAGAAAGGGCTCAGGTTATACTAATTGATATCCTGAGCTTTACTTCTTGATTTAAATGGTGTATCCTTTACCATAAGTAGATGCTCACCTACCTATTCATCTATTCATCAATTTATTATTTCAACAAAAAATTAAGTATCTGTGTTCCACAGACACAAAAACAAATAAGATATTCACATCCAGTCCAGGAAAAATAGATGCTAGCATCTATTTTAAAACAATCATAAATATTTACTGAGAACCAACTTATAAAATAAATCATATATAAAAATGTAAATTTTCTTAATTGGGTTTATATAATCATGTATAACTGTAGCAGATGGAAATTCTCTCATATTTTTATCTGCCATTGTCCCCAAAATGGTAGAGCTAACTACCTAGCTATGGGGCTGAAGATATTGAATTAGGTCAGTGGTCTTAGATCAGCAATGTGTGTCTTTTATCCAAAGATACTGTGAAATATGCAGAGCAAAAAGTAGAAAAGTATTATCTTTAAAACAAGTTATGGAAAAAGAACCAAATTTTTCAAAATTTGTTAATACAAATAACATTTAAGTTAGATGCCATTAAAACAGTACTGTACTCTGCTTAAACCATTTTGAAAATCTTACCTAAAGAAGCTTTAACTCTGATATTTGAAGTTGCCAGTACAAATGAAAATAAGTTAAAATGCTTATTAATCATGTATAAACACATAACTTTTGTGCTATCATCAGAGTGGATTTAAGTTTAGATATCTATATGGTTTTCCTTAAAGTAATATAAAGCAAGCAAAACAAAAAAAACAAACCAACAGAAAAGTACTAAATGTTTTATGCTATGTCTACAACATATAGCATAAGGTAACAAAAATTCCTCTAACTCAGGTCTATACAGAAACAAGTGTGCTGAATTTAGTGAGTGCATAATTCATGTCATCTCAAATAAAAAGAAGTATCAGGTAACTTTCTATGGTAAAGTTGCTTTTTAATGTTGATATATATATATATATATATACATACTTAACATGGTCATATTTTAAAGATTTGAACTGAAAAATCAGGTCACATAGAGATAGGCTCAAGGAATGTGCTCTCTATTGGAATATAAATAGAACCTTGCCATGTCTCATAACTTGTCCTGATAGTTGCTAATTCTTTTATGTGTATGATTTCATATATCATGTAATACAACCCCCAAAACACACACACACACACACACACACACACCATTCTGATTTGCTCCAACCTTCTCCTGTTTGAGAATACAAGATTAAGTCCTCTACCACATCCTAGCAGTATAATCCTGGACAAGTTACTTCAACTTATTTTGCTTTAGTTTACTTATCAGTAAAATGAAAACCAATAATATAATAATATTACCTACTTCATAGGTTGGTTTTGAGGATGAAATGAGTAAATATGTGTTAGATGCCTCTTACACATAGTAAACATTCAATAAATGTTACCTATAACTAGGTGAGAAAATTGAGACCCAGTGAGATCATGACATGCTCAAGGTTACTAAAGTAGATCATGGCTAATCCCGATTAGAATTCATATATGATTCCCAACCCAGTGTTCTTTTCTTTACACTAAGCTGTCTCAGTAATTGGCAGTTAATGTACATTTTTGTGTATATCTTTTGTAGCATCCCAAAGGCTAAAGACATGGGTTAGTGATTTCTTCATCAACCACAGGCTTTAGTGCTATTGGGGGCTCAGTATTTATGAACTTTTACTGCAGTATATACAATCTGAAATTATTTGATTCATTTTATATTTCTCATTCCTTCTTCAGTAGTTCAGTATATAATATCAATCAGCCATTACAAAATTAGAATTCCACAGTGCACAATCACTGACTCCTTCCTCTGTAATTCCCCAGAGAAGAGCATGCAGTTCCTATTACATTTCAGCAATGTGAAGAAAATAATATAATTCATCGAGCTTTGGTCTCTCCATATATAGAATTTGTATACAGTATTACTCAATCACAAAAGAAATCCATTATAATTTAGCTTATTGTTATGTAAATTCATGCATAATCCAGGCTCCAATGTGATCATCCCAAGAATATAACATGTGCCCATAGGAAAACCTGATAGAACATTTCAACAGCGGGGTTTATTTTTAGGTTTGTATAACCATTCTTATATAAAGTAGCTCCAATCACAATGCATTTTTGGCACTATAACTACACTTACTAGTAAGATAATATTTCAGTTATATTTTATATCTCTTTATTAGTGTCTGAAGCATTACAAAATACCACCTTGATTACATTTGGAGTCACTCTTAAGCAAGCATGTCAAACTCGCGGCCCTTGGGTTGCTTGCCTTGTTTATTTGGCCCGTGTTAGCCTTTGAGTTTGACATGCTTTGCTCTTAATTGTCAACCATATCCTTGAAAATCAGTAACCTAAATAATCTTACTTTTATACATGACTTTGGAAGGTTTAAATTCCTCTTCATCAATACCTGCATATCACAGTTCAGGAACTTATAAGATTTCAGCAGCTTGTCTGAGCCTCAGCAATTGGAGGGCAGGGTGACAGAAATCTATAAATTGGCAACAAGGAGCTTTATTAACCAGAATGCTGCCCCGTGCCCACTCTGGAACCACCTACAGTGAGGAAGGCGGCTTAGAACTGAGTCCATTTGTCCAGGTGACCACACATTAAAGTCTGCTAAGCTGTTCCTCCTCATTTTCACTTGAAAAGAGAGAGGTGGCTATCTTGTGAGGCCATCAATCTCGGATTTTAATTTTGCAGTGATTAGGTGGTCTAACTGCTCTCTGCTGACTGCTCAGGGCTATTAGTGCTACACAATTGCCCATAAAGAGTTCACATGAGCAAATAGCCCCACCAAACCAGCTTTGGGTCATTCCATTAAGCTTGCAAGAAAGGAGCCCATGAATCAGTCTGTCCAGAGCCTCCAAATTATTTATTACAGCACTCCTCACGGCCACTTGATCGCCTTTCCCCCTGAGCACTTCATGGGCATTAGGCTTTGGGACATGGTTCCCACATGGAAGACTCTTCTATGTTTCATCCAGGTCACTATTATAGCTCATACTATGAAAATATTAGAAAGGGGAATGAAAGCAACACTTGGTAAAGAGATCCTGGAGTGGGAAGAGAAATAGAAGGGTGACTTTTCCATACTCAATTTTATATTGATATATAAAGTATATATTGTTCATATCTTTGTCTCAGTCACTATCCAGAAGTGAAATATCCTCAGATTACAGGATCCCAGATCCTCATTGGATCCTGCCTTCCTTAGGCTGGGCCTCTATGGAAAGCAGCACAAACTCCAAACAGTCGTTCAAGTTCTGAAATATAAGGTTAGGCTGTGATCCAAAGTATTTTCAATATTTTGTGGTAGGCTTTTAGTGATTTTTCATGAAAAGCACTTGATTCAAATGTTATTTTATCTATTAATGTTTTAGTCAACAGTAAGTGATATTCTCTTCTGATACACTCCTCTCAAAGTGGTAGAAGTTTGTGGCAAATTGCCATTTCAGCCATTTATTCTGCTCCCGTAATGCAGTGTGGAGACATAGAAACTGGGAGGTGTTAACTAAGCTATTTCTAAACACTTTCAAAAGCAGCCATTGAAAAACTTGGCAAATTAATACTAGTGTTATATATTGCTTCTCAATATTCTAATATTTGAGAATATTATAGAAAATTTTGCAGTTTAACATTTTGATAGACTATCTTAATAAAAAAATATTTTTATAGTCTAGAGTGGTTATTTATACTTCATATATATATATGATTTTGTGTCAAACATGCCTAGGTTCAAATTCTAAGAAAACTGCAGAGAAAAAGTTAAGGTCGGGGGAAGGAGGAAGAGAGGGAGAAAGAAAAGAAGAATGGATGGAGAGATCAAAGGAAAGAAGGTATGTAGAAAGGAGATGGGAAAGAGGAAGAAGAAATGCCTCAAGTCTACAAAGGGTTATCTTACAAGTGGGACTGAAGGGTACCTTAATCTCAGGAGGGAATTGCAAGGTAATCAAACAGGAAGTATTAGATTCAATCCTAATGCAAGAATTTCCTGAAATGACCAAATATTAAAAACTGGAAAAAGTAGGAGAGGGAGTTTGTAAAATCTTTCCAAAGAAATTTAAAAATAGCTCAGATATGGAATCTGTTAAAACAAGAAGTGGACACATTGTAGGAAATGGACCTCTGTGCTCCATCTCCATGGTCGGTTTTTGATGGAATTTACCGAATTTCCCCAGGGCAAACAGAATGTAGGGAGGAAGGAAGAGGAGCAAAGGACTGTGCACGTGGGCCAGCATCGTGGGGGAAAACCCCGAGGCCTCTGCCTCAGCTAGACAGGGAGGTGGAGGCAGCTAGAAAGGCCTCAGTCCAATTTTTTTTTTAATGGCTCAATGGGAGACAGCAAGACCTGGGTGATGTATGAAGAAACAGGTGACCCAATAGTACTCAACCAATGAGGAACCCAAGGAGGGATTAAATAAATAGGCTATGCTTGCTGCACCAGGTGTGCCTGTGACCAAAGACACTCGTTCTCGAGACCCTATTGTTAAAAGTCTCGTTTTTTGCCATATTTTCTGTCTCCGAGTCCGTTCTTGAATTCAGACAGGTGAGCATTTTCTCACAAGATGGCTCTTTCTAATTTTTCATACTTTACTTCACTGTACTAAGTTACCATTTCTCCAGTCTCCTGTGAGGCCAGCCTGATTCCTTGGGAGGAAGGTATGTGTTCTCTGGACACTTTCGGGATCTGCCTGGGCTATGCCCCAGAGGTGCAGGTTTTTAAAGTCTCTTCCACAGATATATCCATATATTAATGCGTTATCTGGCTCCAAGTGGGCTTTCCTCTGTGCATTTCCTCATTTGCCATTCATTTTTTTACTTCCCTTATTCCTCCGTAATAGTCCCTGGGGTACAGCATAAGTGCTTCTAGCGCCTAACTGTTGTTACTGTACGATTAAGATATTCGGCTGCAATAAATGATAATGCTTGGAATTCTGCAGCATCCTTCCTTAGGGGTAGGGGCCAATCAGAACACCTGAGACAGAATCAGAGTTCAGAAGCAGATCCAGCCCAAAGTCTAGTTTTCATTTGCGTCGGTCCCTTTTCTGTGCTGCACATATGAACCTTAGATAGATGGGTCCTCAAGAGGAAAAGATGCTTGCCAGATGGCAGAGGCCAAATGGCTGCAAATAGACCTTAAAAGGCTTGGAGCCTGAACTCCAGGTGAAACTCTTCTTCCCTAAATGATATACTCAGCCTCAATAATAAGTTAAAAACATGGTTCAGTAAAGAAAATCAGGTCAGGGGTAAGAGTAGAGCTTTCAGAAGGCAGGCAGGAGAAACCCCTTAATATTAGTTGAGTTTCTGTTGTTGATGCAATTGGCATTATAGCAGGACTAAGAGCTCTTTTAGCTAATGGCTTAGAGTATAGGCCGAAGTATGAATCTGGACTCTACCATTTACTGATTTCCTCACCTGGGAGAGAACAGTTACCCTCTCAGAGACTCGGTATCCTCTTCTATAAAAAAGGATAATAATAATTCTCTGTCTTCTGTACTTGCAACGCCTTCCTCTCAACTAGATACTTTCCATGAGACTCAGACATATTCAAACATCTTCTGTGATTAAAACAAAGAAAGCAACACAAACCAAAGAATCCAAAAACCACACCTTCATTCACTTTTTCCTCTGTGTTAGGGTTTCTCTCAACATCTTACGCTAAATAATTTATTAATGTGGGGATGTTCTGTGCATTGTAGGATGTTTAGCAGCATCTCAGGCCTTTACTCATAAGAATACTCCCCACACCCCCATTTGTGACAATCAAAAGTGTATCCAGACATTGCCAAATATCCCATGGGGGAAAAATCACCCCCAATGGAGAACCACTGCTCATCATTTGCCCCATTTCTCTTCTCTGCAAAACCATACTTTCCCATAGTTTGGCCTCTTTTCAGTATCTCTATTTCCCCACTTTCCTATCACTCATGAAACTATTCTACTCTGTCTCTTGTCCCCATTTCACTAATAAAATGGTCTTATTCAGGTGAATAAGAACTTTGATACCTCTAAATATAATGAACTTTCCAATCTTTCTCTTAATCTCTCAGCAGAATCCCTGCCTTGAAATGTTCTGTTCTCCTGGCTTTTCTAACAGCACTCTCTCTTGTCATGATATGTGTGTAGTTTGGGACACCTTTGACAGCTGGAACCTCTCTCTCCATGTGGACTCACCATCTTCCAAGAGGCTAGGTCATGCTCATTCTAATGGTGGTAAAAGGGCTGCCACTGTCAAGAGAGGGCAAGCTTCATAGAACAAGCACTTTTTAAACATCTGTTTATCTCACATTTGCTAGCAATCTCTTGGCCAAGGCCTAGAATCAGTGTTGTTGGGGCCTATGCAAGATGGAGATAGAGGGAGGGGACCATCTTCTGGTATGGCAGCTTGAGAAGCTCCATCCATAGACCTCCCCTCCACCCCAGTGAAGCTGGTGAAAACTTAAAAAAATGTTAGAGTCTCTGGAAATGGTCCTAAGGACAAACAGCAAATGAAGAAACATCTCTCCGAGAACAACTGTAAAAATTCAGTTAAGAAGGTGACGGTCTGTGGCATTGAAACAAGACAGCTAGCTCCCTCTCACCCCTCCCCTGTTCAGTGAGGTGGAGGCTCCGCTCCAGATTGGTATTGTTACAGAATTTAACAGGCAACTGAAAACTACACAGGAGCACCCGGAGATACAGGAAAAACCCATTTATTTTCAGATGTTTCACATGTACTATTACAGTGACTCGGGGGTCAGTTCTCCAAATCCTGGGTAAGCCAATATGGAGGAAGCTTTCTCTTTATACCCTTTGGTTTCTTTGTCCGCCATATATGGATCAGACTTCCAGACCTATGGGGGCTGTGAGACCACACCTAAAGGCCTGGCCTGGCGCCAGCGCTGATAACCCCCTCCGGGGGTTGTGTGTTATTCATGGTTTATGGCCTCTGTGAAATGTGAGTATTTAGGTAAACAGGTCTTGCAAGACCAGATAATTAAGGAAGGGGCAGTGACTAGCTAGCTAGACTATAAGCTATCAAGAATGTACATTAGGCTACTGGCACAGATTCAGATTGCTAGCGCCGCCCCCCCCCCACCCCGCCCCCAATGTCTCATTTTCCCCATCAGTACAAGCAAAAACACAGGGCTCCCTTTCCCCACAGCTCCCAGCCAGAGGGATCTCTTCCTGGGAGGAGCAAATCTTCAGTGTTTCTCTTCCTGACCCCAGTTGCCTATTGTTAAGGCTAAGCACTGGGTGAGTGCAGTTGAGAGGTAGGAGGCTCCCTTTTCCATCTTGCCTCAATCGTGGAATGGAGACACTACCTCGGGCATAGCAGACCAGAACGTTGAGGTCCTCATCACCCTTGCCTGAGCTCCTGAAGTGGTGGTTCTGTTCCAGGAGAGACAAGTCCGGAGGACCCCAGGCTACTGCCCCCAACCACAATAAGCTCAGCTTCTAAAGTGGGGACTTCACTCAATCACTCTGAGAGAAGCTTGCATTGTCCTCACCCCCATCTTCAGAGCTCTAGTTTAGAGATTTTGCTCAGGAGGAGAAGCCGTCCATAAAATACAAAGTGTTTAACTCTTCCCAAAGGAACTGACGTAATTTGCAACAGAGCATGCAGAAGCTCAACCTCGGAGTACTTTGAAGGGCAGTGGGGGCTGTGGTGAAATTGGGGGGAGAATCAAGATACAGGCTAAATTGCAGGCTAATTTTTAGGAGAGGACCAGGGAATGATAGCTGAGAGGATCCCTGCTGGGGTGAGAACAAATATTGAATACTGAACTCAGAGACTATTCTTTCAAAGGAGCCACAATTTGATTGTATTTGTTTGCAGAGCAGTTTATATCCCAGGCCCTCTCTCTTCCTCCACCACCAGTACTCTAGTCTAATCTGTCATCATCTCTCATTTGGACCATTGTAAAATCCTTCTAACTGGTGCCCAATTTAGCAGCACCCTCCTAACTAGTGTACAATCCAATCTCTACAGCATAGCCAGAAAAATCCTTTGAAATTCAAATAATCATGCTGTATGCTCCCCCTCTACAGAGACCATAGGAAATAAACCTGCACCTCCAGTGATGTTTTATTTGTGCTGACAATCTCTTGGCCTGATATGTGTGGTCTGGGGCACCTGGAATAGCTGGGACCTTTCTCTCCATGTGGGTTCACCATCTTCTAAGAGACTAGTCCAAGCTCATTCTAATGGTGGTAAAGGGGTGGTAAAGGTCTTGTCTTGCCTGTGTCTGTCACTTTCTTTTTTTTAAATATATTTTTTATTGATTTCAGAGAGGAAGGGGGAGATAGAAACATCAATGATGAGAGAGAATCATTGATTGGCTGCCTCCTGCACACCCCTCACTGGGAATTGAGCCCTGACCTCCTGGTTCATAGGTCGATGCTGCCTGGGCTGTCACTTTCTTCAACACCACGATAAAGCACAGTCCCTCTTCTGCCCCACCTACCCCAAACACACACTCACTCTGACTGCCTCTTTCAAAATTCTGTGCCAGAAAGGTGCCACTGGAGGGAATTCTTCATGAGATGCCTGTTCACTCTTCTCTGTCCCTCTGTTCTGGACCTTCTCCCAGAGAGCTGTCCTCTCATTTGACTTGGTAGACTCCCCACCTTTGTGAGTAACACATCCTTATTTGATTATACTAAGAGAATAGCATCATAAATGTTGACATGAGAATTTAACCTTGGGAGGGGATGCCCTACATTACAGTGAGGATGCAATGATACCCTCTCCTTACCATCTTAATATTTATCCACGGCTTGTTTCATTTACTTTTATGACAAAGTCTACAATCCTTAGCTTGTCCTATAAAGTATGGTCAGTCCCCATCTCACTGATTTCTTTGCTTACTTCACATTATTCATGCTTCCCACTGCCCCACTTCCCCCCTAGGGACACATATACCTGCTGCACCCCCTGCCTGAAATACCCTTTTTCTGCTCAAGCCTGCTATTATTTACCTAGTTTTACCCTTAATTAGTCTGCATAATTCAGCTCACAAATCACTTTCCCTGAAAGGCTTTCCCTGAGAACTCACTGCAGTCCTCTCAACTAGGTCAGATGTGCTTTTCCTTTATAGAACTGATTTTGGTTTCAACTTTATATTTGTTCATGTAATTATTTGATGGACATTTATCTCCTTCACTAGACCATGATCACCATGAGGTCAATGATTTTAGATGTTTTGCTCATCATTGTGTCCTCCGTGCCTAGGCTACTGGCTGACCCACAGTATATACTATGGTAAATTTTTGCTCAATTTGAAGGCTCTTAGTACCATAATATATATGTAACCTCAAAGCAGAAAGATACTATATTTGTTGCAATAAGCTAGGTTCTGTTATAATAACAACCTTTTCTGCTAACCCATCTGCCCCACCCACAAAGCCGCATACACTCACAACTTTCAGAAGCTTAAATCAGAATAGTTTTCTCATTCATGCAGCATTCCATTTGTGCTTTAACAGTGTACTCTGCTCCATCTCATTTTATTCTGGGACCCAGACTGATGGAGGCTACCACTTAGAACATTGTCTATTTTAAGGGAGAGACAAGAACGATTTTACACCGGTAATTAAATACTCCAGCCCTTGCTGACATATTTCATCTCTATATATAATCAATTAGCCAAAATTAGTCTCATGGTCCTGCCTGTCAATAAAGGAGTCAGGAAAATGTCATCCTTTCACGCACTAAAAGGAAGACCCAGGCACGCATGACCATCAAAAGTCTCCCCACTGTCATATTAGTATAGAGCTGTGTATGATTACAATTCAAATTGAATTTGAAGGAATTATAGAAAAACTCAAGAGGATATCATTGAACTGGGCTAAAAAATGATATTTGAATAGTCTGGGTGAGGAAGCATTTGCAAGTACAGGAAATAGCACGAACATAATGAAAAAGGTACTCATGAGTAGGTGTGTAGGTCACAGTGAAGAGTGACCAGCCTTACTGAGTGGAGAGTGTGTGCTGAGAGATCATGGGAGATAAGACTAGAGGACAGTTTTGACCGTTAGCATACTAGTATACATGCTCCTCTCTTAACTATTTTGGTCATCATGTGCAAATATCTTCAGTGTAAAAAATTTAGTATATCGCTTTCAACATCTCAGTCACCTTGACTCAGCTGTACTTTATTTATAAAATTCCAGATCATCAGCTGCTTCTCTCCCTGGCTCTCAGCACAGCAGTCCAGAAAGAACTGAACCTGACTTAATCCCTCTTTTCAGCCTCACTTGCAAACCACCAGCAAGGAAACACCAATACCCTTGCCAAGTTGCGAGTTGAGTGCTTTAATCTCACCTTTACTTGGTACTTTAAGGTCTTAACTGAGTGGAGAGACCAAAACAATAATACAAAGGAAAGGCTAATGTAGAATAATAGGTTTTATGAAAACCTGGTTGCAATTGAAGGATGTCAATCTGTCCCTAGAAGCTAGTAACAGTCAATACAATTTAACCTATTTTTTTCTCATCTTACATTTATTAGTTGTACTGGCTTTGGAAAAGAAAAAGGAAAGCCATGCTGTTATAGTGCCACTAACAGGAAACAGATATTGGGGGGAAATTATATTTGAATAAAAGTGTTTGTTAACCAAACATGACAGTAGAGTATTGACCACAGAGCAACCAGTAATGGAGAGAACTAAGTCATGCTTAATATGCCCTCTGTTTATTGATCCTTAGACCATAGTATAGTGGCTGAGTGTGGTACCTAGAGCCAGCCTGCCAAGATTTAAATTGAAACTCCACCATTCACCACTGGGTGACCTTGAAAAAATTATTTAATCATGCTCATATGGTGATTCATCACTGCTATGGACTGAGTTGTGCTCCCTGAAACATTTATATTGAGCCCCTAACCTCCAATGTGACTATAGTTAGGGATAGGGCTCTTTTGAGGTAATTAAGGTTAAATGAAACCATAAAGTTAAGGTCCGATTTTGATAGGATTGGTGGCCTTATAAAAAGAAGAGAGTGTGCTCTCTTTTTCCTTATGTGCACACACCCAGAAAGGCCGTGTGAGCACACGAGAGCTGCTGTTTGAGAAGCCGGAAGAGAGCTCTCACCAACACCGACCATGCCGGCACCCTGATCTCAGGCATCCCACCTCCAGAACTTTGAGAAAATAAATGTCTGTTGTCTCAATCACTCCATCTATTTTGGGTATTTTGTTATGGCAACCTGAGCTGACTCATACACTCACCTATGAAAGAGGATAATAATATGCCTATCTGATAGTGTGTTTGTGAGGATTGAATGTATTAATATAGGCTGAGCTTTTGAAATGATGCCTGGCATATAATTGGTACTTACTGTAATGTAGCTATTGTTCATGTTTTCCTTCCTCATCCTTCATTAGATAGTATCAGACTTAAGGATTCTTTTTCTAGTCAGACAAATCTGGGTTGGACTCTCAACTCTGCCTTTTATAGGCTGTATGGTGTTGTCCATGTTATTAATTTCTCTATGCCTAAGTTTTCCTACCTGTAAATGGGGATAATACTAGTCGTAGTGCTGCCTGCCTCTTAGGGTTTTGTGAGGATTAAAGGCAACATGCATGTACATATGTCTGGACACAGGAAGCACCCCGCGTGTGCTATTTACTGTCACCAGTGGAAGTTTGCAGAGCTTTTTCTTTTGCATTAAGTAAGAATTTGCCTTCTAAAGAAGACCTTGAGCTACTTGGAGGAGCGAGTAATAACAGTTTCTCCTTGAACTTAGAACTCTGAAAATGTCCTTCCTAAGTCATTCTTATCTTTATTTGGTTATTGCAAGCTATTTGCTTTGTGCATTTTTGCTTTTGTTTAATGCATGCCCCTAGTGTCCCTCTCTCCATTATCTATTTAAGTAACAGATTTATGGGACTGAATAAGACTGCTGCTTTTGTAAAGAAACTGAAGGCTTGAGGGTGAAATTTTCTTACAGCTATTGAGTAGCAGACTTGAGAACTAAATACTACTCTCACAGCCTAGTTATTACCTCACAATGTGAAGTGACGAATCTATAAGTATATTGTGGAATATAGTGCTGACGTATATCCCTAAGCTGATGTATAGACAAACGAGTACTAAAGCACAGTACTGCTTCTCAAACTTTAATGAATGAATCAACTGAGGTGCATGTTATCATGCAGGTTCTGATTCAGGAAGTCTAGGATGGGACCTGGAATTCTGCATTTCTAACAAGCTCCCAGATGATTCTGAGTCTGCTGGTCCTCAGACCACTCTTTGTGCAGCAAGGATGTAGATGATTTTAGCAATAGTGATTTTTGAAGATTATTTTGTATTTTTTGTTGTTGTTTTGTGTATCTATTATTGTGTTCACTCAAATGCACTCTGGATGTAAGATTTTTTAAAATACAAATGGAAAAAATTGAAAAGCCAACTTGTTAAGACACTAATTGCACACATTTTAAATTTAAATGATTTGACTTGCTTCTCCATATGTTGTATATTCCTAAATCATTCACAATGGTTTTGCTTTCTATTCCTTTTCCAACAAATGGGAAAGTAGTGCTCCTTTAAGTTTATTGCCCAGCTTTATCCTCCATACCACATTAAATCACCTCGCCTTCCTGCAAAGCTCTCCTGTTTTTCTGATCTAAACTCTCTTAAATTTTCAGTTCTCACTGGTTAAGTCATGCCTGAATCCTGTTCTCCAGCATCTCTTCATTTCTCGTACTCTCTAATTGGGAACTCCATCCACTGCCTCAGAGTCAATCACGAATTCACACTTTCGGACTCACTCCTTGATCAATATCTTTCATCCTGAAGGCTTTCCTAAGTTTTAGCCTTGCATGGTCAACGGGTTAGATATTAAGACCTACCAGCCCTTCAAACTCAACACGTTTAAAAGCAAAGTCCTCACATTTCTTACCTCTAGACCCCAGGCCATCTGCCAATAGCCACCAGGTTATTTTACTGTCTTTGTCGAGACTTTATCTTGTTTACTATGGAAGAAATATCTAACTCCCCATTGTGACATTGAAGCCCCCCCTCCAATCTCAATCTTTATTTTTCTACCAGTATCTTTTATCGCTTTTAAGTATGCGGTTGACTTAAGTTAGTCGGAATCCTCCTGTCTCCAGAGTATGCATTGCCATTTTCAGGCTTCATGCCATTTTTGCTCTGAAGTAAAAGCCCTTCCATCAATCTTTGCCTATCAAAATGCTATATATCTCTCAAGGCCTACAGGAAATGCTACTTCCTTTGTGGTATATTCTGTATTCCCCGGCCTGAAAGGGATTCCTCCTCCTCTGCACTGCTACAATTCTTGTTCTATGCAATTTGGCTGACACCTCACACTGTGCTGTGTAATAGAGACAATAAAATATCTGCCATTTGGATGTCCCACATCCTCCAGCTTTTTGATATCACTTCTTTCTTTAATATCCAAAGAATATGGTTCAAGCCCCATCCTTTGAGATGACAGAATCTGACACTCTTGCCTTATGGGCTCACATTCTTCTGCTACATTTAGGGGAAGGGTTTCCACATATCTGTTCTGAGCCAGTTTACTTGCAATTTCCTTCTCTTCACTCACCCACACCTTGGCAGCTGCTTCTAGCTCTGCCTTGGGTCTCTGCTTTTTTTCTGTTGGCCACTATCTAAAACTGCCAGACTCAGCCTCTTCTCTATTATTACCCCAAACACCATAACAGCAGGTTACTGTCAGTAAAAGATTTTTACTGAAAGTTTTGGGGTAATGCAGGTTAACTATAGCATAAGCAGGAGTTCCCGGAAATTCAAAGGACAGAATCAGTTATATCCATTTATTGGAAACTCCCTTATCGGGCCCATCTGTGGATATGGGGCTCCCCAGCCCTGGACCAGTCCTCTCCCATCTCTTCTACCAGGCTCATAAACTCTCTCCCCAAATGCCAGAGTTTAACTTCTTTTACTTCATGCAGAATGTTTCACCATGTTTGCTGTTGTTTAAACCTTGCCTGTCTAGGTTATACATAAAAGAATCTCATCGTTCATAATCAAATAGGTTTTTAAGTGTTTTCCACTTAATAGCAGTTCTTGATAGCAGTTTTGTTCCTTAGAGGAATTCTGTAGTCCTGAAGTTGCCTTGAGTCAACCAATTCAAAGTAAATTAATTTTTATTACCATAGTACCGTGAGACAGGCACAATTATTATCCACTTATTTTTGTAGGTGTCTCAGTTAATTTCCATTTAAGTTGAAAACATATTTGAGAAAAGACCATAGTTTCAAACATTTCATGCGTCACAAAAATAAGAGTTCACGTTTTTAATCCACTGTGTTTGAGGTTTGTGACTTTGGACAAATCATTTTCCTTGGGGATCCTCAGTTTCCTGACCTATAATGTAAGAATGATAATATTTACCTCATACAAATGTGAGGATTTAGATAATTTCTATAAAATCATTTAGTTAGAGTCCTGGCACATGGTAGGAGCCCTGCTCTTAGTATACATTTAAAACATTCATTGAATGCAAAAAGGTTACTCCCACCAGCTTTATTGACATTGAAATTGGGTACAATGTTTATTGCAGGATCCCAAGAGCTGTGTGATACTCTGATTTTCATTTCCCAATATCATCATGTTTACTCCGGAGTCATTTCCATAGAGTTCTACCCTTAATTGAGGAGACAGGAAATCAGGACTTTAAAAGTTTCAGTGTTACGAGTAAATGACACATTAGTTTAGAGACATATTAGTAATTAAAGAAGTATCTTCTCAATTGTAATGTTTTCCTCTGCCTTAGTGCTAGCAATCAAAACCACTGAATTAATCTGAGCTTTGGATCTGAGGAAAATCACTGGAATTTGAGGCATTATGTGTGCAGTATGAGCTGTTCCAGTTACAAATTCTCTGAATCCTGTGTAAGAGCGATGGTGCAGGGACCTAGACCTCAGACCTGAGTCCCATCAAGTTTGAGCAGGTCTCCAGAGGTCTAATCTGCCCCCAGAAAGAGGAAATCTCATTGTTTCTAGATGGGTTAGCCACTCTCAGAAGGTGAGAGGTCGTTGCTGGAAATTGGGATGTGGAAATTTCCATTATGCCCTGGAATTGCACAAAATCCTTCTGCAATAAGGGCTCATTAGAAATTTCCCAATTATGTTCACTGATCTCCCCAGCTAAGATTCTTTTTTTCTCCATGTATGAGATTTCTCTCTGTCTTTTAAAATCCAGTGTAGAAGCAGCTTGGTACCTATGCCTTTTCAGATTCCCCCAAGTTGGCATAAATCACCATTTCCTCCTCTGTATTTCTTGTGCATAAAAATAAAAGCACTTATCAGAATTTTTGATTACTGATCATGGTGGGGAAGTCAGTATAGTGTTGTGCCTTAAAGCTTGAACTTGAAAGACAGATTTCCACTTAGCTGTTTGACCCTGGGCAGGGTTATTTAACCCCACTCTGCATCAGTTTCCTCATCTATAAAATGGGCATATTAATAGTAGCTATTTTATGATGTTTTGTTAGGGTTAAAGGTGATTATGCATATACAATTCTTAAACAGGACCTACTATGTAGTAAATTGTCAGCAAATGTTAGCTCTCACTGCTATCTCTCTGGCCCATTATGTGAAACATTCCTTTTTCGCAGTAGCCATTACATGTTTATTCGTTGTTGTTTTAGACATGGCCAACAAGTTATCTGTTGAATTAAACATCATTTTTGACAGGAGACAGCTGTGGCTTTTAAAATCCTTTTTCTATTTATATTATCATAAAAGTAATGATGACCATGCTTTTAGTATGCAATTTGCCTGAATGTGGATGCTTTATTAAAGTAAAATAGCTTTTAATGCTACAACTTAGAATGTATAATTATATCAGAGAAGTATGTAAATCAAATTACTCAACATAAAAATATATTTTATTTTACTTTTTTACTAACAAAATAAAGCTAAATAAACATTATTTTAAAAAATATATGGAAATGATTCTAAGCATTATTTAAACTAAGATTTCCATGTGTAAAGTTTGCCATATACAAACATGTCTTCAAACAAAATAGGAAAGGTAAGTAAATATTTTGCAAATTCCCTCTTCTTGAAAAGTATTACATAGATTAAAATTTATATTTCCTTATTAATGCCCAATTTGTAAATATGGAAGATTTTGCCTCAGTGCAGTCTTTTATTTTCTTCTGAAAGCTTTAAAAATAGAGGGACAAAATTAGGCATCCCTGAAGAATTAGAAATCTGTCACATTTTTTCATGGTAATTTTTGATCCTGAATAAAGTTGGTTTTTTTCTTTTACTTTGCTTCTCTTGCCTGGAACCTAAAACTGCCAGTCCTTTTAACATAAAGATGAAGGTTTGTTCAGTTATATTTCTGCACAGTGTTGTCCAAAAATGATCATGTCTTTCAATTAATCTCAATAAAATTCCAGTTTCGCCTTCTGAGTACAGCAACAGCATCCTCTCCCTGAGCAATGGTGTATCTACTCTGCCTGGTTTTCTCTGCTTCCCCAGCACAGATAACATTGGAAGAGTTCAGACCCCAGAATTAGTTTGGCTCTATATTAGCTTTCTAAGGCTGCTGTAACAAATCACCACAATCTGAATGACTTAAAACAACTAATATGCATTCTCTCACAATTCTGGAGGCGAGAAGTCTGCAATCAAAGTGTGGGGAGGGAATGTTCGTTCTGGAGGCCCGAGGGGAGATTCCATTCTTTGCCTCTCTTCTAACATCCCCTGGCTCCAGGCATTCTTTGGCTTGTGGAAGCATGACCCAATTTCCTGCCTCTGTCTTCATATGGCCTATTCTCTGTGTGTTTCTCCTCTCTTCTTCTAGGGAAACGCAGCATTGCATTTAGTGTTTCCTAATCAAGGATGTTATCTCAGGATCTTTAACTTAGTAGTAATCACATCTGCAAAGATCCTTTCTCCAAATAAGTTTACATTCACACGTTCCAGGTGGACATATCTTTCATGGCATCAATTTTCAATCCACTACAGCAGCGGTTCTCAACCTGTGGGTCGTGGCCCCTTTGGCGGTCGAACGTCCCTTTCACAGGGGTCACCTAAGACATCCTGCATATCAGATATTTACATTACGATTCATAACAGTAGCAACATTACAGTTATGAAGTAGCAACGAAAATAATTTTATGGTTGGGTTACAACATGAGGAGCTGTATTTAAAGGGCCAGAGGGTTGAGAACCACTGTTCTACAGGTTCCTTTGGACTAAGGCTAACTATACTCCAGTCAGGGGTGCACCAGGCACAAAGACTGTATTTGCATGAAGCCAACATTCTTCAACACTATTTGATTGCATGGCTCCAATTTATATTATGGCTTCCAAAGAGATATCCAGAACTTCCTTATTCATTTATGTTGACGAGACCGTTTTCCCAGAGAGAAGGTGTCCTATCCTTCTGTGGCCTTTTCTGTAAGGTGGGCTTGGCTTGTGTAGTAGCTATGCCTAGAGTCAAGTCCACTGATAGTCCATCAAGATGCTGTGTTAGAGAAATTATGGAAATAAATACAAATAGGAAGCATTCCATAGACAAATGCATTTCCATATTATTAACCAAGTGCCCGCGTGCTTACCTAAATCTTTTTACATTTTCAGAGACACCTAAAACTTTATATTTTCATACACTTAATATATTAGGTCAAAGAACATTAAAGATAATATAGTATATAACTTTTAGGATTCTTTGGGGGCAGAGAGCAAACCAATTTTAAATATTGAAAAGATTATAGATACAACATCCTTAAATTGTTTTAAAAGTCTGTACCAAGGGCTATTTTTAACAGCTGAATCAAAGTGGAATGTGCATGAAGATGGTATATTTTGAGATACAGAAGAATTGACCTAAAGGTAGGACTAAATCTCCAGAAAGAAGAGAGTATAGATGAAGTTCCTCAGAGATTGCTAAAGCCAATGTTATAATTTACCTGAGAACAGCGGAGGGCACAGTAAAATGTTTAAACCTTTTCAAGATTATAATTTTCTGGCCTGTACTAAGCTAAGCTGGTATAAAAAACTGATAGTAAGAGTTTTAAAACAAGATTAATTTTTATATTAGTACATACAAAATTAGCGCATTTGCAGATTATAAAAATTCAAAATTATATATAAAATGTAATATATACATATATAGATATGTAGTCTTTAGCACACCTATCTTTTCATGCCCTAGAAGAGAATCCTTATTTAAGCTCTTTTACTGTAGCCAAAAGATTTATATCTACTAAATTATTTTACTTCACTCTGCTCTGAGTTGGGGTTGGTAATTGCAAAAGTGAGCAAGGATATTTGATCTAATAAATAGAGATGAATTGTTTTAAGACCCAAACTTTTGAGGGTGCCAAATGTTATATGAAAAGATAAAGAAAGAGGCGGAAGTGGTCCCAGAAGTAGGATGGAAGAGCTGTGGCCAGATGTCAATCTCATTCATCTGAGTTGTATTTCATCCTTTTGCAGGGCAAAATTGATTTCAAAGGAGTAGGGAAGATGATCAATAGGCTGCTTCCATTTTTTTCATCCTTTATCCCTTCCTACAGTTCAAAAACTCAAAAGTTGGGACATTTTCTCTCCATCAAAATCCTGCATATTCAAAGAACTGTCCTTGGAGGAGAATTTCATATCAGTCTCTTCATTTTTAATATGTGGTCTTACTAAGTCCCCTGGATGGACTTGTGGGTCAGCTGAGCATATCTATCAGCCCAGGAAGTGTGGGGCTGAGCCCTTCACACGTTCGCCTTGGTCAGATCCCACAGTCGGGCAGCCACATTCACTTACGCACGCTCACGTCATACAGCTTGAGGACGTTGTCAACTGATTCAAATCCACTGAGCATTATTCAGTCTGAAAATTTACTTTTATACCAAGCACATAAACAAAATGAAATACAATTTAAGAAACCAGCTCATAACATTTACAATTAAATTCATTAATCAAGGCAGTTTATGGAAATGCCACATGCGAACTATAAACTTCATAAATATTCAAGCAGCGAACAGCTAGACAATCACATTTCTTAGTAATAAATGTTTCTTCTTGGCGGCTTTATTTCAGTCTGAGGGACGTAACACATTCTAATTCAACAGCTTGCATTCTGACTTTGAAACTTTTTAAGCCATGCATGTCATCAAAAGACCCTTTGTTTTGGTGACATTTCTATCTCCATATGTTCTCTATTTACCTTCCTATGTAGATGTAGGTGTCTTGATACTAATTAGCACCTGCACCTGAATCAGGAAGCAACACTTGAATCAAACCAAGTCAAGCTGTCTGGGAAGGGAAAAAATAGTACCAAGTTCTAAGATTTTTAGCAATTAGGTATGAAAAATACACTTTGTTTATGTGCTTTCTTAAAATACAAGAATTTATGTATACTCTCTCTTGGTATTTATAAATATTAACCACACTGGTAACTTCAAATATACTGCAATGTACTTGGATTGCTCCTTTACATTCTAGCATAAGAACATCATTGAACAAATGCAGGATGGTATCTGCCACATTCACATGTTATGTTTATGAGTTAATTTCACTAACTAGGTTTTGGAATAATGAGAAATTAAAGGAGGCCTGGACAGTTAAGTGAAGCTTTACATTTGAAGGGACATTTGAACTGTGTCTAAAAGGATGCTTTAAGAGATCAAAAGGAGAAAGTAGACAGGGAGGAGGTTAGATAGGAATGGAAGGAAAAAAATGTGTTGTGGAGTAGGGCACTGTATTGAGAGGAGGATAATTATAGGCAAGGGACACCATAGCTCAAATGCTCTCAAATGCAGAGTGTCATCAAATCATCAAAAGTTGCTCATCCCTCAATTTCAAGTGTTTCCAACTCTATGTAAACTGGAGCCTCCTTCTTCTATACTGCCATATTCAATTATAGCAATTACCTGTGTATTTTCTAATTGTTGCAAATCTGTCTTCCAACCCACCAGTTGAAGGCAGAGTCTGTGGTTTTCATGACTCACCCTCTAGTATTCCTATACTGAAGGCCAGCCCGCCTCTCTTTGAATACTTCCAATGACTCATTACTTTACCAGGCAGCCTTACCCACTGTTAAAGGACACTGATTGTTATGTGATCCTTCTTTCTGTCCCATTCTTCTGCCTCTGAGCAATGTCCCACAATTGGTACTAATGCTCCTTTCTGGAATAACAGCAGCCTTCCTTTCTGCAGCTGCTCATCATGTTCCATGAATGCATAAAGGAATAACTATAAGTCCTTTTCCTGATAATTTCCCTCTTCAATATATACACCCTTAATGTCTTCTTTATTTTCATATTTTCTACTTCTTCTGAACCTGCCTTCCTTTTATTAAACCATCAAATACCTAAGCATTTAGAACCAGTAAACCCCAGACACAAGTGTGCATATTTTTATTATCCTTCCAAATTTGGGGTTTTGATATCCTGGCTGTCCATAGTTTTCTAATATTAAAGGATAAATTAAAAATAACCATAATAATTCAGACATAGTCTGACTAACATAGAGCACAGGGGAGTACCATTTATCCAATTTGAATGCTTCTCTCTTTGAATGCCACCCAAGATGGCCCAACTACTTATCATTGCAGAATATGCTAATTTATATCACCTAGTGGTCAGCATTTTTCCTATCAAATGTTTATGGTGAGATCTCTCTCTCTCTCTTCTTATACTTTTAAATTTTTATTTTTAACTAAATGTTGAATTGTTGACCCATAAACCAAGAGGTCACTGGATCAATTTCCAGCCAGGGCACATGCCTGGGTTGCGGGCTCAATCCCTGGTAGGGGCTGTGCAGGAAGCAGCCAATTGATGTTTCTCTCATTGATGTTTCTATTTCTCTATCCCTCTCCCTTCCTCTCTTTCTCTAAAATCAATAAAAACATATTTTTAAAAGCAAACATATAGAATTGAAATCTTGGATTTTATTAGAGTCATGTTTCAAGTTGGTCCCAAGCTATTTAGTAATACTGTCTGAATACAACAGCAACCAGCAATTAATTAACCTAAGAGCACTATCACTTACATCACATTTTATAATTTTATTCATAAGGATGTCATTGCAGGCTGTCAGGATCATAATGAAATCAATATGTCTTAAAACTTCCCTGAAACTACAAGTCTATCAAAAAAGGGATTGAGGTCAACATGACTTGTTCCAAGTGTTATCTTGTGTTTATAGCATACTTTTTGAAATTACATCAGATATGGTTAATAACCTATGTTTTTCTTCCAGAAACCAATATCATATATTTGAGACTCTAGTCTCCAAATCTATACCATTTTCTATTGTTGTTTTTTTTGTAATTTCCACCTGTCTAGTCTCCAAATCTATACCATTTTCTATTGTTGTTTTTTTTGTAATTTCCACCTGTCTAGTCTCCAAATCTATACCATTTTCTATTGTTGTTTTTTTTGTAATTTCCACCTGTCTAGTCTCCAAATCTATACCATTTTCTATTGTTGTTGTTGTTGTTTTGTAATTTCCACCTGGAATTTTTAATGAATCAGTACCTATAGCTCATTTTGGAAATATACATTCAAAAGAAGAAATGGAACACACACAAAGGGGGAAACATTGTCTCAGTCACTTCCAACCCAGAAATTCCATGTTGGATTCATAGAGTAACCTCAGCAGGCAAGTGAGCCACACAGGAGGTTAGTTTGTGCTGTTTCTAGTGCGGCATATTTCCCACTGAGCTGCACCTTTCCACAATCCTGATTTTATCACCAAGTTCGTGCCTATTGAACCACATATTATGAAGTCTGGTAATAATAGTCCACCCTCCAACTTCCATCATATTGTTGAAATTCACAATAACCTCAAGTTTTTATTATAATAGTTGGGCCTTATGTTTAATGCGAATGAACACCATTATTAATATTATATAGATAGTCATTATTGTCTTCTTCCCTGTAGAGAAACAAGTTCATATATTTGAAAAAAAATATATTAATTTTGTGCCTATATTATTTTGAACATGAAACAATATCTTGAAGGTTTTTTATACATGAAATATGTCTGTAATTTGTAAAGAAGGTGTTTGGACTGGGACCTTGGGATAGTTTTCTGTAAGAGAAAAATATGTGATAAATGTTTGAAATTATGATCCTTTTACCAAAAATCACTATGAAACTAACCTCTACGTCAACTTCCTTTTAAATATTATTAATAAATTCTCAACAGTATAGACTTCAGTTATTTTGCTCCGAAACAGTCCAAAATAGATGCTACTGAGAGCTCAGAATAATGGTACAGTGTAAGCATTTTATGATTATAATGGGGAAAAGTGCTCATAAATTCAGAAAGTGCAGTTCTGTGTAATTTAGTATACTTAGTTTCCTTGAGGGTTTGAATTTTTATTAATACTGATAACATGTCCATGAAATAGAATATACCTTTTTTGGAAGATAAAAAGTAAGCTCTTATTAAAAATATCAGTTTTTATTTTTCTCTCAAATATCTGTCAAAATGCTTTAAGAAGGATTATTTGAAAGTGTGGTTTGATAACATTAAACTACTTTTTTATTTTCTATGTGTTTCTGTAGGTTCTCATATTTTCTAGTTTATCCAAGATCTTTTTCAGGAAATTAGTCTTCTCCTTGTCCATTACCATTTTCCTTATCCTTTATAGTCTTGTTTTAACCTTTGTTTTTATTGTTTTGGGTTTTCAGTATGGCTGTAATGCCTTTTTCTAAATATTAATGTTTGTGATAAAGTCACTTCTCAGATTATCAAGAAGATATATTAGTCATTTTAAATCTTTATATCTTTAGTTACCCTAACAATGATAATGTTTAAATTATTACATTGATATGCTGCCCACTTTGAAATGTTGACATCAGAGGGGACGAAGTATGGGATGGGCTATTAATAGTAGCCATTGTTCAGTGCGGGCTTTTAATATGGCAGGCAGTCTTCTTAGCATTATACACCCATTACCTTAATTAATGTTCTCACCAACCCTGTGAGGTAGGCACTTTAGTTACCCTTTACACATGAAGAAACTAAAGCCTCAGAGAAGTTAAGTAACTTACCAAAAGTCAAACAGCTAGTAAGTGGTAGACTCAGGGTTCAAACTTCGGTAATATGACTCCAAGGGGTATGCCCCTAACCACTATTCTGCAATGAAGTCTGTCTTCCAACTTACTCTAGACGTCACATATTGCTGTTTCAAAACCAGGGAGATTAAAAACACACACAACACTCCCTATTTTAGCTAAAGAAGTTGTTCCAGGATCTTTTTTTTGTAGCAAATATAAAATACCTCAACATAACCCATTTACATTAAAGGAGAACTATATATCCAGTGCTTCAACATTTCCGTGGGGTGGCAGAGTAGTATGTAGGAACAAAAATAGTGATTGTGTGTGCCCTGACTGGTTTGGCTCAGTGGATATGGCATTGGCCTGTGGACTGAAAGGTCCCAGGTTCAATTCTGATCAAGGGCATGTACCTTGGTTGTGGGCACATCCCCAGTTTGGGGTGTGCAGGAGGCAGCTGATTGATGTTTCTAACTCTCTATCCCTCTCCCTTCCTCTCTGTAAAAAATCAATAAAATATATTTAAAAAATAGTGATTGTGATATAAATATAGTTATTTTTCTTCAAACTATGGGCTTAGAAAGTGGCAGAAATAACAATTTCAGTTTTTTTTATAATAAGCTAATCCATTTTGTTATTAGTTATTGTCGAGGGCCATATTGGGTTATATAGGTTTTGAACTGGGATAGGATATATTGGAGCTGATTATAGGGTTATATGTAGATGAGAACCAAGGCAAAAGTGATACATCTCTTTATGCTCCCCATCAATGCCCCAGCATAGACTGTTGACACTAACACAATATTAGGATTTTGTTTGAATTTTATTTATGGATTCAGTGCATGTTTTTAGCATTTAAAAAATAAAAGCTTATTTTTTATAATCTCAATTCATTTAGTTTTATCTGTATCTTCTGTGATCAGAGACTGTTAATTAAAATTCACCAGATGCAATGCAGAAATAGCTATATGCTTCATTTAATAAAGGGGCAATATTGTTACAGAAAACATCTGCTCTATCACCAAAGAGACAAATACATTTACAAATTAATCTTTACCAGATTACCACCTGGGTGTTGTGGGGTTAAATGTGTGTGCATTTACATGTAGAACCATTTTGGAAAAATAAAGTTCCTAAATGTTCATTAGATGTGGACACCCTGGCAAGTACTGAGCTGAGGGAAGGAGAAAATGAGGCAAGGTCTCTCCCTGAAGAAGTAAGAAGTAGAGCATTAAATGCCTGGTTACCAGGTCCAGTGATTTCTACTGAATGCTCTTCAAGTTCAGATGAAAAATGCCTAAATTAGACCAGACAGAATAATCCCAGTGATGGCTTTCAAAGGATGTGGATCTGATCTAAATTTAACAATGAGTAGTATGAGAAAAGGTATTTGTTAGTAAAGTGCAGCTATAATTAATCCTATTTGTTTGGTAATCGGGATTTGGCAAATTTAATAAAAGAATAACCTCCTGGAAAGTTCACGCAGATTATATGGTATAGATTTTAACTGGTCCCTAGGAAAGAGTAGTATTAGGGGATGGAAAGTGAAAATTGAGTAAGATAACCTTGCTCCAGGGTTAAGAATACTTCTACAGTCTTACTTTTTTTTTTAATGTTTAAAGTATTACAAAGAGTATTACATATGTCACCTTTTTTCCCCATTGACCTTTCCCGGCCTCCCCTACCCCCCCAGTGTCTTGTGTCCATTGGTTGTGCTTATATGCATGCAAACAAGTCCTTCGGTTGATCTCTTACCTCCCCCCCACCCCAACACTCCCCAGCCTTCCCACTGTAATTTGACTGTCTGTTCCATGCTTCTCTGCCTCTGTATCTATCTTTTTGTTCATCAGGTTATAATGTTCTTTATTATCCATAAATGAGTGAGATCATGTGGTGTTTTTCTTTCCCTGCCTGGCTTATTACAGCCTTACTTTAAATACACATCTGAAAGCCAAGCTGAAACTCATAGACTGATATTGGCAATTGGCTCTTTCATGTATACAAACTAAGCCCATTGCTGATGTTATCAATCAGCTTAGGAAGTAGTGTGTGGAATCCATATAGCTTTAAACAATTAGAGAGTAATATTTTTTTACTTGAATTCAGTGAGTTTTTCAAAGAGGTGTTGTTGTTCTTACTGTACTTCCTCAAACATTCCATGTATGAGTTTTCTATTGCTATGGAACACATTGTCAGCAGGGCTCAGTTCTCATCTGGAGGCTTGACTGGGACTGGATTCACTTCTGAGCTCACTCATCTTATTGGGTATTTCCTGCAGCTATAAAAATGAGGGGCCTGGCTTCTTCATGGCTGGCAGTCAGAGGCTGCTATCAGCTCCTAGCGGTCATCCTCATTTCCTAGCTAGATCGTCCTCTCCATACAACATGGCAGCTCATTTCTTCAAAACAAAGAAGAAAGTTTGCTAGCATGCCTGTGTCTCATATAATGTAAGCAAACACAAAAGAGACAGCCCATCACCTTTTCCATATTCTATGTTAGAAGCAAGTCACAGTTCCTGCCCATACTTAGGATGCAAGGAGTTATGCAAAGCTGTGAATATGATGGGGGCTACTTTAAAGGTCTGCCTGCCACATTCCTAATGCGAAAATCTGTTCTAGTCTCAAGCATTTTTAAAAGGTTTTCAGGTAAGAAGATAATTGATTTTAATTGATTGTTCAAATGGCATTTAACTGTTGCAAAATCATGTGTCTTTTTAAAATATAATATACATAAACATATATATTTTAAAGCAGAGACAAAAAGTATCCCTGTAATTCATTTGACTATAAAGGTTTTATTCCTAATGTTATTTATCTTCCAGATCATGTTGGAAAACAATTTTCCTTCAAGTGAAAATTATATTTTTAGCAATATTTTATATAATGCTGTTTTCCCTAAAAATATATCCCACATTTTTTCTCCTTTTTGTAGAACTGAAGATACACACACACACAACAAAATCATAGGTTATTAGACTACTTTTTAGAAAGTGATTAAATTTAGAAGACTATTTTTCTTCTTCTACATAAGCACATTCAATTACATTAATAGTTATAGAATTTAGTAAAATAAGATGCAATATGTAACATTTTATTTTATATGATTTTAATAAATGTTACATATTTATTATATAAAAATTTATAATATATTGGCAAGTATATTAGATTATCTTAAATGTAAACAAACTTATTTAGGTTAAATAAGTTTCACTGGAATAGTATGCTCCAGTGTTCCAAATTCATCCTAATAATTTATCCAGTAAATACTTATTTGGCAAATATTAACTATTTTCTAGAAGCTTAAAACACAAGGGTGACCAAGTCACATCTTATTTGGTATTTTTAATACAGTATTCAGAGCAAGGCTAAATGAGTTTTAATATAGAATAATTAATAAATGTGAGCATTAAGAGTCAGAGAGTTTAATTGATATACTTCAGGTCTCAAATTCAGGGACTCTAGAATTGGGACTGGAACCCACACATTCTATATCAAAGTTTAATGCCATTTCACTGCCTTTTGTGGCTCCTACGTAATGAATTGCCCTTCATTTCTTAGAGGAGGTGATTAATGAACTGCTATAAGGAGGCAGAACCCTTTAAACTTGTTTTTCCGGAACTAGCTGCGTGATCCATACAAACTCTCAGGCCTGGTCCCCACTGAGACCAGCTTTGCTGTGAGTCAGCTGGCGATGGTTAGACTGCAGTGTGGAAACATGAAACAGAATGAGGTTAATTGACATATTTCAAAATTAAGCCTGGCCTCATTAGCACCAGGGTCTACTAAAATATGCTAGCATGTCACAGATAGATGTCAACATAGAATTCAATCTATTCACTGCTTTTTTCCCCTTCTCATTTGACCTTCACCTATTCTCTTTAACAGTATGTAATAAAAGACATCTTTAAGAAGTAATCTGTTTAGTCTCATAGGTTTACAAAAATTACTATATTCCCAATATGTTTGTGGCGATTCTGTAAAACATTTATTAAACATTGGTAATATCCAGAGCCATCTTTTAGAAATATTTCAAACATAATATCAATGTTAACAATTCAGTGAAACAACAATTTGATTAATGGTTTTAAAACTGAATTACATGTATATTCAATTGGCTTGTCAAATTTCAGTTACTAACTGCATTCATTTCATACTGGGAAAACTCATTTCCTCCCAGTTTGCCTTTTGTTTTCTCAATCAGTTGCCTTCCATACACACCCGAACCAGAGATCAAACCTGCAACCTAGGTATGTGCCCTGACCAGGAATCGAACCCACACCTTTTTGGTAAATGGGACAGCGCTCCAACCAATTGAACCACCTGACCAGGACCTCACAGTTTACCTTTTGACAAGTGCATTTGGCACATATTATTTTGACCACAGTTACTTATGTTCACTGTATGCCTGGATTTAAAAAAAAATTTGCATGAAATTGGTTGCATGAAGTAAAATTTCCTCATATTAAAAAAAGTGAAGGCAAAATATAATAAAAGCAGAATAACTCATTCTTTTAATTCATTTGGTTTGTTTTCTTGTTGTGCAAGTTGCCAATTAGTATTTCTCAATTGATGTGTGAGTTTTTTGCCTAGATTATTTTTAATTTAGCTTAAGTCTTGGTGTATGAGGCAGGGTTTCCAGGAAAGGGTTTACCATTACCCTTTTCTCCCCAAAATATAAAAATTCCAAAAAATCTCTCATAGATTATACTCTGTAGTTGACTACACATATTTTGGGGGCAGTGTGGGGTGATGAGCAGAGGTAAAGAATATAAAAAACTGTTTACAGAGAGTTCAGGCTAGTGGAAAATTAAAGAAAGAAGGTATGGGGATAAATTATTTACATAAAAGTATTTCAGAGAAATAGTATTATGTGTTTCAGATTTAGATCAATGTGATGAAGAAAATACACTTTATTCTTCTGGAGTGATGATATTCCAGATAATTCACATCACCAAAAAGAAATTAGTGTTATAAAAAAATGAAAATTACCTTCAGAGAAATATCTTCTGTACTCATATTTCCTGTTAAGAGTAACTCACACAACTATGAAGGGAAAAATCAATATAATCATAACACAATGCAGTGCTATATACCGTAGTTTCTCGTGAGGTAAAATGTGTGAGTCGATGTTCAATCTCAAATGATTGTGAGGAAAACAGCAAGAACAATACTTATTATTTGTATTGCATCCCAGAAATCACATATAATTGTGGTCTTCTTGCCCCCAAGACTATCCATGCTCAAAAATACTTCATGCCTAAAGCAAGCAATACTAAGGCAAACCATTTTCCTTTCTAAGGTCTGTTAAAGCCGGTAGCTGCTGCAAAGCTTATTCCCTGTGTCCTCTAAGTGTAGACTCAGCAAGCTATTGGGTCCTTGCAAGCAACTACCTGATGTCAGTTACTAATAGTACATTTCAAAATAACCTATGTTTAATTGGATTATCCCTTCCCTTGGTTTCCAGGGTGATTTTTTATCCCTCTTCCTATGCACTGGCCTTTCCCCATTGTCCTTTTTGGTTCTTTCTAATCTGTCCAATTTAGCCTCCAGACTTTCCCCTGTCTCTAGTCCTCCCCAGCTGGTTATCCATTGACTGTCAACTCACAAATGTATTTCTCCAGCCCCAACTACAAGTGGAGTCAATATGTCAATTCTGACTCAGAATTTCTACAGTATGTGTGTGTGTGTGTATATATATATATATCACCCATAGACAAACACAAGTGCACTATACCTTCTATACTCCTCTTAGAAGCCTAATGGTGTCTCAAACTTAATCTGCCCTAAAAAACTCCAGATTTATAACCCCAAAATCTGCTGTCCCCTCATTCCCCCAGCCTCACTAAACAGCAGCACCGCAATCCCAGTAGCTAAGACCAAACGGTGTTGACTTCTTTTCTTTTCTCTTTTGACACACTACATACATCCAGCAAAATATACCGAACCCTTAGCTATTCTTACCTTCTTTTGCTTCCCTTAAACTTCTCCCACCTTGTCTAAGTTATCTCTCAGGTGAATGATTGGAATAGCTCCCTGCCTTGTATTGCTACCTCCACACTTGCGCCTTCCAGTCTGTTTCCAGGCAGCCAGAGTGTGATCCTCTTAAGCTGTAATTGAGACCATGTCATTCTTCTTCTCAAAAGCTGTCAAAGGCTTCCATCTCGTTCTGAGTCAAAGCCAAAACTTCTCCCCCAAAACATACGCAGTCCTTCCCCCAACCTTATTTCCTCTGGTTTCTCATTCACTCAGCCCATTCCAATCGCACAGGCCTTTTTGCTGCCCTGCCCTGCCCTGCCTCAGGGACTTTGCACGGGTAATCATATCTACCTAGAATGCTTTTTCCTAGTTTTTCTCAGCTCTGTTCAAATACTTTGTCATAGAGGACTTTCCTGGCCAGATTATATAAAACTGCATGTTCTGCTCTCCTACACTCCTTATTCCCCACACCTTTTTTTTTTCTATATAGAACTTATCATCACCTGATAGAATATATGTTTATTTGCTATTTGTCTATTCCAAGAATGACAGAATTTTGTTATATTTATGACATACTCTAGTACCTAGGACATGTAGTGATTATATTTATTCAATAAATAAGTATTGAATTAAATAATTTGTATAGCTGATTTTCACAAGTGGGAGTCGCTATGTCAAGTCTAACTATGAATTTCTATAGAAAAAGGTATACATTGTATCCAAGGTAGCCCAGCCTATCCTTAAACTATATTTTAAAAAGATGTAATAGAAATATTATTTAATGGCTTATTATTATATGATTTTTGACAATGGATATAGTAGGGGACAAATTATGTCTCTTAAAAACTACTACTTCATGACAAAAAAATTCTGACATTCCTGTTGTGATCCTTTACGGCTATTATTGTTATTTATCCCAGTATTAACATTTTATATTTGTTCCACTAATTGTTATATTCTCTTTGAAATATTAAGTATTTAAAGCACAACTAAGCTATTTTTATAGCTGATTTGCACAAGTGGGAGCCAATATATCAATTCTAACTCAGAATTTTTATAGATAAATATACATGTAATACCCCAGGTAGACAAACATATGTGCGCCATGTTTGTTACCCTCTCTTTGAAAATTAATGCTGTCGGAATTAATTACCTGACTTGTTTCCACAAAGCCTCTAATGATTATAATTAAGGTTCTGGACTGCAGGAAAGAAAATAAGCTTTACTTTACTTTTATGTGTTACATTTTTATATCTTTGGGTGTTTTGTTTTTTCTCTCTCCAATGGAAGTCTATTAATACAAAATTCAGACATGTTTGTCTGGCTCTCTCACACACATGGATGAAGCCGTGTTTGGCTTTTCTAAACATAGAATATTATACCAACTGCCACATCTGCAGCCTCATGGGGTCAGAAGTGCAGCTGCTTAGGCTTGGGGATTTCCTATGACAGGACTTGAAAAACAGAGTGTTTCATCAAGATTTCATTTGGGACTAACAGAAACATCTTGACCACTGAAATTTTGAAAAAATACTTTTAGTAGAAAATGATCCTTGGCAATTATCTCATCCAACACCGTTCATGTAACAATAAGAAAAATTGAAATATCCCTCACACCCTTGAATAATTGCTGGTTTCATTTACCCTCATCTGCCGTGGCTTGATGTCTGTTTATTAAAACTGCCCAAGCCCTTCTTTAGAACTGCCATACATATCTAGTTGTTCCCTCTATAATTATTCTTCTCTGATGTTTGTATCCCTGGTTCCTTCATGTCATTTTGGTCTCAGCTTAAAGGTCACTTGCTCAGAGAGGTCTTCCCTGGCAACCCAATCTAAAGCAGGCTTCAGTAACCTGCTAGCATATCCATTATGTAGAATTCTCAGAGTAGTGTGCCTCACTGTCTTCTTTCTGGAGTGTTTGCTTTTATATTTATTACGTGTTTATTGTGCATCTCACTACATTACAGCCTTGATTGTGCTGTTCACTGCTATATCCCCAGTGACTAAAACATTTCCTGGCAGTTAGTTGGTACTCAATAATTATTTGTTGGATGAATATAATCCCTGTTACTTCTCATATTTGTATAAATGATTAAAAACCAAGAGGGACCTAAGAATGTAGAACCCAACAAATATGGGCTCCCCTCCAGGCTCATCATGGGTCATTAAACAAACACCAGGTTACCTGACCTGATCTTCATAGGCCATCAAGGTAACATGCCCAGGTGTTTTTTATCTTGTTAGACTACTCTGTGATAAACATATTCATCACAATATGTTTTTTAGTTTGTTGCTGACATGTACCTCCCATCACCAAGTACCATCTTGCTTTCCTACCTGTGAAAAGGAAAAGACTGCTTTCTTGATGTTTTCCTTTTAATGAAATATTTTGCTTAAGTATTTTACATGAGTTATGTTAAAATATAGAAAATCATTTTTTCTTATCAGAAACACAGGTTAATTACATTAACTCAATTATTTTTTTTTGAGCACCTACTATGCATCAGACTCTTTTCTCATTGAGTTTGGGGAGAAGCAGACAATAAATAACTCTGTGCATGGCAAGTGCTGTGTCAATCCATTCATGTGTTATTATATCCTTATTACAATTCTTTGATGAAGGAATTATTCCTTTTAAAATAACATCTTAGAGAAATTGCTTCAGAAGAGTGAAGACAGCATACAGATTCACACTGGTAGTGGCAGAGTTGCAATTTGAACATAAATTTTTTATTACTCCAAAGCCTCCCTTTGTACTTTATTGCTTGGGGGGAAATTCTATGAAAATTTTAGTAATAATAAAAAACTGTGAGCCTTATAAAGCTTTAAAAGAGTTACAATTGATCAAAAAATAAATTACCCATTCAAATAGAGAGTTTGGCTATGTGGTCATAGAAAATAAGTACATATACATTACTGTTATACATTAAATACATAATATATTTAAACATCTAAAAATGGATTGTATTATAAATTAGACCTCATCAAATGACCATTCAGATATAGAATCTATCAGTTATTGTCCAGAGAATCATGAAGATAGCTCTAATTGTTTTAAAGTGTTTAAAGTGGACCTTATGGGCACTTAGGCTGTTTCCAGATCTTAGCTATGGTGAATTGTGCTGCTATGAACATATGGGTGCATATATCCTTTCTGATTGGTGTTTCTGGTTTCTTGGGATATATTCCTAGAAGTGGGATCACAGGGTCAAATGGGAGTTCCATTTCCAGTTTTTTGAGGAAACTCCATACTGTCTTCCATAGTGGCTGCACCAGTCTGCATTCCCACCAGCAGTGCACAAGTGTTCCTTTTTCTCCACATCCTCTCCAGCACTTGTCGTTTGTTGATTTGTTGATGATAGCCATTCTGACAGGTGTGAGATGGTACCTCATTGTTGTTTTGATTTGCATCTCTCGGATGATTAGTGACTTTGAGCATGTTTTCATATGTCTCTTGGCTTTCTGAATGTCCTCTTTTGAAAGGTGTCTATTTAGATCCTTTGCCCATTTTTTGATTGGATTGTTTATCTTCTTTTTGTTAAGTTGTATGAGTTCCCTATAAATTTTGGAGATTAGGCCCTTATCAGATATGACGTTGGCAAATATGTTTTCCCACGCAGTGGGTTTTCTTGTTGTTTTGTTGATGGTTTCTTTTGCTGTGCAGAAGCTTTTTATTTTGATGTAGTCCCATTTGTTCATTTTCTCTTTAGTTTCAACTGCCCTAGGAGCTGTATCAGTGAAGAAATTGCTTTGGCATATGTCTGAGATTTTGTTGCCTTTGGATTCTTCTAGAATTTTTATGGTTTCCTGTCGTACATTTAAGTCCTTTATCCATTTTGAGTTTATTTTTGTGTATGGTGTAAGTTGGTGGTCTAGTTTCATTTTCTTGCATGTATCTGTCCAATTTTCCCAGCACCATTTATTGAAGAGACTGTCTTGACTCCATTGTATGTTCTTGCCTCCTTTGTCAAATATTAATTGAGCGTATTGGTTGGGGCTGATTTCTGGGCTCTCTATTCTATTCCATTGATCTATATGTCTGTTCTTGTGCCAGTACCAGGCAGTTTTGAGAACAGTGGCTTTGTAATACAGCTTGATATCTGGCATTGAGATCCCACCTACTTTGTTCTTTCTCAGGATCGCTGCAGCTATTCGGGGTCTTTTTTTATTCCAGATGAATTTTTGGAGAGTTCGTTCTAGATCTTTGAAGTAGGCCATTGGTATTTTAATGGGAAGTGCGTTGAATTTATAGATTGCTTTGGGTAGTATGGACATTTTAATGATGTTGATTCTACCAATCCAAGAACATGGTATGTTCTTCCATCTCTTTATGTCTTCCTCTATCTCTTTTTTCAATGTCCTGTAGTTTTCTGAGTAGAGGTCTTTTACCTCTTTAGTTAAGTTTATTCCTAGGTAGCTTAATTTTTTTGGTGCGATGGTAAATGGGATTGTTTTTATAATCTCTCTTTCTGAAAGTTCACTATTGGTGTATAGAAATGCCTCAGATTTCTTGGGGTTAATTTTGTATCCTGCTACATTGCCAAATTCATGTATTAAGTCTAGTAGTTTTTTGATGGAGTCTCTAGGGTTTTGTATGTATAATATCATGTCGTCTGCAAATAAGGACAGTTTTACTTCCTCTTTTCCAATTTGGATGCCTTTTATTTCTTCTTCTTGTCTAATTGCAATGGCTAATACTTCCAGTACTATGTTGAACAGGAGTGGTGAGAGTGGGCATCCTTGTCTTGTTCCTGTTCTTAGGGGAAATGGTGTTAGTTTTTGTCCATTGAGTATGATGTTGGCTGTGGGCCTGTCATATATGGCTTTTATTATGTTGAGGTATGATCCTTCTATTCCCACCTTGCTGAGAGTTTTTATCAAAAATGGGTGTTGGATTTTGTCGAATGCTTTTTCTGCATCAATTGATATGACCATGTGGTTTTTTTCTTTCAATTTGTTTATGTGATGTATTACGTTTATTGATTTACGGATGTTGTACCATCCTTGCATTCCTGGGATAAATCCTACTTGGTCATGGTGTATGATCTTTCTGATGTACTGTTGGATCCGATTTGCTAAGATTTTGTTGAGGATTTTGGCATCTATGTTCATGAGGGATATTGGCCTGTAATTCTCTTTCATTGTGTTGTCTTTACCTGGTTTTGGTATTAGGGTGATGCTGGCTTCATAGAATGAGCTTGGAAGTGTTCCTTCCTCCTGAATTTTTTGTAGTAGTCTGAGGAGGATAGGTTTTAGTTCTTCCTTGAAAGTTTGGTAAAACTCCCCTGAGAAGCCATCTGGTCCTGGGCTTTTGTTTGCTGGGAGCTTTTTGATGACTGCTTCAATTTCTTCCATAGTTATTGGCCTATTGAGGTTTTTAGATTCTTCCTGATTGAGTTTTGGAATGTTGTATTTTCCTAGGAATTTGTCCATTTCCTCCAGGTTGTCTAGTTTGTTGGAGTAGAGCTGTCCATAGTATTGTTTAACAATCATTTGTATTTCTGTGGGGTCTGTTGTTATTTCGCCTCTATCATTTCTGATTTGGTTTATTTGGGTCCTCTCTCTTTGCTTCTTGGTGAGCCTGGCTAGAGGTTTGTCGATCTTGTTTATCCTTTCAAAGAACCAGCTCTTGGTTTCATTGATTTTCTGTATTGTTTTTTTGGTCTCTATGTCATTTATTTCTGCTCTAATCTTTATTATCTCCTTCCTTCTGCTCACTCTGGGGTTTTCTTGTTGCTCTCTTTCTAATTCTTTGAGTTGAAGAGTTAGATGATTTACTACCATTTTTTCTTGTTTTTTGAGATAGGCCTGTAGAGCTATAAACTTCCCTCTCAGGACTGCTTTCATTGTGTCCCATAGGTTTTGGATTGTTGTGTTTTCATTGTCATTAGTGTCCAGGATGTTTTTAATTTCTTCTTTGATGTCATTGGTAACCCAATCAATATTTAATAACATGCTATTCAGCTTCCAAGTGTTTGAGTATTTTGGGTTGTTTTTATTGTAGTTTATTTCTAACATTATGCCATCGTGGTCTGAGAAGAAGCTTTTTATGATTTCAATCTTCTTGAATTTGTGGAGACTTTGCTTGTGACCCAATATGTGGTCTATTTTTGAATATGTCCCATGAGCACCTGAGAGGAATGTATATTCCATGGCTTTGGGGTGAAGTGTTCTGAAGATGTCAATTAAGTCCATCTGATCTAGTGAGTCATTTAGGATTGCTGTTTCTTTGCTGATTGTTTGTCTAGCGGGCTTATCCAGTGGTGTCAGTGGTGTATTAAAGTCCCCTACTATGATTGTATTGTTGTCGATCTCTCCTTTGATATCTTCCAGGAGTTTTTTTATGTATTTGGGTGCTCCTGCATTGGGTGCATATATGTTTACCAGGGTTATATCTTCTTGTTGTATTGATCCCTTTAGTATTATGAAGTGGCCTTCCTTATCTCTTGTTATGGCCTTCACTTTGAGGTCTATTTTGTCTGATATAAGTATTGCTACCCCAGCTTTCTTTTCCTTTCCATTTGCCTGAAAGATATTTTTCCATCCCTTCACTTTCAGTCTGTGTGAGTCCCTTCTAATGAGGTGGGTCTCTTGTAGACAGCAGATGTATGGGTCATGTTTTTTTATCCATTCAGCCACTCGATGTCTTTTGGTTGGAGCATTTAGTCCGTTTACGTTTAAAGTTATTATTGAAAGGTACTTGTTTATAGCCATTTCTTTTTGTGTGTGGCTGTTTTCTTTCTGAGCTTTTTATTCCTTCTTTTTACACCAGTCCCTTTAGCATTTCTTGCATTGCAGGCTTGGTGGTGATAAACTCCCTTAGCCTTTTTTTGTCTGTGAAGCTTCTTATTTCCCCTTCAATTTTGAATGATAGCCTTGCTGGATAGAGTATTCTTGGGTTCAGTCCTTTGCTTTGCATCACTTTGTAAATTTCTGTCCATTCTTTTCTGGCCTGATGTGTTTCTGTTGAGAAATCATTTGATAATCTAATGTGAGATCCCTTGTATGTAACTTTCCGTCTCTCTCTTGCAGCCTGTAAGATTCTCTCTTTGTCCTGAACATTTGCCATGGTAATTATGATGTGTCTTGGTGTGGGTCTTTTCGGGTTCACCTTGTTTGGGACTCTCTGTGCTTGTGTGACTTTTTTCTTCCCCACTTCAGGGAAGTTTTCTGATATTATTTCTTCGAGTAGGTTTTCTAATCCTTGTTCATCTTTCTGTTGTTCTGGCACCCCTATTATTCGTATGTTGTTTCGTTTCATGTTGTCCCAAAGCTCCCTTAGGCTCTCCTCCTGTCTTTTAATTTTTTTCTCCAATTGCAGTACAGTTTGGGTGTGTTTTGCTTCCTTGTCTTCTAATTCACTAATTCGGTCCTCCGCTTCTCCTAGTCTACTGTTGATGCTTTCAATGGTGTTTTTTATTGCAGCTATATCGCTCTTCATTTCTTCTTGGGTCTTGCATAAGTTATTGATTTTTTCATCTGTTTCTTCTTGCTTCTTGCATAAGTAGTTGATTTTTTCCTCCATCCGGTTTATGCACGCTAGGACCCTTATTCTGAATTCTTTTTCTGTCATGTTGCATGCCTCTGTCTCACTTAGCTGCTTTTCTGGCGAGTCCTCCTTTTCTTTCCTTTGGGGGTTTCTTTGCCTACCCATGTTTGATCTCACTGACATATCTAGATGTTGAGTCGTTCAGTGGCTGCTCCCTGGGTGGCAGTGGCTCCTTGGGCTGTGGTTGCTCCTTGGGTGGTTGCGGTAGCAGCTGCTCCTCAGTTGGCAGCAGCTCCTCTGGTGGGTGTTGTTCACAGCTGTGGTGGCTCTTCTGGCTGGTGGGGGGAGGCTTCACGTACAGCTGCTGTTCCTCAGACAGAGGGTGTGGTGATCAGGAGGCTGCTGTTGCTTGGATCTGCTTAGTCCTGCCAGGTATTTAGGAGAGTGTTGAATTTCCCTGTGATACACTGTTCCTCCGTGTTGTAAATCACAGTCCTGATTTTAAAGCAGGCCGTATTTGTGATCCAGACTGCCTTAATTTGTGTTCACCTAAGAGTCAGTTTGTGGCTCAGCCTCTGGGTGGCAGTGTTTTGGGGTTGGCCTCTGAGGCTATACGGCTTCTCTACTTAAAACTGGTTTGGGGAGGTCAACTGCCCAGAGCTGGTTCTTAAATAATCGTTACCCTGCTCTGCCGACCTTAGATTCTGATAGACAGACGAGCCAGTCCTAACGTCCATCAATGTCGCTATGGTAATCCTCCAGCTATCTTGCTATCTAGACCCTGGCAGATGCTGGTGAGGACCCCAGCTCTGTTCCAGGATTCTACTACATTGTAAAATCCAAATTTGTGTTTTGAACATGGAAATCTTTTGGAGGCAAGGAGATATTGGTAAGTATCATGGATATAAGTGCTTCCAATGGGGAATCTCGGGTCTGTGTTTACATGGAAGTCATATAAGTACATTGCCAGCATCTCTTTGGGGTCTTGAGAGTAAGTAAGAAATGAGGCATTTTGTGATTGTGTGAGTAGGTATAACATGGACAGAATGAAGCTTAAAACTTCAAGTTCTACAGCCCCATTTAACCATCCAGGAAGATCTTTATACAATATTTGAACCAAACTGCTGATGCTTTTATTACTAGTATTTTGGAGTTAATTCAGTTGTCATGAATAGCTCTTTGGCATATGAAAATGAGAGAAGTTAAAGCTCATAAAATATTGGAGTCTCTTAATGCTGAATATATGCAATGCCAAAACAATCAGCTGAGTCAGCCATATAACTGGTTAAATCATAGGAGTCTTAGCCAATTTTTATTCATTTAGTCATTTCAAAAGCATTTATTCATTGTTTATAGGTATACTGGAAAACACAGTTGGATACACAGTATTTTTACCTTCAGAAATTTCATGATCAAGGTGTACAAAATGAGACATGCATACTCACATTAAAATTTAAATGATAATTCAAGAGGCAGCACAGGCAGTCTATGATTAAGTGTCATATGAATAGTATGAACAATAAATGATATGAGTTTATAAAGACCAAAGAAGTCACTGTGGAAAAACTTGTAATTGATTTGTTTTGGATTGAATTATGAATGAGTTAGAGTTGGATCAGTGGAGGCTGTTCCAAGCTGGGGGCAGGGGGTGGTTCAAAATTGATTTGAATGCACGAAACTAGGAATTAGCTTGTCATCTTTGGGAGGTGGCGGGGAACTGTAAAGGAGTTCCTGACCATATTGTGCAGATCCTTGATTGGCAGGTTAAGACATTTGGACTTCGTTCTGAGAATGATGAAGAATCATGGATGGTTTTCTACAGGGAAGTAGAAGGACAAGGACAATATGTTAGAATGATTACTCTAATAAAAATGTGCACGATTTCTTGAAACTAGAGAGAGATGAGAAAGGAAGAAAGCAGTTTGAAAACTGGTTCTTAAACTTTAATGTGCTTAAGAATCCACCAAGGTAGCTTGTTAAAATTGCAGATTCCTGGACCTTACCCCAAAGTTCTGATTAAGTCTGGAGAGGGCCCTTAATCTTCATTTTAACAAATGATTCTGATTTAAGTGGTTTTCCGACCACTTTTTGGATAATACTAAATTAGAAATCTATCACAACAATCTCGGAGTGAAGTGGTGAAGGTTTGTACTATAATTTTGGAAGTAGGAAGGAAAAATAAGTGATGACTGTAGAAGATATAGTTAAGGAAGAGTTGATAAGACTCAGAAATGTTTAGATATAAGAAATCAAAGAGAAGAAATAGTCTAAGCTGTTATCAATGTATTTAATTCAACATACTTGGTAATTTTTGTTTATACAAGTTCATGTCCTAGTCAATTAATTCACTTAAAAGAGTCAGCACAAAAAGATAATGGCCAAATGTGAACTAAGGATAAAATACTATAAGAAATAATGGATATGATTATACATGTAGATAAAAAGGAAATACAGGAAAAATCCACCACTTTGTATTATATTTAAATATATTCTAATGATTATTTTCTGCATCATGGATTGAACTAATTCTTAGTCAAGGTTCCCAAATTATGTTTTGAAAATAGATGTAGAATTTTTATTTTTATTGTTGAAACTATTACAGAGGTCTGTCACTTTTTTCCTCCTTTGACCTCCATGGATTATACAAATCTTCCCCATTTAGCAAAAAGAACAACTGTAGGGAATATATAAGAATAACTCTGTAGTTATGGTTGTCCTACATTCTAAACTTGGGAAAATAATTCTAAGTACAAATAATCCATCCTGAACGTAAAGATACACAGAACACATTGGTGGTTGCCATAGGTAAGGGGTGATTGAGCAAACGAAATTGGTATAGATGATCAAAAGGTACAAATTTTCAATTTTAAAATAAATAAGTCCTGGGGATGTAATGTACAACATGGTGACTAAAGTTAATAATATCATATTGTATGTCTGAAAGTTGCTAAGAGATTGAATCTTAAAAGTCCTTACAACAAGAAAAACATTGTAACCAAATGTAGTGATGGATATTAACTGAACTTATAGTGGTCATCATTTCATAATATGTACATATTATGCTGCATACCTGAAACTAATATAATGATATTTATCTCAATAACAAATAATAATAGTTTTCATTTCCTAGAGACCTGTCAGACTATGAACCCCAATTCTTGGTTTGGACAATGTAGTTACTGTATTTACAGTTCATAGTGAGTAAATCATGGACCATATTTTAGGTAGTTCCGAGGACAAACCCAGAAGAAAATCTTGAGAAGGTTTTTACTTTTAGATTCTAGCTTATTCATTAAGCTATCAGAAATGGCACTGATGAAAGTAGGAGGAAAATTAAATTTTAAGTAGAAATTATAATAATTACCAGAATTGTTTCAGTTTTATATTGATGCAAATTTTGGAGTCATAGTGCTTCCACTGAAACAGTAACCAATAATCAAAAGCAACATTTTCAAAAGTAAGTCCATCTTTTCTTTAAAAAATGTTATTCTTTATTTCATACCTTCCTTTACACACATGAACAAATTATTTGGCCTTTTAGTTAATATCATCTAAGTATGTTTATAGATTACCTTCAGAGTTAATATGAGGTATAATGTGGCATGAGGAACTGGAAATGTTTCTTTCACATGGATATGGCCTAAAAGTACATAATTTCATAAATTTAAAAGTTGTTAGTTTCACCAACAGAAAGAAAAAAAATAAAGAAAGCAAGAACTTTGAAAAGTTAAAATATTGTAAATAAGTCCGTTTCAGTGAAGTGTAAGTAATAATCATATTCTTTAATGCTTTGCAAGGTTTGAAGGTGGGAAGGCTTTGATCTTTTAAAAGGGATGGGGGAAGTCCAGTAAAGAAGGAGGACCTGGGAGAAGTTTTAGCTCAGGGGAAAAGGGTGTAGCAAGGAAAATCCGAAGACAAAAGGCAAGCAGTGTCTTCATTTGCTCTGGCAGCTGGGAGTTGTGAGCAGAATAGCTCTTCCTTTGGGGTCAGCCTAAGTCAGAAATATGCCCTGGATTTCACACAGCCTCTCATCCCCTCGGTCTCCTCTGGGCTGACTTAAAAGCTACTGAAATCATCTTCGGGGACCTGCCTCACTATGGCCCAATCACAACAGGGAATATTTCCTCATAGAGAGAATGTTAGAAATGGTGGTTTGTTAGCGACATAACTTTTCATCTAGTATTTTTAACATTTTATTGATAGTCATCAAACTGCTTCTATAAAGAATCAGTAAATACAAGTAGGTAAAGGCAATACAGTTGCAATACAAATAAATAATATATTAATAAATAATAATACAATAATAAACTGTGTTTCATGTACTCACACCTGTAAACCTACTTTTGTCCACCCCTCTATTTTAGACTTTGTAGGATATACAGTCTCTGTCACAGCCACTCAACTCTACCACTGCAGCATGGAAGCATTTGTAGACAATCAGTAAATGACCAGATGTAGCTGTGCCCCAATAAAACTTGGTTTACAAAAACAGGTGGTAAGCTGGATGTGTGTTGTAGCCATAGTTTGCCAATCTCTGTTTTATTGCAATATATGGTGTTTTTATTATGGATTAATAGGCTGGTTTAGAAAAATACCACTTTTCCTGGCTAATGAGCTAGCTAGTTTATCTAGCATAGTTTCCCTAAAGGAATAGATTCCAAATTAAAAACAGATAGGAACCTGACAAATACTAGATCTGTAAATTCCTTTGAAAACATAAAAGAAGTAGATAAATAAGGGGCAGAATTTGGGTTGCAATATTTTCTAGTTGTGTAACATTTTGGCCCATAGTTCAGGACACCTCTTTCTCATCCATGAAGTAGGACTAATAATACCGACCTATCAATTGCTGAGTATAAATGAAGTGCCTATTAGAACAACGTGTCAGTAGGTCCCCAGTAAATGTTAGTTTTCTTCCTTGTTCTCCATATGCCAAAAACACATACAGAGCAGAAATAAAAATAGAAACAAAGCAGAGCAATAGGCAAAAATAGTTTCAGTTTTAAGGTATAGCGGGTATTTTCTCACTAAAATACTCATTGCTGACTTAAAGGCACAGTCTTATTACTACTTGGGTGTAGCTCATAATTTTTAAGTGTTCAGCACCTAACATGATACTGTGATGGGTTTGGTTTCTTTACTTTCCTCATTTCCTAAATGTTCTATAAATTATATGTATTGTATGTGCATATATATATGCATATATACATATGTAAAATAATGTATATATGTGTGTAGAGTTATGTATACATGTATTACTTATGTGCCAGATACTATGCCGAGCATTTTGCATCTATTACCTCATTTAATCCTAACAGTAACTTTGCAAAGTTGGTTCTATTATCATCCCGATGTTATAGATGAAAACTGACACTTGATGTAGCTTACATATGGTTACACATCTAAAGTCTCAGAGCTGGAACTGAAACTCAGGGCTTTCTGGTGGTCTGCCCATTCTCTTAACAATGATGATGAATGACATACTTTTTAAAATAAAAATATTATTTCAATGCAATAAGATTATTGGTTTGGCCATTTTGACTGAATGCCTTCATCATTATGGGTTACTCGACCAACGTCAAAGAAGAACTGAGTTAGTAAATCCAATGCATGGTTTATAATTGGTCAATTAGTCCACATCTTTGAACCTGCATGGTGGCCATTGCCCATAAATCTAGATCTACATTTGCTTTACTCCCAAAAGCTTTCTGAACAATTCATTGTGTTCAGAAGATGATATTTCCATTATTTGTGCATGAAGAAAATATGCTGTTTTCCATGCACCAAGCCAGGGGTGGGCAGTAGGGAGAGAAATTACTCAGCCTTAGTAATAGAGGCCATAAATTTTCCATTTATTTTAAAATGACGGTGTCATGCTGAGGAAAATAATGGTTCATTTCCTTCTTCTCCCTCCAAATACTATGTCAAAACTACATTGTTTAAAATAAATAAAATCCCATGTCATTGGGAAGATAGAGTAAGCAAGCAAACATTTTAAAAATATTAATAACATGTTGGAGAGCCTGCATGTAATTATGAATTGTATTTTTTCTTCTCCTGGTTCTTAGTTTCTTCTACTCCATTTTTACAATCTATCAAAAGAAACAGCATCTTTTTCCCCAAATGTTAATTCATTATTTCATTTGTTTTGCATTCACAATGAAAGGGAATAACTGGATTGCAATTCAAGTTAGCTTGTGAGTGTGCTCCACAGGGAAGGAACATGCATTCCTTGAGGACAGATTAGGAAACTAGTCTTCCCTCAATACCAGGAGCCTCTTGGAAGTCTTGTTTACTTCAGGTCTTAAGAGTCATTTGTGATACTGCTGAAAAATAATACGTTAGTTATCACTTGAGAAAAGGCCATTTCATTTAATAAATTGAACTTATTCATCTTACAATTAATATCAGCCATAGCTACGGTAGGCTCTGAATTTTGGTGGTCTTGGATAATTATCTAAGAGTAGCTTCAGACCCCTTGGAGACTAATGAATTAAATTTGAACAGTCAGTCCTAGAATGGCTTTATTCCTGCAAAGTGGGAGCAATTTCCCCTTCCCTTATCTATTGTAGGTTTCTATTTTGGGCACCTGAGAGTTGGGTGCCTGCTGGAGTTTCTTTCACTGTGTTTCCCACACTTAATTGCTTTTTGATTCAGGGAGATAAAGGAGGGAGAAAGCAATAAAAAGGAAATGTGAGTGTGTGTGTGCATGTGTGTGTGTGTGTGTGTGCATATGGAATTGTGCAGTATTTTGTACAAGATCCTGAGTAAAGACAAACCTGGGTTTAAATTTATAATCTCATTTAATCACCATCATCATCATCATCATAGCAACAATACAGTAGCAGCAAATTCTACTGAGTGCATAAAATGACAGGCCTTGGATTAAATGCTTGAATTACGTTATTTAATTCTTACAAAACGCTATCATGTTTATTTTGTCACTGTTGTATTTCACAGATGAGGAAACTAGGCTTAGCAAAGTTTCAAAACTCACCCCCAAATCACACAACTTTGGGAGATTCAAATTGATTGATTCCTTTACATATCCTGTTAACCATATGTTCTATTTTATTTATGAGGAAATTGGACATGAGAATAGAGGGTAAGGTCCTGGGACTTCAGAGAGGCAGCAGAGAACACTGGTTTAGAACAAGAGCCCTGCAAGCCGCAGTGTGAATTGTAACCCTGGCTTTACCCATGATATATTTGTGACCTTGGATAAGTTACTACTTTCTATGCGTCTCAGTTTCCTTATATGTACAGTGGGGATCATAAATTAAATCCTGAAAAGCAGTCAGAACTATGGTTGGCTCATAGTAAACTACAAAAGTGTTAGTTGTCACTGAAATTTAGGTATTCTGCCCTTTATTGTCTTACTAGAGGCCCAGTGTATGGAATTCGTGCATGGGAGGGGGGTCCCTCAGCCCAACCTGCACCCTCTCCATTCCAAGACCCCTAAGGGGATGTCCGACTGCCGGTTTAGGCCCGATCCCACATCGGGCCTAAACCGGCAATAAGACATCCCTCTCATAATCTGGGACCGCTGGCTCCTAACCACTCACCTGCCTGCCTGCCTGCCTGATCACCCCTAACCACTCTGCCTGCCAGCCTGGTCTCCCTAACTGTCCTCCCCTGCTGGCCTGGTCACCTCTAACCACCTCTGCCTTGGCCCCCGCCACTGTGGCTTTGTCTGGAGGGACATCTGGAAGGACGTCTGGTCTAATTAGCATATTACCCTTTATTAGTATAGATAATTTTACCTCTTAGAGCAGTTAGACATTAAATGAGTGGCCTGATTTGCGATGTATCACATTTTTTATACACCAAAACAGTTTGGAGAATGAGAAGATAGAACATCTTTTTCTCGGCCCCATCCATCTTTTATTTTAAACTATTTTAATTCTGCTTTCTTTTATGCTATCTCTACTTCTTGATCTTTAGGCAACTATCCAGAGTTCTTATTGGTTGTTACCAATCCCTGCTGTGATGTTTGCTGATTGCTAAAATGATAGATGATGAGGAACATTATATTTTAATGGCAGATATTTGAACTATTAAAATCCTTCCGGATCCTTGGAAGGAAACTTTCTGGAAATGAAGATATATGGGGTAAATACAGGGTGTCCCCAAAAATGTATACACACACTTTGAATAATTATAAAGGCAGTGTTTACTAAAATACATTTCATTTTCAGCTGATAGCTGTTAAAGTGCTTATGCCTTTTTGCAGGGACTGTGTATGAATATATGTGTGTTGAGAAAGAACAAATCATAGAGAAAGAATAGGGTAGATTCATTTTGCATTGGGAGCTACACATACCTTTTCACAAAAATGTTTACCCAAATTCAGTGTTAATTTAAAAGCTAAACTTTGAAATGAGGATCAATTGTATTCTAAAGAAATTTGCAATTATTTTAGCTCAGAACTCTATTTGGATTCCCCATATTTTTTATGCTGCCACAGTTTTAAGAGTTTGTCTAGGGACTTAATTTGGGGAGCTTACAAATACAGAGTGTTTACAAATGGCCTGCAGCTTTCTCTTCTGCAGATGGAATATTTGTTCCACATGCCCACTGCCTGTTCCTACCCCGCTCAGTTTTATCTGTTCTGCTGGTCATAATGTGGATTCATTGCCTGTGGATGTTTATGTTTTTATTATACTATATTCATTATATTCAAAATAATCTTTGTAGTGTATAGGTTATAGAACATATTATTTATGAACCAAAATCTTATCAACACATTGCATCTACCTGTGAGCTTCTTCCTTCACCTATTGGCCATCTTTCATTCCCTGCTTACCAAATAACAACCTAAATTTTGTGAATTTTGTAACAATCGATTTTTTAAAACTTCATAAAATGTCACATATCTATGTATCCTCTAAAACCTTGCAACTTAAGTGTGGTCTGCAGACCTGTAGTATTGGGGTCACCTGGAAGCTTATTAGACATACAGAACCTCAGCCCTGCCGCCCGCCCCCCCGCCACCCCTGTCTACTGAACCAGAATCTGCATTTCAGTAAAATCCCCTAGAGATTCATATGCACATTAGGTGGGTGAGCTCTGCTCCAAATATATTATTTTTTTTTTACGTTATTGTTATTGTTGACACAATTAGAGACGTCCCCATTCCCCCTACCCCCCTTCCTTCTGGCCCTCATCGGGCCTAAACCAGCCATCAGCAAATTGTTGTCTGTGTCTATGGGCTATGCATATATGTTTTTTTGGCTAATCCCTTCTCTTTCTTTCATCCATTCTCCCTTCATCCCTCCCCTCTAACAGCTGTCGGTCTGTTCCATTTATCTATGCCTCTTTTTTTGTTTATGAGTTTATTTTAGTTCATTAGATTTATTTTCTTACTTGTTTCTTGTTTTTTTAGCCCAATAGGATGGTATAGTGTTTGTCATCTGCCTGTTGCTTCATTAACTCAACAAGGCATTTCTAAGATTGCTCCAAGTTGCCTAGCATAGTTGTTCATGGCTGCATGATATATTTGTGTGAATATCCCAGAATCTATCTTTTCTTTTATTGTTAAATATTGAGATTATATCCAGCTTTTTGTTATAATGCACAATCCTGCTATAAACATTCAGGTACATGTTTCCTGATGAGTGTGTAAGAAGGTCTCTGTGTCAAATACCCAGGAGTGAAATTGTGAAGGATAATGCATGTGAATAGTCATCTTTACCACATAATGAAAATTGTTTTCCCATGAGCAGTGTATGAGTTCCCATTCATCTACATCAGAGGTGGGGAACATCCGGCCTGCAGGCTGAAATCATTTGGTCTGGCCCTGCCAAGGCATTAGGGGTGAGCTAATTAAATGTTTGACCAAATATAACAGGCTAATTTTTAAATTGATAATTTTGTATGGCCTGAGAATGATGTTATGAATATCCAAATGGCCTTTGGCAGAAAAAGGATCCCTACCCCTGATCTACATCTTTACCGACACATGGTATCATCAGGATTCTTATTTTTTTGCCAACCTAGCAGACATTACATGCCCTCTCTATGGTCTGTACTTGCATTTCCCTGATTACTAATGAGATTGATCAATTATTCTTGTTTTACAAGTCACCATTCTGGTTTCCTCTTCTTTGAAATGCCTTTTGTGTGTGTATTTTGCCTATTTTCCACTGTTTTTTCTTAGTGATTTATAGGTGTACTTATTTTTTAAAATAGCCCTTTGAGAGTTACATGTGTTGCAACATTTTCTCCCAGTTTATGACTTCTCTCACTTTTAATGATCACTGTTGATGAATGGAAGTTCTAAATGTTAAAGTACTTTATCAGTCTTTTCTTTCCCTGTTAGTGCCTTTTGTAAGTTTTTTTAAAGAGAGGAAGGGAGAGGGATAGAGAGTTAGAAACATTGATGAGAGAGAAACATTGATCAGCTGCCTCCTGCACAACTCCTACTGGGGATGTGCCCACAACCAAGGTGCATGTCCTTGACCGGAATCGAACCTGGGACCTTTCGGTCTGCAGGCTGATGCTCTATCCACTGAGCCAAACCAGTTAGGGCGCCTTTTGTAAGTTTTAAAAAAGAAATTCTCCCTTGTACAAAAATCACAATAGCACTCAGCAATACTTCCTTCAAAATATTTAAATACATGCTTTCGCTTTTAAATAATACAACTAGAACTGAGTTCTGTTTTTATGTGATGTGGGAGTCAAGATTTGTTTTTTATCCTATGGCTAACCGATAGTCCCAGCACCATTTATTGAATAATTGTTCCTTTCCCAATAGGGGGCAATGTCATCTCTCTAAAATGTCAAGTTTTCACATATTATAGAGGTATATATTTGGGGTCTTTAATCTGCTTCATTGAACATTTTATGCATCCTTGTGCTAATACTTTACTGTTTTCATTACTACAAATTTATAAACATTAATAATTAGGAAAGTACCCTCACCTATTTGGTTTTTTTAAAAATATATTTTATTGTTTTTTTTACAGAGAGGAAGGGAGAGGGATGGAGAGTTAGAAACATCGATGAGAGAGAAACATCGATCAGCTGCCTCCTGCACAACCCCTACCGGGGATGTGCCCACAACCAAGGTACATGCCCTTGACTGGAATCGAACCTGGGACCCTTCAGTCTGCAGGCTGATGCTCTATCCACTGAGCCAAACCAGTTAGGGCTATTTGTTTTGTTTTTATATAAAATTTTTCTAAGCATCTAAAGTTTCTTAAAATATCCTGTTGGAATTTTGATGAGAATATCATTGAATCTAAGAGATCATTTTATGAAAAATTTCTTCTTCATCACATTGATTATTTCTATTCATGAAAATAGTATCTCTACTTATTTAGGTCTTTTAAAAAAGTAATTTAAAGTTTAAAATTTTTCTCCATAGAGCTCCTAGATACCTTTTATTATGTCTCTTCCTAAGAATATATGTGTGTGTATATATGTGTGTGTGGATATGTATGAAATCTATGAGTTTCTGGTAAATGGAAGAGCAATTGATTCTTGTAAATTAGCACTGTCTAGGATCTACAGTTTACTTTGATTAGAAGTATTAATAATGAGCATTTGCATATTATCCATTGAAAAGGGCATTTCTAATATTTAACTAATATTTTTTCAGCTCTCTAATTCTATGTTAAACCAATCTATTCACTGATATTATTAATCAACTCATCCACTGACATTTTAATTTCAAAAGATCTATGTTTAGTTTCTCCCTTCATCATCCAGGCAAGATCACAGGTTTTGGACTCAGTGTGGCCAAGGCTAAAATCCAGGCTTTGACAACGAACAAGCACCTAACCTTAGGCAAATAACTGTTTATCTTAGCTTTCACTTCTGTGTATGCAAAATGGAGTTAATGCTAAAGAAAAAAACAAAAACAAAAAAAACAAAAACCCTCTATTTTAAGGGTTTTTTTTACAATATTCAACTCTATTTAATAGGAACTTTATAAAATGATAAATATTACCTTAGATTTACATTTTCTTAAGTGAATGAAAAATGCATACATTTTGCTATACCAAGGTCTACCATGTTACTTTTCAGAATCTCAACGTGTAAGATTAAGTCTTCTTCACATTCTGAATCTAAAGATTTTTAACTATTTTTTGGCCTTTGATAGTTAGGCCTAATTTCATAAAAACAGACTACTTCTTATAAACTATTTTGCATCTTTGAAATTGAGAGTGTGGTTTCAAGGTATATTAAGTTTTTAAATTTAATTATCAAACACTAGAAGTTTAGCATCCTCTCTTAAAAGTCAGCTGGGAAGTTTGACAGATGGACATTTAGCACCCCAGTAATAATCCTTCAATTTCTAAGAATCAGCCCAGCTGGCATGACTCAGTGGTTGAGTGTTGATCTATGAACCGGGAGGTTACCATTTGATTCTCAGTCAGGGCCTATGCCAGTGTGGGGCATGCAGGAGGCAGCCAATCGATGATTGTCTCTCATCATTGATGTTTCTATCTCTCTCCCTCTCCTTTCCTTTCTGAAATCAATAAAAATATATATATTTTTTAAATTTCCAAGAATCAGTCACTTTGAAAGTTCTTCAAAATCCCTTCAGAGGAATTTGATAATATCTACTCATTTTAAGTGTATTACTCCTGTCTGATTGGTCACAATTTTGTAGTTATTTCAATGATAAAACAATATACATCTTAAGTACTTATGAATATATTGTTGCCTTATAATAAAATATAGAAGTATAATATTTCAACCTGAAAGAAATATTTTCTTCACTTGGAGTAAATCTTTGTCTCCAGGCATATTTTCATTTTTCTTTATATACAGAATACCTTATCTTTTCAGTGAAGCATTATACTGTAGTCTTTTGAAGAAATTTTAAGTTCATTAGGCATCTACATATAATATATTTAAGTTTAGAATTCAACTATGTGTACTCTCTATGAATACAGTAACAAATTCAAACTCCTTACCATGGCCATCTTGGCTCTCCTTTATCTTTCTTTGTTTCCAAATATAGCCTCCACTTTACTTCACCCCAGGCCACTGGTAGGCTTGGTATCCCTCAAATATAACTAGCTTAATGCTATACCAGTGTCTTTGTACTTGCCCTTTCCATAGCCTAAAATGCTGGCTCATTCCCTTATCTCCTTCAGGTTTCTTGTCATATGCTATCCTGTCAAAGAAGCCTTCTTTGATCACTCTATACTCCTAAACATCATACTTTTCTTTTTTTATTATTCATTTTTATTTTATCTATCTATCTATTTATTTATTATATTGTTTAAGGTATTACAAATAGTAGTACATATGTCTCCTTTTTTTCCCCCCATTGGCCTCCCCCCAGCTTCCCCTACCCCCCCCCCAGTACTTGCCCTCACCCCCCCATCATGCTTTTCTTAATTCACTTTATAATTCTTAGCTACATCTGACATATTTATACATCTACTAGAGGCCTGATGCACAAAGATTTGTGAAAGAATGGGCCTTCCTTCCCCTGGCTGCCTGCACTGCCTTCGCTCCAGCCGGAGCCGCCTTTCCGCCTTCACTCTGTTCTGGAGCTGCCTTTCCGCCTTCCCATGCTGCCCAGAGGCCCAGAGCAGCTGGGGTGGTGTGGAATGCCTGCGTCGTCACCGTGGTGATGACGCAAGTGTCCACCCCACCCCCGGCTGCTCAGCGCCTGTGTATGCAAATTAACCCACTATCTTTGTTGGGTTAATTTGAATACTCACTCCTGATTGGCTGGTGGGCGTCACAAAGGTACAGTCAATTTGCATCTTTCTATTTTATTAGTGTAGATTTGGGTGTATATTTTTCTCTCTTCCAATTAGAACAGGAGAGCCAGAGCATTTCAGTTTTATTCCTTTTTTTCCTCCAGAATTAAGTGGTTGGCATACATTAAGTGTTCAATAATATTTGAATGAATTAACCAATGTTGAGACAATCAGGTGAACAGGCATTTTCTATGTAGAGTTAAGGTCACATAGTCTATATTCAACACCTGCAGGAGACTGGCACAGTCCTTTCAGTCTCTGTTAAAAGACTCACTATGATTTTCAAAATGTTAAAGTGTAAATAAAGAAGTGCACTGTTGCAAGGATTAAATAAAATAATGTAGAAAAAATGTTCAGCAGAATGCCAAAAGTTGAATGTTCAATAAATGCATTAAACATACTTCCATCTAAATTCATCCTTTCCCTCTTTTCTTCTGTCACAACAGAATTGTTGGTTTTTGTTTAGATAAGGACAAATCCTTCCATCTATATCTTAGAGTTCAATCCACCCTCTCCTTCTCAAGGGCAGCACACTATCTATAATTCTTCCTTTTCTTCTCATATCCTTCACTTCTTCTCTCTTTGCACCCTACCTTACTTAAAACGGGATCCACCCAGAAGGGGGCTCTTTTGGTAACTTACCCACAGTCACCATACTGTGCTGAGGAATCACTTCATATGAGGTGATTATCATTATCAGGTGATAGCATACTTTCCCATTTGTCCTTCTCACAGATTTACAGGATACGTGCCATTTTCTGAATGTCCAACAACCCATCTATCAGGTGGGATTTTTTTTGGTGCCAATTTATTCCCAAAATGCCTTTACTCTTTGATGCACCCCAAGACACACAGACAAGCATATATCTTAATCCAAAATGATATTAGCTAATTTCAACTTGTACTTGAGCTCTTGGCCTCAGTTTAGATGCCACTCTCTTTGTGAAGTCTCACTGAGGCTTAAGAATTGAATGTTTTTCCTGTGTTTACAATAGCAGAAAATACACGTCTCTACCAACACCATACCTCTCTCTCTCTCTCTCTCTCTCTCTCTCTGAATTATAATTGATTATGTTTTATTTATGTTTATTTTCCTTTCAACACACTAAGCTCACTGAGGACAAGTTCTTTTTCATGTTTCTCAATGAAATACCAAAGTCTTCATGGAAATTGACATATAAATAGTGATTTCAACCTTTTTTTTATCTCATGGCACACATAAAATAATTACTAAAATTCTGTGGCACACCAAAAAATATAGTCTTTGCTTATCTGACAAAAATAAATAAATATAATTTTGATTTATTCACATAGGATGGCTATTGTTGTGGTGGCTATTGACATTTTTTTTTACTTTAAAATCTAAGGAAAAACAGGTCAGTGCCCTTTACTAAATAGTCAGGTATTGCAAGTTTTAAAAATTCTTTCAGCACACCAGTTGAAAATCGCTGATATAGTATATAAGCAATATTTTCTAACTTGAATTGATGAGTGGAGTCATTAGAAAGTTACAGAATTGGTCTGGCAGTAACCAAACCTGTAGTGCCAAACAACCAGTTGCTGCTGAATTTACAGCAGTGTGCTAGTCAAAGGCAAATATGTTCAAATGCATCAATTCTTAGTTTAACATTTATTGCTTTCTGCTGTTTCTTTTATATTAGAGAAAAAATGCTGAAAAAATGACCTAGTATATTGGAAACAATTTAGTATTGGTGTTTATTGTGGTAAGATTGACAATATTACCTAATATATGTATCTTTTTTTACAACTTTATGACCCCTTCATATATCTTAAGTGAAAACCCTTAGCCTGTTTCTACAAATGTTGAAGACCTGCGTGAAATATAAGGCTTTTTATGCATCCTTTGGCTATTTCTTACTAGGCAGCAATTTGGCCTTGTGTAAGACAATATCTGACAATGAAACAACTTCATATTGATTGGTTAGCATCAAATTGATGCATCCTGACATATAAGATAACACATGTGTGTTTGAATATACAAAAGAAAGTTTCACTTAAATCTTCCTCCCATCACCAAATTAGAAATGGACCCTTAGTTATCATAACTTATCATTAGATTCTGTGTTGTGGTTAGAAATGGTGCTTGCTCTCTCTTAGCTTTAAACTGACATCATGTCTGCCAGAACTCTCTATCATTATTGACAGGAATGTTCTTCCTTGTTAATTGCCCAGCAGTACATTGAGAGATTGATTGGATCACCAGGGCAAATTTGAAATGCGTTGGCAGAAAAGAGTGGTGGTGCTGGTATATGATCATCTCTGTCTCACGCTAATGGCACCAATTAACTGCTTACTTCGGTTTGTTCAGGGAGAATGCACTGATTATTTACCTAAAATTGTCACTTTTTATCCAGTTGTGCTGATGGTGAGTAGGGAAAACTTTCAAGGATGCCTCATATGAACCCAATACTTCATAAGAAGCCTTTCAACTATGCCCATAAAACACCAACATCTATGGTCAATCAATGGGAAAAAAATGGATAATTTATTTAACATGTAAGCATGAAAAACCAACGGGTCAAAAATTATTAAGTGGAAGACTGAGAGTGCTCAAATTTTTATAGTACAAAATTTTCTTTGATCATTAAAGGAACTAGAGTAATAGTTCAAGTGTATATTTTCATAAGACCTGGCCTCTTGAACTGTTTTTTTCCCCCCAGAAAATATTTGAGTCAAAATTCAACTGAGAGCACCTAGAGTGTTTTTGCAACCACATAATGAGGGAGTAGGTCTGAATCTGTGGTCATTGACATAGTGACATTACATAAGGAATTTTTTTCAATGCTGCTGCTTGGGTCCTCCCCCGCAGAAATACTGATTTCATTTGTCTAGGCCGGGCAATGATTTTAAAACTTCAGTCTGAATCAGAATCACCTTGTGAAACCAGTCCAAACCCTATCCTACCCTATCCTATCTAAAGGTCTTTACATGCTAGACTTGTTTTCCAGGTGATTCTGATAACATCAGAAGTTGAAATCACTGATCGAGGGTTCAGCATCAGAAGTTTTCAAAGTTCTCTTGGGGATACTCCCTAGGCCAGTGATGGCGAACCTATGACACGCGTGTCAGAGGTGACACGCAAACTCATTTTTTTGGTTGATTTTTCTTTGTTAAATGGCATTTAAATATATAAAATAAATATCAAAAATATAACTCTTTGTTTTACAATGTTTGCAAATATCAAAAATTTTCTATATGTGACACGGCCCCAGAGTTAAGTTAGGGTTTTTCAAAATGCTGACATGCTGAGCTCAAAAGGTTCACCATTACTGCCCTAGGTGCATCGGAAACCACTGCTTAAAATGATGTTTAGGGTTCTTACACATCTGGCAGGAATAATTAAAACTGGTAACTATTTTTAAACATGTATGGTGTAAAAGGTATTATACTAAGTATTGCTTCATTGTTATAATCACAACACTCTGTGAAGTAGGCAATAATAATACTACTTTGCATGAAGGGGAGTAATTTACCTAAGGTCATATGAATCGGAAGTGGTAGATTGGAACCCAAGCTATCTTACCTCAAAAGTCACATAATAAATGACTAATATCAATATTCTTTTGGAACTATAAAAGAAATTGAAAACTCTTAATGTTGAGAACATGTTAGAAATAATCAAATGATTTGCTTATTTTTAAAAATACACCTATATGCACGCCTATGTTCATAACAGTCTGATTTAAAATAGTTAAGCTCTGGAAAAAGCTCAAGTGTCGATGAGTAGATGAGTGGGTAAAAAAAAAAAAAGCTGTGCTACATTTACACCACGGAATACTATACAACTGTAAAAAGAATGATCTCTTACCATTTGAGACAGCATAGATGGTCCTGGAGAGTATTATGAAATAAGCCAGTCAGAGAAAGATAAGTCTCACGTGATCTCACTCATATGTAGAATCTAATGAACAAAATAAACGGATGAACAAAGTAGATCCAGAGACATAGAAGCATGGAACAGACTGACAAATCTCAGAGGGAAGGCAGGGGTAGGGGTGGGAGTTGAGGGTGAGAGATTAACAGGGGAATTTATATGCATATATGAATAGCCCATGGGCACAGACAATGGTGTGGTGGAGGCCTGGGAGGGGAGGGTGCAGGGTGGAGGGGGTCAATGGGGAAGAAAAGGGGATATCTGTAATACTTTCAATAATAAAGATAAAATTTTTTTAAAATGCAAATGACTTGTAATTATATCATAAAAACAAAAGCATCTTTTTAAAATAGATGGAAATTATTGGAAAAAGAAAGTGTTCATGAATTAAAAGGAAGGAGAGAACTGACAGTGAGAAGGAGGTTTGGTTTGAATTGTTCTATTTATTCGGGGAAAAAAGATCAGACAGTGCTTATACTGTTAGTGTTTGAGAAGTGAAAAGAGTTTCAGATAGAGGTATTTTTCCATCATTATATTGAGGGGAAAGGTGCAAGCATTTCAGAGGACAGAAGAAATTTGTATACTTCTTTAAAATGGTTCCAAATGTTAATAATACAATGAATTAAAAAAGATTTTTAAAAAGCAGTTTACACTGTATAACACTTCTTTTTCTCTTTTTTCATGTTTGGAAAGATAGCAGCTCAATGCCTTTGTAGGCATGAAAAATGCTCTGGCCTCTGCCATTAGTCACCCTTGTGTCTGTGAAGGGGAACATGCCTTAGTCAAGTATGTGTTCAGTCCTATACTGACAGAATTGTGCTTGGGAGACTGCTTTGTTCCTCTCAAGACATGGCCTTTTTCAGGTTCTGTTCATGGGCCACAAATTTCAGTGGAGTTCCACTACTAAATTTTGGAGAAAAGGATGTTTTCTACCATAAAAAGAAAGAAACCCATGAACAGATGCCAAGGGTCTTTTTGCATAATATTAGATGTAATTGCTCCCACTTAGAGGAGACACTTGTGCATTTCATGGACTGTTCTTACTAATGAACAAAGTGAACATTTATTTCCAATAATGTTATTTGCAGAATGGTATCGATACTGAGCACTCACTCTGTTAAGAGCATTGGCTTTCTAGCACTCTGGAGAGTTCGAGAGATGGTTCCTGATTCTTGTACTCTAGTGTGCATTATATGATGTACATAAAATGTACTTATCCAATTATCTTAACATCGAGTGTGTGCAAAGAATAGAATAATTACACTGCCAACAAGCTATTGAGAGTCCGAAATGTATTTATATTTCAAATAATAAAAGGTACAGTGGCAACTCCAACAAAGTCTAATTCTAGAATTATTTTTAACAGTGAATAAGTGACATTTGATCTTTTTTCAGTGGGTAATAAAAAAGATACAGGAAAAATCTGTATATGTATTGCGCTGAAATTCTCTGGGCTCCTAAAATACATTCAACATTGAGGGAAAATACTAATAAAAGAAGGCAAATAAAAATTAAATTTGGATTTTAGCATCAAATACGACTCTACTTTCTGTGGAATAATGATGGTACAACATGTTTTGAAACACTTTGGTAATTGAGCTGTGTTCTTCTGCCGGGAGTGGAAGAAAGGCAAAATTGCAGGAAGGCACTGACAGTAGAAACCACTGAAGATAACTAGATGTTTGTGATAGAAAAGGTGCCTTAATCTTAACCGTGACCAGCTGGCTCAAGCCTGGTGAAGGCTCTCCTTGATTTCCAGCTAGGACCACTCCTGGGGACCTTAATCACAGAAGCTGCGAAAGGATATACTAGCTGAAGGAAAATCCTCTACAAGAAACGTTGGGCGGCCCCCCTATTATGGGAAGGATCCACACAACATTTAATTCTATGTCAGGGCAAGAGACCAGACTAATCCTGATATTGGATCTTCACCAAGATCCAATTTTTCATCGCTGCGCACACACTCCATTCCGGGCAACTTTGCCAGGTGACATCTCTTATCTTTGGAAGCCCCAGCATGGGGCTCGTCATCAACAAACTCTGAAAACCTGCCAGGAACCACCAAACTGCATTTCTCCAAGAGGACGGAGGCCAGCGCAGGTGAAGAGGAAACCTCGGGGAGGGGGATTTTTTCAGGGGCAAGGCGGGGGTGGTGGGGGGAGGATCAGGAGGACAGGTCTGACTCCTGACTGGCTGCGGCGGTTTTGGAGAAAGTCACAGCTGCAGCTCGCCAGTAGGGAGCTGTCCAACTTTTCAGCAGCTCCGGGATCAGTGTTCTGGTGCCTCGGACCGAGGCGGCGGCTGCCGGGGCCGCAGCTGCTGCGGCTTCTCCATCCCCAGCTGCTAACAATTCCTGCTCTTCGCCGGCGCCCAGAGGAAGAAAGGGAAGAAGAAAAGGAGGAAGGTGGGACCCGCCGTTGGTGAAGCCGGGCGCCGCACGCCCTACTCTTGGTGACTTGCAGAGCCCTGGAGCGTGTCCCTGCCACAACCGGTGCGGAGGGAGCCCCGCCGCCTTCTGCGACCCCTCCCGCTTGCAGAGCCCCCTCTCGGTCGCCGGGAGCGTCTCGTGGCTTCAAGTAGGAAGCTGAGCGGA
>NW_005353967.1:7540447-7541709 GCF_000412655.1 Myotis brandtii | reverse complement strand
CAGCTCGTGGTCGCTACGCCTCGAGCGGGGCCACCGGCCGCGTCCGGCATCGTGGCTATTCGGACACCGAGCGCTACCTGTACTGTGGAGCCATGGACCGCACCTCCTACGCCGTGGAAACCGGCCACCGGCCCGGCCTGAAGAAATCCAGGATGTCCTGGCCCTCGTCGTTCCAGGGACTCAGACGGTGAGTGGAGAGCGTCCCCTCCCCCAGCCAGGCCAGGGGTCACCTCCCCAGTTCTCAGATTCTCCTCGGTGGTCTGTTTATCGCCAGCAATCCTGGACCTAGGGTCACATTCTATTCTGGGAATTGGGGAGGGCGAGCAGGGGCGTGTCTGTCCTTGTTAGAGAGGCTAGTGTTCAGGTGTGTGTGAGAGATCCTGAAAGTGGAGCTTAAATGGTGTGTGTGTGTGTGTGTGTGTGTGTGAGAGAGAGAGAGAGCGAGAGAGAGAGAGAGAGAGAGAGAGAGAGACTGAGCGAGTCCCAGTATCTATACCACCCACCACCTCCTTCCCCACCCACTCCCATTCCGCTCTGGGAGTGGGACTAAACAGGCGAATTCAGTTTGCTCTGGGGGAGGAGGAAGAAAAACGGGGCGGGGGGCAGGTTGAGCCAGAGAAATACTCGGTAATCTGTACATCCCCCCAGAGGCGGTTTGGCGGGGCAGAACTGATTGGGGTGGGGCGTGGGGTATGGGTGAGACACTGTGATCCCAGGATTACAGCCTAAAAGCCCGAGAACAACTACTAGAGTTTCTCTTTGTCAAGTCAGGAAGTAAATTGAACAGCAAAGGGAGAGAACAAACACGTGGGTGACTTGGAGAGTTTGGCGCAAAACGTTCAGGATCCTTACGAGAAGGAAGGAAGGAGGCTGGAAGGGAAGGAACCGGGACGCGCGGGGGGAGTCACACCGTGTCGGTGTGTGGTGTGTGGTATGGATGGAGTCTCTCTGAAAAGTCCCAGCAAGAAAGCACCTCCTTGCAGCCGGCAAGACGCAGAGATTTGATCACAGTGATTTCTCCTTCATGTAAAGTGCTCCGGAAGACGGGCCGAGGCAGTGGCTTGTCACCCCGGAGTTTATAGATGCTGACCGCTCCTTTTCCAAGAACAGGAGTGTAAAGCAGCAATCACAGCTGCAGATTCTTACCTCCGGCATGGAGGTGGAAGTTGGGCCCGCATTAGGTCCCTTTCCTGGAAACCAGATCCTCCAAACCCAAGAATCCCCTCCCCCACACAAGTGCTTGAGCGCACCGCGTGTGCGCC
>NW_005353967.1:7526735-7540345 GCF_000412655.1 Myotis brandtii | reverse complement strand
AACACACAACACACACACACACAGATTTCAGGAGCCGCTGATCTTGGTATGCCTAATGGCAAAGTAGAGCTGTCATCATCTAAGCTTAGATGCGGGCAAGCATTGATGGGATACATGTTCAAGTCGTATATTTGGATGATGGGTAATTGTAAATAGTAGATAGGGGCTGGGTGTGGAAGCAAGAAAACTTTGTGCTGAGATTGTCCACCTCTAATTGATAGTAGGTTGGATTTATCATAAAATCTTTATTCAAATGTGCTTCTTTCTTTCTTTCTTTCTTTCTTTCTTTCTTTCTTTCTTTCTTTCTTTCTTTCTTTCTCCTTTCTTATATGAGCATGTCTCTGTGTGTGTGTGTGTTGCAGACACTCTGGTCAAAGGAAAGCCATCCAAATAGAATATCCCAACCCTGATGTACACACATGATCCTCACATCCGTTGCCTTCCTCATACCCCTACTTACTGGACACTTTTTGTGCTGATGTCATTGTATCTGTTAGATACAAAGAATGATAACTGTAGTTAATATCAATTCAGATTAATTGAAGATTGGTGTGATTTGCAGGCATTCACAAATTAATATGCAAGTTTCATTTTTACAACCCATAGTGCTAACACCCACATCCAGTTTTAGCCTTTGTTTTGAAGAGGTGGGTTGAGTATCATGCATGTGGGTCTGATGGTGGAAAAAAGGCAAGCATGACACTTTGTATATTTGACCTATTAATAGAAAACTTTTGTAAAACTGAGCCCTTAATGAACATTAAGTAAGAACAAGAGTTCTAGCTTAATCTGTGGGTTGATTTACTTTGTAGTCTCTTAATTAAGTTCATATTTTAATGAAATAGAGTATGTCTGGAAGGGTGGAGGGGAAAATAAGCTAATTGGAATAAAGGTATCGCATCATTGATTTGAAATTATTTTTTTGCTGTGAGCTCCACACTGATTAATTGTTCCATTTGGAATTTGTTAGTTGAATGGTTCATAGAAAACTAAGATGTATAGTATTTACATATAGCTTCTACTGTGGCTCATCTAATAAGTCGTAGTCATTTCATATAAGTATACTTGGACTTAAAATTTGTTACATCATTTATGTATTTCCCAAACACTCCTACAATGCACGTCAAGCTTTTCCTCAAGAGAGGTGCTTTTGCAAGTAAATGTATTTTTCAAGGAGGGCATGCATATTTCTTTTATTCTTTAAAGAGAACAGTAGCAATGCTTTAAGATTATATATTTTTAAAAACCCACTGCATTTACTAACTTATTTGAAACCATCAGCAACACTGAGATGAGATGGTATTATCTCCATTTTACAGATAAGAACACTGACCCCTAGAGAATGGGAGTCACTTGTTCAGTCCACATCAACTATGAGGGCCAGAGCTAAGACTGAAAGCCAGGTCTCCTGCTCAACAAAGGCAGTGGGTGTTCCTAAAATAATTGTGTGCAGAGCCTGGGCATGTTGACAGCATCAAGAAATATATAAAACCAAGCATGAAGCTTATATTGATTGATGCTACAGGACATGAAATCCAAACAAACAAAAAATGAGATGTGGTTTAAATCCATTTTTTAAAAGAATGACAGATAGCCTCGGCTCTGGATGTAATGAGAGACTTTAACTTTTATTTTTAACTTTTGAAATCCTAGCTGTTACACTAGTGTTAATGATCACCATGGAAGCAAACCAGTGTATTTGCTGAATTTTTACAATGCATATAATAATAAACATAAAACAGTGTTCAGAAAATTAAAGCTAATCAAAACACTGCAGTTTGTTTTCAGTGATCTTCTAAAACTAAAGATGTGAGACATGTGCAAAGTGTATGTGTATGTGTGCACATGTGTGCCATCATCCAAAAAAGGCTTAACTTGTCTGCCAAGTTAATGTCTTAAAACAGAAACAAACAACAACAACAACAAAAACACATGGATGGATAGATGAATGAGTCCCTGTGGATTATCAAGAAAAAATATGTCTTTAAAAAGGCTATTTTTAGCATGTATAGTAGCATTTCCAGATATTATTATCTTAACTGAAATTTTAAGAATTAGTTACAGTATGGGAAGCAGTGGGAAAGAGGTATACTTGATTTAATTAAAAAAACTGCATAAGAAGAGACAACCATCAGACATTTCATAGTCAGTTCTTTTGATTCCATAAAAATGTAGGTATGTTAAATAAATTTTGTATTAAATTAAATCTAACAAGATAGATTTATCTTTTAATCTCAACATAGAAGAAATTTGAAATAATAAAATTATCAGAGGAATGAGTCTCTATGTTACCAAGAGAACCAAATGAAGTATTTTAAAAAGTTAAAACACCATTTAAAAATATATATCAAATTAGTCATTTTAAATGATAGTTCCTCAAAATGTAACAACAGTTTTACTGAACTGATAAATGATAAATTATTTTTTACTTCTTTTTATACAACACAATATTTTCTTTATCAGTACTGTGCTTTTATAAATCTGTAGGAGCTATATATTTTCTTTTTTTAATTTTTTAATTGATTAAGTTATTACATATGTGTCCTTATCCCCACGTTACCCCCTATCCCCACCACTCACCTGGTGTCTGTGTCCATTGGTTAGGCTTATAGCATTCATACAAGTCCTTTGGTTGATCTCTCCTCTTTACCCCCACCCTCCCCTACCTTCCCTCTGAGGTTTGATGGTCTGATCGATGCTTCTCTGTCTCTGGATCTGTTTTTGTTCAAAAGTTTATGTTGTTCATTATATTCCAAAAATGAGTGAGATCATGTTATATTTATCTTTCTCTTACTGGCTTATTTCACTTAGCATAATGCTCTCCAGTTCCATCCATGCTGTTGCAAATGGTAGACGTTCCTTCCATTGTGTAGATGTACCAAACAAACTGCAGTTTTTTAATCCACTCATCTACTGATGGGCATTTAGGCTGTTTCCAAATCTTAGCTATGGTGAATTGTGCTGCTATGAACATAGGGGTGCATATATCCTTTCTAATTGGTGTTTCTAGTTTCTTGGGATATATTCCTAGAAGTGGGTTCACTAAATTAATTATCAACATCACTAATTATATGGAAATGCAAATCTAACTGTTAGAATGACTATTATCAAAAAGACAAAAAAAAATAATGTTAGTGAAGAAAAGGAAATCCTTGTGTGCTGTTGGTGGGAATATAAATTGTGGAAAACAGTATATGGGTTCCTAAAAAAATAAAAAAATAGAACTACCATATGACCCAACAATTCTACTTCTGGGTATTTATCCAAAGAAAATTGAAAACATTAACTTTTAAAAATATATGCACACATACCCCATGTTCATTGCAGCATTATTTACAATAGCCAAGATATGGAAACAACCTCAGTATCTATTATGAATGAATGGATAAAGAAAATGGTATTATAATGGAATTTTATTCAGCCATAAAAAATAAAATCTTGGCATTTGTGACAACATGGATGAACATAGAGGGTATTATGCTAAGTGAAATATATTAGAAAAATATGATTTTGCTTACACATGGAATTTAAAATACAGAGAGACTAGTAGTTGTTAGAGATGGAGCAGGGGAGGTGGAGAAATGGTTGAACTGTTCTTTGTTGTTTTTTACTTTTGATAAATTGAAAAATAAACAAGTGTAGCTTGGAAATTTAAATATCATAGGTGATTCTTTGGATACTATAAAGACATTCTAGATGGCATAGTTGTAAATATCAAGAAGGCAACATTGATGTATTTTAGAAGGAACAATAGCTAAAAACTATAATTTCACTCAGTATAAATATCATGCATATTATAAAATATTTATTTGACATTCACTTTTTAAATACATTAGCCATTTAAAAATATTAAATGAAATATTATATTGCAATATGTAAATACTAAAAATAATTCAGATTTTTACTTTTCTACTCTGGGTTATAAAAAATATTTCTCCATTGTTTTCCATTTATTTATTTTTGCTTAATCCCTTCACCTTTTTCACCTAGCCCCACAACCCCCCTTCACTCTGACAACTGTCAGTCTGTTCTCTGTATCTGAGTCTGTTTTTATTTTGTTTGTTAGTTTATTTTGTTCATTAGATTTCACATAAGTGAAATCATATGGATCTTGTTTTCTCTGACTGTCTTACTTTATTTAGCATAATGTTCTCCATGTTTTTCATTGATTTTATCAGTTTTCAGTGTATTTTCTTCATTACTAGATGCAGTGATAACTAAGTTCATGATGCAAAATTTGAATTTCACATTGCCAAAAATAACTGATTGAAAAGTTGGTTATTTAAATTGTCCGCATCAGTGAATCCAATACTTTGTATTTTAGGAAACAGCACCTTAATAAAATATTGGATAACTGGCAGAAGGTTGACATCTTTAAATTTTAATAAATAAGGCCATTAAGGATACTTAAAAAGCAAAAATGTTTGGCAAAATTCATATATTTCATATTTTCTACATATTGCCAAAACAGTGGTAGACTTAAAAAATACTGATTACAACATTTTTGTGTGTTCTGATACTTTTGTGTATCAGAAGAAATATATAATGGCTCTATCACCTTCTTATATTTTTGATTCTGAAATTATGGACATCCCATGTTTCATGGGGGTGGAAAATGTTGGGAGGGAGGAGGTGGAAGGGAAAGAGAGATGAGAACCTGTGCACCAAGCATGGAATATACATAAATCCTTCTTTCCTTTTCATTGGACCATCTTGGTTTAGTTGTCCACTTATGGAGCAGTAACAGGGAAATAGATAACCAACAATGTCCACAAGACATATTTTTATAAGACCTTGTGAACACCATGGGTCTTAGATAGAAGCTAACCTAAGCCACCTTTTACACTTGAAGAAACATATATCTTGAGGGGCTAATTTATTTAACACAATAGTTGACTGACAGAATGAGAACTACAATTTATGTCTTCCATATCTCCTGACAATTACTGTACATCTCTCATTGAGGCTATATTTTAACAATCACTGTCCCCATTTTCCAGGCTATAGCCGGAAACCAAAAGTTTGGAAATTACTTTTAAAAAAGCATTTGTGAATAAATGGGCTATTCAAATATTGGCAAGAGAGACTATTTCAGAAAAGAAAACATTCTTTCACCTTCCAACTTGGATATATTCACACACACATTCACACACACAAATGATGATTTGGTCACTAATTTCTATTTCTTAACTTTAATGTGGGTTTTGGAGAGTATCTTGAGAAGAGTTTTTAAATCAGACAATAATAATCTAAAAAGACTGCCAGCAACTTTTGTTAGTTGTTCAAATTCCTCAAATCTAACATTGATAAAATTATGTCCCTCTCACAACTTATTCATCATTTACAAGTTTCAAAATATACAATATGTGAATCTATAACTTGAATGTTGTTAGTCCTGCTTCATAGCAGGAATGTTGCTAAGGGATTACACCAAATAGGACTCTATTATATTTCAAAAGATGTTGTGGTTATTTTTACCCAGAAGAACATTTTTCTACATTTAAAAATAGGAAATCTAATTTTTCCCAGAGAAGAGGGTATTTCACATTATTTTTTAAAACTCATCAGCTAAATTGATTTGACTCCTTACACACACATACACTATCACCATGACCCTCACCATATCATTTTGGACATTAAATGAGAAATAAGGTATGCTTTGTCATGTACATAAGCATTTATAATTCTGTATTGATCAATGTCAGTGTGTGGTATCACCATTCATCCAGTGATGTCAAGCCAGTGGTTTCCTTAGACTCCTCCTCTTTGTTAACTCCCACATCTCAGTGACAATCAGTATCTCTTGATTTTACCCAGAAATATCTGTTATGTTCTCCCATTGCCACTTCCCTAGTTCAGATCTTTATAATGGTCCCCTAAACACTTGTAATAGCCTTCTTTTAAAAACAAACAAACACAACAACAACAACAACAACACACACACACACACACACACACAGTTTTTATTATTTTCAATTAGAATTGTTCAGATATAATGTTATTTTGTATTAGTTTCAAGTGTATGGCATAATTGTTAGGCAATCATATACTTCAAGGTGTACCCTGGATATTCTAGTACTCATCTGGAACCATACATAGTTGTTATAATATTACTAGTGGCCCAGTGCATGGATTCGTGCACATTGAAAGGAAATTAATTAGAAGGTGGCCAATGGGGTGGGACTGGGCAAGATGGGCTGGACACGCCCTGGAGCCAACCTCCCATGGTCCCTCCCCAGCCAGCTGTACCTGGGGTGGCACTGGGACTCGAAGGGCATCTGCAGAGTGAGCGGGGTCCCTCCAGCAGGTGGGGTCCCTCAGTCTGGCCTGCAGGGATGGGGCCAAAACTGGCAGTCTGACATCCCCCTAGGGGTCCCTGAGTGAAAGATGGCACTGCAAAGTTGCTATCACTCGACAGCTCCTGCATTGAGTGTATGCCCCCTGGTGGTCAGTGCGCATCATACCTACCGGCCGCTTAGCCTTTTATATATATAGATTGATACTATTCCCTATGCTGTACTTTACATCCCATGACTATTCCCCAGCTCCCATCTCTCCTGATGTCAATCTGTTTTACACTCCAGGCCAACCAATATCACATCATCCTCATGTCTGAAAGCCTTGGATGATTATTTTTTGCCTGCAAGATAAAATCGAAATTTATTCCTCTGACTCCTCAAACTATTAGCTCTGTCTCTCTTTCTCAGAGAATGTCTTCTGTAATCCCCATGGAACCACCACTCTCAACTTTTTTCCATGTGCTGAGCTCTCTGTGTTCTTTGACACCTCTTTCCATCTGAAGCTGTTTCTTTTTTCAAGACTGCTTTCTCATGCCCTACACCACCCCCTCCTTATCTGTTTGGGAAACTCACAAACTTAGTTCATATGTTGCCACTTGTATGGATAGTCTTACAAGCAGAAGAATATTTTTTTTCTCTGGGCTTTCACATCGCATTTTGTATATATCTATACTCTAGTTGAGTGATTTTCAACCTTTTTCATCTTATGGCACACATAAACTTATTACTAATATTCTGTGACTCACCAAAAATGTATTTTTTGCAAATCTGGCCAAAAATAGGTATAATTTTGATTTATTCACATCAGATGGCTATTGTTGTGTTAGCTGTTGTAATTTTTTTTATTTGACAATCTAAGGGAAAAGAGGTCAGTGCCTCTGTCTAAATAGTCAGGTATTGCATATTTTAAAAATTCTTGCTGCTCCAGCAGCTACCAATTGCAATTTTATGTCTCCCTAATTAAGTACATTTAGGATCTTGCACAGCATATGGTTTATATAGATCCTCAGTAAATGATGAACTTTTAAATGTGGAAATAAAAAAAACTGTGTCTTTTCAGTTTGTGCTCTCTCAGACAGAATAAATTTGAATCTTTAATAATCTTTATGAAATAAACAGAGCTGGTGATATTTTGCTCATTTCATAGGTGATCAAAGGAAATATTGACTCTCTGAGATATATTCAAAGATAGAACTCAGACTTGAGCCTTCAAACTCCTAGTCTGGTCTTTTCATCACACTGTGAGATATATATGCCTTGGTATCAGATTAAAAGTAGCCCATCATGTAATTAATACTATGTAGACAGAGATAAATTATAATGATTATGAAGGGAGATAGAAGTTTGGATCCAGCTAGTAAGAAAGCAACATCGGAATAAAAATAACTTTGATGGAATAAAGTCTTATTTTTTATTTAGAGAGATTCCTTTACAGAGTCAATTCTCAACTTTGGGTTCTTTGTCTTTAATTACATTGGGGGTGGGCGTACATTTTGGGGGTAGCATTTATTCAGTGGTTCTCAACCTTCTGGCCCTTTAAATACAGTTCCTCATGTTGTGACCCAACCATAAAATTATTTTCATTGCTACTTCATACTGTAATGTTGCTACTGTTATGAATCATAATGTAAATATCTGATATGCAGGATGGTCTTAGGCAACTCTTGTGAAAGGGTCGTTCGACCGCCAAAGGGGTCGCGACCCACAGGTTGAGAACTGCTGTATCAGATCCTCATGAGCCCATGATTCACAATTTTTAAGGCACAGTTCAAAAGTGAACTAAGTCATTGGCTAGTTCACTAAGGGAGTGATTATTAGGAAATCTTATGTCAATGGAGTAATATTCTCACTAAAGTGCTGAAAGTAAGCAATTTGAAATGGATGTTAGATATATGCAATACTTCAGCCAGTTAAAGCCATGGGCTTACATAAAAACTAGAGGCCCGGTGCATAAAATTTGTGCACGGGGGAGGGGGGTTTCCTCAGCCCAGCCTGCACCCACTCCAATCAGGGACCCCTCAGGGGATGTCTGATCCTGTGGGATTGGGCCTAAACCAGCAGTCGGACACCCTTCTCACAATCTGGGACTGCTGGCTCCTAACCACTCACCTGCCTGCCTGCCTGATCGCCCCTAACTGCCTCTGCCTGCTTGCCTGATTGCCCCTAACTGCCTCTGCCTGCCTGATTGTTCCCAACTGCCCTCCTCTACTGGTGAATTTGGTTCTGATTGGTAAGTTTCTTTGCCAGTCAGCGTCAAAAGCTCTGCCTCCTAGGCAGCCATTGGCTCCTCACAGTTGACCCAGATTTGGTTCTGATTGGTCAGTTTCTATGCCAGTCAGCGTCTCTGGGCCTATCAACGGGGCCTGATCAGAAAGACAGGGCTGATCAGCAGCCCCAGTGGAGGCCTGGAGAAAAATGGAGGGATGGCTATTGGCCAGGCTGGGAGAGAAAAAGAGGCAAGTTCTGATCAATGGCTGTCACAGAGGATCAGACCCTGCCTCTCTCTCTGCAGGCCTCTCTCCAGGCCTGATCCGCAGCCCCCTAGGCAGTCGGTGCTGGTCGAGCCTTCGGTGGTAAAGGTCATTATGACCCTGGCTCTTTATTATATAGATGATGTATCCCCAGTGGGATTTGAGGGAATTAATTTACTTAAAATTTGATTAAAAATAGGTATAAAAATAGTAAAGGACATTTTGAAAAAAGAAAAATGTAAAAGATGTTTTACCTCATAAGATATCAGAACATATCATCTAGTTCTTTAATTCACACTGACATTTTGATGGAACTGAATAAAATGTCAAATATTATATATATACTAGTATATATGTGTGTGTGTGTATATATATATGAAAACTTAGGATTTACTAAGGCCAACATTATAAATCATTGAGACTAGGATAAATTATCTAAAATATGGTGTTTATTAGTTTATTGAGATTAAAAAGATCCTTACTTCAAACCATCACAAACACTTGAAATTAATAATAAATATTAAAAAGAGGATAAAAAAAATAGACAAAGGACATAAAGAGGCAATTCAAAAAGGAAGAAAGAGTAATGATGATATTTATTTGAAAAGATTATCTGCACTTATGAACAGATGAGCCAAATGGGAAAGGACTAGAAGACTTATTTTTAAAGGCTTGTAAATAAAACTGAAATAAAGGCATTAGTTACTAATTTTAATGCTACTTTTTATAGTTAACTTATTTTAGTGTTGATGGTTTATACATAATTTAAAATTTACTAATTAAGTCTAAGTATTCTACCTAAAATTTATTATGTTTAATCTGGTTCAAACAAACATAAAGTGTCTGTAATGCTTAGCAGCTGGTTGTTCTTTGTGATAGGAAAACTCAAGAGTAAAAATAAATAAATTTCTTGCCTGAGAATATAATAGGTAATTCAGATGGTCTGAAAACTGTAACAATCATGGGGGAAAAGTAAGAGTAAAATAAAACACAATTGTTCTGACAAAATGATGCTTTAATTTCATAGATGTTGTCCTAATATTTTGCGTATTAATTTTACCTTTGGTGTAGCAAAGCAGGAAGCTGTTAATGAGTCATTATTTTTGTTGACATGGAATATTTTATAAGCCAAAGTCACAAAGAAGTGTAATAAGTATCATTAATAATAGGTAATATAAATGTCTAATAATCACACTACTGTAATATTTCAGAAAAAATCTACTTAGGGAAGACAATTTTGTGTTTGTTTTTAATGGCCTTTACACAGAGCCACTAGACCAGTGATGGTGAATCTATGACACGCGTGTCAGAGGTGACACGCAAACTCATTTTTTTGGTTGATTTTTCTTTGTTAAATGGCATTTAAATATATAAAATAAATATCAAAAATATAAGTCTTTGTTTTAATATGTTTGCAAATATCAAAAATTTTCTATATGTGACACGGCACCAGAGTTAAGTTAGGGTTTTTCAAAATGCTGACACGCCGAGCTCAAAAGGTTCGTCATCACTGCACTAGACACTAGACTCAACCATATTACCTTTTACTCTCTGATGGAGTGCTATTTAATTTTCAGGGAGTTCAAATATAATGATTATGTATCTCATTCATTAGACATGGGATGGAGAAACTATAGTATGCTTTTTGGTATATCATATGTTTAAATACTTTAAAAAACACTTCTACTTCCTTAACTAGCTCTGAGACGTGACTCTATGAACAATTGAAGTAGCTAGACCCCTCAACTGGTTGATTAGATTGAATTGACAAATTGGATCAGATACTCCTTTGAATGTTTGTCACAACATCTGTGGGAAGACATGAAAAATTTCAGAAATGTTTGGACCCATCCAGAAGCTCTTGAGGACATAGTGAAAGTCTGTAAAAAGCAATAGGATAGACTAACATTGGCCCTCAACCAGTCTGGCAGCCTGTTTATTGCTTTGGATGCTGCTTGTGTCTAAGCATTTGCTTTAAATATTTGATGTATTTAATTAATGAGTATTTTGCATCTTCTGTCTATTATAAAAATCTGCTTATAAAAAATAAATGCAAACAAATTACAAACATTAGAAGACCAATCTGAAAACTGTCTCCTCAAATGCCCACTACCAGTTTGTTTGCCAGGATATTACTGTAATCTGATTTTTATTACATAATTGGAATTGTTACATAGATAGCTAAAGGCAAGGGTATCTAACAGTATTTTCTAAGGTACTAGTCCAAGAGTGGTTCAATACACACGGACATTAGGCTATGTGGGGTGGAACAGGCAGGGAGAATGGGAGAAGATGGAAATTAGGCTTTGCTAAAGATTACTCAACTCTCCTGAGAAGATGTTAAAGAGACCCGATAGATTTTTCAGCAGGGAAATTATGTGTTTAGCATTGAATTGTTTAAAGCTTATGCTGGCAGATACACAGAACATGGAGTGGGAAGAAATTGGAGGTGTGATTTAGGTGTTTATTGCAGCAAGCCAGATAAGGAATAAATTATGTAGTCTGAAACTAAGGCTATGTCAGTAAGCATAACCCATGGACACAGTCAGTAGTGGGTGGTGAAGGCATGAGCTGACAGGGGTGGGAACGAGGGGGAGAGGTCAATGGGGGGAAAAGGATTAATATGTAATGCTTTAAACAATAAAGAATTTTAAAGAAATGGAAAAGAAGAAATGAAGTTGAGAGAGTTTATCAATAGAAATTATGGGACTTGTTGATTGTCTTAATGCTATGAGATAAAATAACTTTTAATAATTGTATTTTTATAAATGTATAATTAAAAATCCATCATTTTCTGGATACTTAAAATGTCTTACATTTTTGTTTTCTTGCAGTCATTCTCATTTTTAGCTTGTTTAGTTGGGGGGCACATTGAAATATTAGACAGTTTTAAACTACTTGTCTGCAGATGAACTTTGCATTGTTGTTTTAGATAAATCTCTTATACCATTATAGTAAACATAACAACTTATTTTTTATGATAAATACATAGGTAGATATATTGCATTCCAGATCACCACTTATTAATTGTGTTAATTTAGTTAAATTGTTTTTTTCAACTTATTTGAAAAAGGTGAATAACAGCACTTCAGACTATTTCCTTTTAGGAGACATCATAAAGATAGTGAACTTTTTTCCTTCATAGCATTTTTCTCTCCCTCCCTCCTTTCCACCCTCCTTCTAACTAGGATTAGCTACAACTGTCTTTCCAGCTTTTGTTTTCTAATCTCAATTATTTCTCTACCTATCTATTCCAGGAAGTCTTTCAAACACTAGTGTATGTGTGTATGTCTCTGTGTGTGTGCACATGTGTGTGCTTGTTTGAAATAGTACCACTTTTTTCTTCATGTTTAAAATCATTTGAAAACTTGGCTAAGCTTTTTCTTTCTTTTTATTTATTTTTTTGCTTTTCATCACTTCTATTTTTTTCTTTTCTTTTTTTTTTTACCAATAATACCATATTGTGTTTTATCACTTCCTGATTACCCAAACCTTTTTTATTGAGGTAAAATTGGTACATAACATTATATAAACATTAAAATTCAACATCTGTATACACTGTGACTATTTTATTTAGCATAATACCTTCAAAGTTCATCCATATTGTCAGAAATGGCAAGATTTCATTCTCTTTTATGGCCTCTTTTTAAGAGGCCCAATGCACAAAATTTGTACAAGAGTAGGCCTTCCTTCCCCTGGTTGCCTGCACTGGCTTCCCTCTGGCACCATGGACCCAGGCTTTCCTTGCAGCCCCAGCTTGTCCAGGAAGGATGTCTGGTCTAATTAGCATATTATGCTTTTATTATTATAGATAGTATTATGTATAATCACATCTTGTTTATCCATTCATTCAACAACAAGCACTTAGGTTGTTCCCATATCTTGGCTATTGTAGATAATGCTTCAATGAACATAGGGTTTCATATATCTTTTTGAATTATTGTTCTTATATTTTTTGGATAAATACCCAAAAGTGAATAGCTGGATCATATGTATTTTTATTCTTAATTTTATGAGGAACTTCCATAGTGATTACACCAATTTACATTCCCACCAAGAGAGTACAAGGGTTCCATTTTCTCTACCTCTATACCAGCACTTCTGATTTCTTGTCTTTTTTATAATAACCATTCTGACAGGTATGAGGTAATATCTCATTATGGTTTGACATGCATTTCCCTAATCATTAGTGACAAACATCTTTTTGTGTGCCTGTTGACCAATGGAATGTCTTCTTTGTAAAAATGTCTGTTCAGGATTTCTGTCCATTTTTATTTTTGTTATTGAGTTTTATGAGCTCTTTATATATTTTGAATATAGATAGATCCTTTTTTTAGTCCATTAAGTAAATCTGTGTATTTTGAGTAGAAAATTTAGATCATTTACATTTAAAGCAATTATTGATAGGTAAGTGTGTACTTATAGTATAGCCATTTTGTTCATTGTTTTCTAATGTTTTTATAGTTCCTCTCTGTTCTTTTTCTCTCTTTTTTGTGGTTTTATGGCTTTCTTTAGTGTTATATTGATTTTTTATCTTATTTTTCTGATGTATTTACTATAAGTTTTTGCTCTATGGTTATCATGAAGTTCACATATAACATTCTATGTACATAATGGTCTGTTAAGTTGATAACACCTTAAATTTAATCACATTCCAAATTTTTTCATTTTTATTCCTCCCAACATCTATCTATCTATCTATCTATCTATCTGTCTATCTATCTATCTATCTATTTCAGAGAGGAAGGGAGAGGGAGAGATAGAAACATCAATGATGAGAGAGAATCATTGATCGGCTGCCTCCTGCACTCCCCCCACTGGGGATTGAGCCTGCAACCGG
>NW_005353967.1:7524039-7526714 GCF_000412655.1 Myotis brandtii | reverse complement strand
TCTTCAATCTGCAGGCTGATGCTCTATCCACTGAGCCAAACTAGCTAGGACACACATTTTATATTTTTGATGTCACATTTTACATCATTTTATTTCAGGCATCCCTTAACTAATTATTGTATTTTTAGTTCATTTAAAAATGGATAAAAAAATATCCAGTAGAGAGAGAAAAGAAACACAGTTAAGTCTATTCCCTTCAATAAATATTACCCTCTTGGATTACTACTCTATTACCCACAGTCCTTTCAATCATGTTAAGTGAAGATTATCTCGACAATAAGATCACCTTTTTGGCAGCTGAAGTTCCCTTCTGGTGCAATTAGAATTCACCAGTCTTCATATTTCAATTTTACTTCAAAGTATGGGTAAAGAATGGATGTGATAAAATTTTATGTAGTATAGTGGCAATAGACATGTTTATGCAAGGAACCTGGAGATGCCAAGAACTAGAGTGAAGAGGCATAATCTGAATACTAACATTCCACCGGGATAAACAACTCTGAATCTTGCCTTTCATAAATGTGATGTGAATCAACTATTAAGGCTGTTTTGTATTATATTACTTAATTTTTGAAAATTTCAAAATTTTTTATCTATTTAAGAACATTTTGTTAGAAGTATTGGCATAAGTTACTAGATTTTGAAAACATAAAAAACATCTTTTGGAAGGAATGTAAAAGTCATGGCTTCTTGATAATATCAGCATATGTTTTTCTGCTTGTGTACTTTTATTAGTTTGGTTTAGAAATATATGTGGCCCATCATACTGATATCTTAAAGCTACTTATCTGTGTACTTTTATTAGTTTGGTTTAGAAATATATGTGGGCCATCATACTCATATCTTAAAGCTACTTATCTCTTTTTTTAAAAAATGGATTTTTATTGATTTCAGAGAGGAAGGGAGAGGGAGAGGGTGATAGAAACATCAGTGATGAGAGAGAATCATTGATTGGCTGCCTCCTGCACGTCCTCTACTGGGGATCGAGCCCGCAACCCAGGAGACTGAGCCCATAACCCAGGCATGTGCCCTGACTAGGATTTGAACCGTGACCTCCTGGTTCCTAGGTTGGTGCTCAACCACTGAGCCATGCCGGCTGAGCTCTCTTTTTTTACTTTGAACCATCTATGTAGGTAAAATGTGTCAAGTATTGCCAGTTTTACATGGTTCAACCCAATAGAGTTTCTTGCCCTTTTCAGCCTTGGAGAAGAGAGCCCTCTTTGAATTTCTCCTTTTAGATTTTTGGCTCAATCTCGGGTTGAGCATATTTGGAGTGGCAATCCCACTCCTGCACCTGGTATGCTGTTCAGTTAGTACTCTGATGCTTTCCTACACAGCTCAACTAACCACATCCCAAAAATGTGAGTGTGATCTTGAAAATTGCTGTTCCAACGTGACCACCAGATTGCTTCACGATCTGCCTGGTCATCCCCTTGACTGTGTCTTCCTTAAAAAAATGTGTCATCTGGGTATAGAGAATGAGAAGGATGTTCTCTTGTTCTCTGCTTAAATTCTCAGAAATTGTCCTTCCAAACCACAAACTAGAGAATTGGAATTGGACTTTTTTTCTGATTGAGTTGATGTAGTATGTTCCCTTCCTCCACCCTCTCCCCCCAACCCCCCCAAAAAAAAGAAAAAGAAAAGAAAAACATGTTCTGTAGGCATAGGAAGGGATATGAAATGAAGGAGTGGAACAAGTGTAGTGTTTTAGCCCCAGAATGTATCTTTGGCAAATTATATAGGGAGAAGCTGATTAAATGTGCCTACCATTTTTCCTAAGAATATTTTGGAATGGACAGATATAGTCTCTAGGTGTTTCTTTGCAGCTGAGAGTTGGGGAAATAGAGATGGCATATGAGAAATCCTTACATTTGCATTGGGGGACACAGATTCTATGTCATTGCATATATGTAGGTAGGCGTTACTTCTACTGAGCTGTACTAAGTCAAATGTCCAAATGTAAAAGTATTCCCTATTGACAGCATGGCCTTCTTATTATCCTTTGGGGGGACACAGATTCTATGTCATTGCATATATGTAGGTAGGCATTACTTCTACTGAGCTGTACTAAGTCAAATGTCCAAATATAAAAGTATTCCCTATTGACAGCATGGCCTTACTATCCCAATTTACTTCACTGACTGCTAGTTGGATGTTATCTTTGTTGCTATTTTACATGTGCCCACTCCCTGCGATCCAACTAACTCAGGAAGCTTGAATTCAACATTAATAGATAGAATGAGTGCAGTTGCATGTCTCACCATTGAGCAAGGGGAAGGGAAGGAACCAGAGCTAAGTTTAATTGAACTATTATGATGCCAGGCCCTTACAGTAATTTTTATTTCAGCTTCCAAATTCTTCCCAACTTGCCAAAAATTATGATTTTAACTAATCTATCCAAGGTTTCTGTTAGTAAGCAGGTTTTCCTCTTAAGAAAGTTGCTGATTCATGATAGAAGCTTCATTTTCATATTTAGAATGATTTTCTGCAAGGGAAGACTATGCTAAGTTTTTTAGTTTTGCTTTTGTTTTAATTTTTGTTTTTAATCACTCTTCTGTCATAAATTTTTCAATGGTTTCTTATTGCTTTTCAATTCATAAACTTATCTATGATTTCCTATGCAGAGCTGGTGTCTCATCTGTAGCCTTTCTTCCCTCCCCTCTGCCCCCCCCCCG
>NW_005353967.1:7454980-7523971 GCF_000412655.1 Myotis brandtii | reverse complement strand
CTGCCCCCACCCATCACCTCACAATCAAGTTCTACTCTACTTCCTTCACTTCCTTGCCATTGACTATTCTGGAGATCACATCTAAGATTGGAAAAGAGAAGGCTTGGGGAGGGGGTGAGAAAATTTTGGACAAGGAGATCAAATAGAAGGCTATTTGTCCCAAATAAGAGCTCATGAGTGACAGTAGAGACAGAATTAAAGAATGTGATGAAAATTTTTAAAGGGAGTGGTAGGATTTGGTGATATTATGTTAGAAGGGATCGGGAGCAGTGAATAGTCAATGATGATTCTCAATTTTCTAGTTGGACCACCAAATGAATGTACTTGCCTTTAACAAAGATGAGTAGAACAAAAGATGGAGTAAATTTGGGGATGAAGGTAAATAAAGCAAGTTTGCTTTTTCTCCCTTGTTGACAAATCTGAGTCTGCATACATGGTACACATATATATGTGCATTTGTAAATACTCATTGGGATTTCTTCTGGTTATATTCAAATACTGAAATTGTACTAATTAAACAACATATATGCCATTTACATCATTTTATTAGTTTTCCATTGCAGCATAACAAATTACTACAAATTTAGCAGCTTTATACAATACATTTATTAGCTCACAATTTCCATGGTTAGCAAGCTGGACTTGGTTTGCCTGGGTGCTCTGTTCAGGGTCTCAAAAGGCTTCAATCAAATGTTGACCAGGTCTGGAGTCCCGTCACAGGCTTAGGCTCCCCTTTCAGGTTCATGTGGTTGTTGGTGGATTTATATTCTTCCAGTTGCAAAATTCATGAAAGCTTGCTTCCTCAAGACCAGCAGGAGGGAGAGTCTCTTGAGTTCCTTTGAAGGGCTCACCTGCTTAGGAAAGTCCTACCCAACATGATCTTTTGCATTAACTTAAAGTTAAGTGATTAAAGACCTTAATTACACCTGAAAAATCTTCCACCTTTGCCATACTGGTTCAAAGCAAGTTATAGATTTTAACCATTTTCAAGGGGAGAGAATATTGGAAGGAAATAGGTCATTGGGATCATCTTAAAATTCTGCCTACCACAATTATGTTCTATGTTTATGCAGGTGTGTGTGTGTGTATGGAGATAATGAGTTACAAATATCCATAAACAGGTGACAGTTACACCTCTTTCCTTCTTATTTGATATTTTTTCCCCTGAAAGTTTTCTACTTCTATTGTCATATCTCTTTTCTGGCATCCTGTCCTGACTTCACCTTTCTTAGACAAGAAAACACTAGATTTGGCTCTGAAGTGCACATTTCAATGCATTCCCCCTGTCTTGGCAGCAATGGTGAGTGAGCCCTTGTAAATCATTAGTGATCCAGAATGTGCTTCAGCCATTTGGAGTGAAGCCATGGCCCATTTGTGTGATGCCACCAGCCTGGAAACCATATAAATAAGCTAAATATGTAGTCTCTCCTTAAGTATCTGTTTTTTATTAATTTTATGTAACATTCAGTCATTCTTGCAGTGGTGCAGATAGATATTCACCTTTCTTTGTCCTACCTACCCCAGGAAGGTTAAAAGGTGTCAGTAAAAAAATGGTCACATTAGACCTATTTTCCGAGCTCTTGTCAATATATTGGGTAAATTTCCTGGAACTGAAGGCATAGGTTGGTTATATGGGTGTATATGTGTTCCGCAGGTCACACCATAAAAGGATTAGGTGTGGCTTACAAGATAGATATTAAGTTGGTGTAATATAAGCAGAATTTAATTGGAATGAAGCAAAGAAGAAAAAGCACAAGAGTCATCATAGTTAATGCTACTGAACTTAAGTTTCAACTCTGAGTCACAGTTGGGCTAATGTGGCAATTATTTTGTTCTCATTCATGCAAAAGAATAAATGTCTCAGTTCCTTGGGGAAAACATTGTGTTTTCAGGTACTACATGTTTTTCCATGTGTGATTTTATGGGGAACTCTAGATAATGTAATAGACCTTGTCCTAACAGCATGGTGGCAACAAATCCAAATGCAGATATAGAATATCTATAATAATAAAAGTGTAATATGCAAATCGACTGAATGGCCAAACAGCGGAACGATCATCCAGACGACCACACTATGACACCCACTGGCACCAGGCCAGCCAAGGTGGGTGTGATGCAATTGGTCGGGGTCTGGCCATCACTGCATGGTCGCCCTGCACAGGCCACCGCATGGCAGGACAATCAATCAATCGGAGGGGCTCTATGATCGCCCCAAAGAGGGAGGCCCAGGCCACAGACCAGCAGGCTGTGGTGGGTGGGTGGGGCCTACCTCTTTGGGGCAATCGATGGTGGGGCTCCTGGACAGTGAGAGGGCACAGGCTGGGCTGAGGGACTCCCTACCCCCCTCCACTCCCCAGCCCCCAGTGAATGAATGTTGTGCACCGAGCCTCTAGTTTTCTTATAACTGCCTTAGTGAAAGCTGAGTCTGGGACATTGACTCTGAACTCAGGGCAGGTGACCCAAGTACTAAACTACTATGGATAATTCTGGTTATTAACCAATTCTTGGATGAAACTCATAGAATCTGAGTCTTGGAGGTATAGTAAGACATTTCTTAGGTAGTCATCTTGAAAATTCACTTCTTGAAGCTTTTCATAGCAATTAGAAAGAAAATTTCAAGTAAAACTCTCTGTGAAGACCTAGGATGTTATAGCACATGTTGTTGATTGAAATCAGGGTGCAAGGAATGAACCATTAGGCTGGATGCAAAGCCTCCTTATCTTGCATTCAGTAAACATACCAATAAAACTCTAACAAGTGTCTATAATATCTTTGAACAGCTCCCTTTTGCTCTCAGCATCCTAGTAAATATCTAAATCCTTAGCATGGCATTCAAGAATCTTCAGGGCCTGACCTGACCCCTGCCTGTGTTGTGTTGACAGCTTTATCTTGTGTCATTCTTGATATTGCTTTCTGCGATTCAGTCACACTGACCTCACTTTAGCAGTTGGAACCTACCATCATGTACAAAGACTGCCTCCTGGTCTTTGTACATGCTGTTTCCTCTGCCTGGACGAACCCCTCTCTCCCAACTGCTATACTTCTTTCAGATCACGGCTAAAATCTCACTTCTGAGAATATGTTCTCAATTCCCCAAACCTTGATGGGTGGCAGGGCCTATAATGTGCTCCCAGAGCTTACTTTCTCTCATCCATGTTAGTAAATTATGAGACGTTTTGTTTCATGGCTATCAGTGAGACTATCAGCTCCCTACTGTATAGCCCAGAGCACAGTAAATGAGCAGAGTGCACTTTCAATTAAAAAGTTGCTGAAAGGATACACTGCTATTATTTATTGCCACACTAATTAAGGCATTTGTTCGCGTCTACAGATTTCCTCTCTTAGATGCTACAATTCCCATTCCACAGAGATTGAATAATGGGAATATGGTGGTTTTAGGGAAAAAGAGGAAGTAATTTGGTATTTTTTAAATTAACATATTAAAACATTAGAGCTAGATTTCTATTTCCAAAGAGAATATCTTATTTGGCCAGTGTTGGAAACTCTACTGCATGAAGAGGAATATTTTGCTAGGATTATGCTATTGGAAAATTGAACTTGGTAGGCTGTTGTCCCTAGAGTATTGTTTTTATCCAGCACTTTTGCTCTCTTTAAGTTTCATGAACCTGTGTTAGGACAGGTAAACATTACTGATGGAGTTACAGTTCTGGAAAGTGCATTACAGCTAAAGAAGGTAATTTTTTTTTTCTTACATGGCAACTCAGTTGTAATATTCTATTTTTATTCTGACCAGATTTCAAAACATGGTCCCAGGACCATAAGTATTTTAATAATAATACCAACATGCCCTTTGCCCTCTACATTTTCTTGGTGGAGTTATCCAGGAGGTACACAATGTGTTGCAAGTAATGTCACAAAAGACTGAATACAGAAGCTGATATGAGAATCCAGCTGGCTTCTATTCAACCAGACATTACAAAAGTGGAAAACAGCACTTTTCCCACTAATTTTTTTGAAAAAAACAACAATTAGTTTTGTAAAAATGTGTTTATTCTTGCTTTTAAAAATGAATTAGTAAATAAATATTTTAAATATCTTACTTTTACATTTTAATATGGGGAATATTTCACAAAAACAAAAAATTCATTGGGTCTTCGATATTTTTTAACACTGTGAAAAGATCCTGAGACCAAGATATTTGAAAACTACTTCTCAGAGTCATCTTATTGATGCAAGGTAGCCACATTTACCTGACTTTGCTACCTGATTCTTTTCAGATAACTTCTCCTTTCATTGTCTTTTCTAAAAGTTTGAATAGGTAATATAATCAGTTTGAATAGGTAATACAAGCACATGAATAAAAATCTCTTCAGTGGCAAAAGATATTCATGAATAGTGAATTGCCTTACCCCTTAGTCTCTCAATTTTTCATTGCCCTTTCGAAGTGACTTCTATTCCTGCATTTCCTGACAGATACCTTTGATGTGTTCACCTATATACAAGGATCTAATAGAACCCATTTTGCTTCTTGCTTATTTCCCTTAATGGTATAGCAAGGAGATCGATTCCTAAGTGTGCATGCAGATACCACAGTACGTTTAACAGGGCTCTCAGGGCTTACCATTATATGGATGAGATATAATGAATTTCATCAGTCTCCTGTTGGGAGATGATCAGGTTGTTTCCATCTTTTGCCATTACCCGGTGTTAGAATGGCTGTCCTTTTACATAATTATTTGTGCATATAAAGTAAATACAGCTATAAAATTAATATTTGATGCTGAAATGTCTAAGTCAGAGGCAAATATATTTTTAAATTTGATAGGTATCACCAAATTGTCCTCCAAAGAGTTATACCAAATTAACCCTCCCATGATTAGTTCTACTTATTCTCAGTATATTTTATAATACAGCCCACTATAAAAATTTTAGAATCTGCTAGAAAAGTTAAAAATAACAGTTAATTGTACTTTTAATTTTTATGAATGAATTTGTTCTCTTTTTGTTGTTGTTAGCTGAAGGGACATGGAACAACATATTTATCTTTTCTATTTCAGTGACGCCCATGCGTCTCCAAAAATGTGTTCTCATTTCACATACAATGTTTTCCAACCATTGCCAGGTCACAGTAGTACACTCTTTAAGACCTCCCACCCCAGCTTCCAGGCCTCATGCCTTACTCCTCACTCAGACCCTTCTCTCTCTGCACTCCTCAATTAAGTTAGCTTCCTGTCTTGTCCTCAGAAATCAGAAGAGTCCTTAGGATTCCAGACATAGGTGACCCTTGCTATCTTGTTTAATTTCATTTGCAAATTATCTTTAAGGAGTAGAGGAAGCCTTTACTTTCTGCTTTATGAACTCATACGTATTTAGGAGGACATTTTTTAAGAGAGGAAGACACTGCTTAGTTAGTCTCTTGGGGGGACTATCATAATTAATTAAAGAACTCCATGTCTGATGGAAACCTTATCTAACAAATCTTCCTAGAACCTCATTAGACACTGTTTACTCCCTATGGATACTTGTTGAAGAGACACTTGATTAAGCGGATCGTGACAACCTCAGTTTTGCTTGTCATCCATGCTCCAGAGACTCCTCAAAATCTAGAAAGACTTTCAAAAGGAAGGAATGGCTATTTCTGTTTTAGAGATATTGCTGATACTAGAGCTTAGCTGTGTTTTCATGTACCTTTGTATGTAAATTTACAGAAATGCTTGATACTCCCTTTATTCTGGGTTTTATCTGGGATGGAATAAGCAGTTTCGCTCTTCTGTTTATCCCAACACATTTTTGGAATTTGGAAAAAATAAGAGAAAGTATTTCTTATCTGTAATGGAAATACCATTTATTCCTTTTTTTACTAGAGTGTAATATTTTGGATTCAACAATTATGCCTCAGTACCTAGGTGAAAATATTGCTTTGGATAAAGTAGGCACAGATGAAACCTATAGTATAATCAGAGAGAATTAAGATCCTAATATTTTCAGTAAACAATAAATACAGATAATATGAGTCCACTCTGCTGTAAATTTTTAAAAATGGTTCTCTGGCAAAATATAGTTAATTGTCATTGTTTAACTCTTTTAACTGTTCTAAACAAATGGCAGGAATGATCGAGAAGACAGTGGAGACTGAACATAGAACTGTTGATTTAATACCATTGCTTAACCATAAACTTGCTCCCTGGTAAACTATTAGTAAATGACATTTTCATAGTGTCTCAGAGTTAAAGAACATATACAGTACTTAAAGGAAACCAGGTGACCTAACAGTACTGGAGGAAGGTGTGCTAGCAGCAATCACATGTCTGAGGACTGAAGTTGGACTTTGTGCATCACACACAGACTATTTGTGTGGCATTAGTGTCCCTTTGTTTCTCTGATCCTCAGTTTCCTCATGTGATAATAGCAAAGCTTACCTTGCAGTGGGAGAATCAAAGCAGAGAAGGAACATGAAACACATGCATAAGATGGCGCTCAGTAAATAATAGTTTGCTATTATTACTACTATAGTAAGTGGCCACCATCTGAAATTGGATATAGAAATGGTCAAATAGTTAACGTCATATAAAAATGTAAAGAAATTACAATTTAGGTTACAATACGTATAGGTGTACTATATTCACCCCGTTTCAAAATAAAGAGTGGTCTATGAAGATTTAGTCAGAACATTACGGTCACATTTCTTCTGGATGTGACTAGCCACGGGGTGTGAGGGAAAAGAACCCAGGTTTTTCTTGACTCCACAGAAGCCTGCAAAGGCCCTGCGTAAACCCCATGGCACCTCTGCCTTTCTGTTAGCGGGTTTGGGGTTAACTGGAATTAACCCCCAGATCTTACTTGCAGTTAGAGCCCTTCCATTACTGTGATTATTTACTTTACATAGAAGAACTATCAAAATATATGTGTCATTTATAAATAATTTAAAGTTAGTTTTTTTAAATAGAAACCCCACGTCTACTAGTTAAATCCAGCTTGTTTTTAAGTTTTATTTACTGAAGAATTCTAAGAAATGTTTTCCACCTGAATCGTTCACTTACGTTTTAAAGGCCACCTGCTCTGGGCCTTGAGCATTCACCTACCTTTTGCATATATCTCACAAATTCATCCCCAGGGAGACATGCAGAGAATACGAGGCTATTTCACAGAAAGCCTCAGCTTGCTGCCTTTTCCTGATAACAAGGTAGTTATCATTTCTTGCCGAGCCCATCCCAGAGAGAGAGTGTTAGGTGACCTGGAGCGGAGCTGCCGTTCAGTGACAATGTTTGCTGCTGTTCTGGGCACTGTGTCCTCCACGGCAGCCTGTCAGCATCCTGCTCAGCTCTGAGTAGGGTTCATTGGAGAACCTGGTGGGAGTGAGGTCATGTGTCAGCCTGTACCAGCAAATCCTCCCGGCAGGCCCACCTCTTTCCCACATTTCAAAGGAACAAACCCCATGGGGCGTGGTTATAAGCATTGTCCAAAGGACAAACTCCACAGGCATCTAAGGAGAAAACATACTGCCAATCTGTTGGGTTTGTTATTCTCATAGAGCTACACAGGAAATGGCATCACCAGAAATAACACATTAAAACTCAGAGGGCAACCTTTTGTGGACATTCAGAGACACACGCCACGCGCTTTATAAATGTGCACAGCTGTCTACAAGGCACATTGAAATACCCCTTTACATGACAATTAATTATTAGCCAACATTGAATAATTCTTGGTGAAAGGGTAGAGGGCAAAATGAAATATAAAGTAGAGCTAGTCTAATTTCTTAAAAATGTTGATTGGTCAGACAGGTGTTTAAAAGCATTTGTCAGAATGGCCCTGGACAGATAGTTAAGTTGGTTAGAGCATCATCCCAGTATGCCAAGGTTGTGGGTTCGATCCCCTGTCAGGACACATACAAGAAGCAACCAATGAAAGCATAAATAAGTGGAACAACAAATCAATATTTTTCTTTCGCTCTCTAAAATCAATTAATAAAAGCATATGTCAGAATCAATTCATAGGAAATCTCTTTCACGTTCACGTTACAGCCAAGAGGGGAGAAATGGCCACGCATTTTACAATTTCAATTGCAAAATGACATGTTTTTGGACTCGTGTGCGTATTTAAAAATTTTAAAGCCTCTACCATGTCCGATTAAAATGTTTAGCTCTGGACGGTGTCAGATTCTTTGCTGATCATTGCTTAGCATCCTCCGGACTCATGGCTCGTCTAAGACATCTGCGGAAGGTCCGTGCACACATCCTACTGAAGCCATGGCTGCCCTGCGTGAACCATGAGGTTATCAAATAGAAAGCAAGTCCTTTTCTGAAGAGCCCTAAGAGGAGGGTATTTTGGTTAATTTCAGCTCCCTGCCAGCTCAAAAGAATGCTGCTGTGCTGTGTGCTCTTCCCATGAATGCTGTGCACAGAGCAAGGCTCAGTGACTCACCCTTCCGGGGACCAGTCAGGGTTTTAAACTGCAGCATCCCTTTCATCCTTACAGTTCTGTAGGATTTCATCAGTGTCATGGAGGGATATTTTTAAAATAATGTAGATTTTTCAGGATGGGTAAAAGGCCTCCCCTAGTCACAATGCTGACACTATCACAGACATGCTATGTTAAAAAAAAAAAAAAAGAATCCTAAGCTAAAAAATGTGGTGCTTAGGAAACTAAAATAATACCTTACATTTGTTACAGTTCCCATCAGAGCTCAGGTCAATGGACAGAGATCAGTATCAAAATAATATGTATACTGCCCAGCAGGTGTTGGTTGGTTGGTTGAGCATTGTCCCATGTACCAAGAGGTTGCCAGTTCAATTCCCAGTCAGGACACATGCCTGGGTTGTGGGCTCAGTCCCTGGTAGGGGGTGTGAAGGAGGCAGCCGGTCAATGTTTCTTTCTCATCGATGTTTCGCTCTGTCCCTTTCTCTTCCTCTCTCTCTACAATCAATAAAAACATAAATATATATTAAAAATAACATGTAACTTAGAAGATACATTCAGTTAAATGATGAAGAATGAACAAGGACACAAAAGTAATATAAGGTCTACAAGGATAAATTAGTTAAATTAGTCTAGTTCAGTGAACTAACTAGCCTTGATGCAGGCCATATGAGTTGCCCAAGATCGCAGAGCCAGGATTCAAATTCAGCCAATTTGGTTCCAGAAGTGGAGGCTAAAACAACACACTATCCTGCAGACACAGATACAACACTTGCAACATGAATAGATACATATGATAGTGGTCAGAATAAGCAGAGGATGCTTATGACTAGTCAGATTATGTAAGACATGTTCATTTTTTGCTGAGTTTTCCAATTCTGTTTTAAGCAAGTATTACTTCTGCATACAAATTTTAAATGGAATTGAAACTTAATGAACCCTTTGATGGCTTAAAATGTATTAGCTGGTCAAAACTTAAAGATGAAGGCCCTGAAGTAAAGCAGCAAAACATACATTATTTTGATAGCCTAGGGCAGTAGTCGGCAAACTCATTAGTCAACAGAGCCAAATATCAACAGTACAACGATTGAAATTTCTTTTGAGAGCCAAATTTTTTAAACTTAAACTATATAGGTAGGTACATTGTTATTAACTTAATTTGGGTACTCCTAAGCTGGCCTTTGCTAAAAACGTCCTCAATCTGATTGAGGTACGTTCGCTGAGGTCGACCCCTTCCAACTCTCCCATCCACACTCGTCTTGTATACTTGTTTTGTCTATCTCCTTTCGTTCATCATATAGTCCACCCCCCACTTCTTCTAACTCCACTTCTTCAAAATAGACTTGCCCAGGCCGAAAACCGACTTCTGCGCATGGGCCACGAAGTTTCAATCGCACTGTACACGTGGTATTTTGTGGAAGAGCCACACTCAGGGGGCCAACGAGCCGAATGTGGCTCTCGAGCCACAGTTTGCTGACCACTGGCCTAGGGCAAGCATGTCAAACTCCCGGCCCACGGGCCACATTCCTCGTTTATTTGGCCCGTGTTAGTCTTTGAATTTGACATGCTTGGCCTAGGGATATAAAGTCTTCGAAATGTCCTGAAAGACAAGGCATAGCCAGGTGGGCATTGCATTCAGCAGCACTCAGCTGCCTGTAGGGTTGAGTGGTCCTCTGGGCAGTGAGAAGATAATCCACAAGTACAGGGCTGCCAAACTCACAAGAGGGCAAGCAAGCTGCTTAAATAAACTCTAAGATGAACTGAGAGTGCAACTCAGAATTTGGACTGCTTTCCAATTTTCTCAAGACTGGCTCTAGTCAAGCCTTTGCCAGCTGCTCTCTTACTACTTTTAAGCCTCTGAGCAACAGGAAAACAACCCTGATTTCACCAAGCTTTAACAAAATTTTCAAAAATGCACATTCAGATCCCCACACTCATAGTGTTCCATCCTTAAGTTTGAGAATTTGAGAATCTGCTTTTTTAAAACAATGGTCTTCCCCGGGGAGCTGCAATGCACAGGTATAAGGGCAACCCTTTGCAACATATGTCTTCACAGGATGAAGTTAGTGCCCATCACTCTGAGACAAAGGCGAAAATAAGGAAGAAGGAACATTAGCCATAGAACAAGAAAAAATGGAACAGTTACTCCTCCCCTCTCCTTTTCTCCATGCAACTGAGAGCCACTCCAATTGATTATTTTCCCACAGGTTTGAATGGTCGCTTGATTTAATTTAGTGAATTGAACTGATAATTTGGCGAATGGGGGAGATTTAGTAACCTTACTGAGAAATAGAAATCTACTCACCATTTCAGCATTTGTGTCTATTAGCTGGCTAACAAAAGGGTTTGGCAACTCTTCCAGCTAAGGCTGCTTTAGGCTTTGGTAAAAAATAAAAATTTAAAAAAATGTGTAACTCAGTAAATTGTTGCTGGGTTAAAAAACGAATTGGGCTTCCTGATCCCCAAATTTCTATAAAAATATTGCTAAATTAAATATAGGTTATATTCTGAATGTAAAATAAGTTCACAATAAAAAAAAACCTATAGTTTGGATTCTTTAGGGGGGCCTGAGTTTATATTTTACTTGCAATTATATTTACACTTATCATTTACAGTTACTTTGTTATTAAAAGCTACTTAAATGTGACTTATATTTCATTATCAGTTTTTATTAGAATATAGACTTATAGGTTTTAAAACTATTTTTATTATTAAAGTATATACTTTAAAAGTGATTCATTTGAATGGTCTGTTCAGCAATTAGCTTATATATTGTCACTAAGTTGAATATTAATTATTACTAACAATAGTAACTATTAACTTCCATAAGTAAAATAATTATTCCTTATTATAAAACATATTCAGTAAAAAATAAAACTCAATGGAGTGTGTGCATATGAAAAAAGTTGAAGATTGCTTCCTACTCATAGAATTTCTCAGTTAAGAAGAAGTGCTCTTAACTAAATTCATTGTATCTTTTGAAGATAAATCAATAACAAGTTATTGCAATGTCTCAAGTTTTCAAGCTTATGCATTCATCTACTTCACAATATCCCTCTCCATGGACCCCAAGCTCATCCCCATTGACACATCTTCTACATAAACTATCTATTCCCACAGTAAAAAAACTACCAGAGTCTTAATTATTTTTTTGGAAATGTGACCCATTATCCCCAATTCACTGGGACCATGAAAGCCACCCCCGCCCCTTACTCTTCAGGTTCTTGTAACTACCACTGACATCTCTTTGGTTTCTCCTTTATCTTCTTACTTTCATTATGCCCAACAAGTTGGAGCCACCCATGACTCAATAAGCTCCAATCCTACCTATCAAATATCCCATCTTTCCTCAATGCTGCTGGGCTCAAGATTCTGGCCTCTTCAACCATAATCCCTGCATGCCCACCTTTAGCAGTAGTCATCCTACTTGTAGTGGACCCATCTGTAAACTTGATCAGGCCTGAAACTTGATCCATGTTGAAGTCTTCTAGGAACCCAAACCCAACTTGTTAAGCTCTTCCATCCAGAGGGGTCCTCAAACTTTTTAAACAGGGGGCCAGTTCACTGTCCCTCAGACCGTTGGAGGGCCAGACTATAGTTTAAAAAAAAAACTATGAACAAATTCCTATGCACACTGCACATATCTTATTTTGAAGTAAAAAAACAAAACGGGAACAAATACAATATTTGTATTTGCATGTGGCCCGCAGGCCGTAGTTTGAGGACCCCTGATCCAGACTTAATACTTCATCCTCCTTGATCCCCTGGGCTCCACGTACCATCTCCATGAGTGCCTCACTTGTGAAGAATCTCACCATGGTACTGCTAATCACACACTGTGTTATCCAGCAGTGGAAACACAAATATTTTTAGCACAAATTAAAGAAGTTTATGTCAGTTTATTTTTATGAAAACTGGTAAAACTTAGCTGGTTATTTATCATCCTGTTTAGAAAACTTGATTACACATACTTTTTAAAAAATCATAAAATAATCTTGCCTTATAAAGAAACTTACATATATTCTTAGTATTTTTTTTCCCCAGAGAGTTGCTAAAGCAAGAACACCTGCTATCATTTGAAGTGCTTGGAATTACAGCAAGTCCTGGAATCATGTGGTTTCATTTAGAGTCCTTTTGTTATAAATTCAATTCCCAGCCAGGGGCACTCTCTGTGTAGAGTGTGCACATTCCCCCATCTGAGTGGGTTTTCTTTGGTTTCCTCCCATAGCCCCAAGGTGTGCGTGCACATTAGGTGGATCAGTGTGCCTGTATTGTCCCAGTCTGAGTGAGTGTGGGTGTATGGCAGGGTAACATGCCATGGAAATGTGTCCTGTCCAGGGTGGGTTTCTGCCTTGTGCCCTGAGCTGCCAGATTGGCTCTGGCTACCCATGACCCTGAATTGTTTTAAATGGATTGGGAAATAATTATCTTACCTGTTTTTATTAATCCTTCTTACATGTATGTATAGATCACATTTATTTCAATGATTAACATTAGAAGTGTTGGTGGTTTCGTGCCTGGAAATATACTGTAGGAACTTACCTCATTTATATCAATTAGCCTGTGATGAAATTGGCTTTATTTTGCATTGCTTCACTTAAAGTCACACTTTCCAAGAACCTATGGGCAATGTGAAGTGAGCACTAACTGTTCTTTTGAATGCCTCTCAAGAGGGAGTTCTTTCCGAGGCTTTGTCAGACGGAAAGCAATGGAGACAGTAAAAATAGTATGAATGGATGCAATGTGTCCATTAGATATTGCCTCCTCTTTATTCTTCCATTTCCTATTTTGACATCAAACATAAAACTGTCCATTAGCAAGCAGTACAGGCAAAGATGAAAAAATGAGACAACTCTCATATCTTTATAAAAAATACCCAGGTGGCAATTACTGACAAATAGGTTCTTGTTTGTTGATGTATTAGCCTGAAATTTTACTTGAATTGGTTCTCTCCAGGAAATTAAAGATGCACTTCTTACCTGTTTGGGGAAAGACAGGCACTTACTAAAGATTATAAATGGTATCCATTTAAATAATAGATATTTTCAGTTGCCTTTACAGGTAATAACACTAATGACTTTGTAACAATTATTTCTTACCATCAAAGAATAAATTTCAATATAGCTTTAGTACTTGTATAATATTTATTCTGGAGCCTCATTAATATTGAACAGCACACAGTAGTTCTTCTTTGAGACCCTTGTGAAAAATATAATTTACCTTTTTTTTCTCATTGTTTCACCTGAGTGAGCCTTTGCTTTGGCAAAGAGGGATGATGTCCCACTGAGACTGATACCCATAGAAAAATTAACTAATTCTGTTAGGTTCCCCCCTGTGAAGGCACCAAGAGAGTTTATGGGTTAGCTATTACTGTTGCTTAAAACAACGATTATTTATTATTTCTAGCATGTCTGATGGTCAACTGGTGTTAAACTTGTAGCTAGTTCTGTGAGCATCAGCTAGATTCAACATCTATGTAGGTGGGGAATGGCTCTATTCCATCTATTTCTCATCCTCCTCCTGGAAATATGGACTTGACTGGGAGTGTTCTTCTTGTAGATATAGTCAAGGTTAAAGGAAACAAGTTAATACACAAGCACTCTTTACAGCCTCTTTTCTTACATTTGCTGATGTCCTATGGTTGAAGGCAACGTTAAGGAGTGGGTAAGGTTCTCTCATTCTTGCAGCCAAGTTCCATGGTAAAGCAGGTGGATAAAAGGATGAAGAAATGATGCACCCTACCACAGAGATGTGAGACAGAGGGAAATTGGTTTTCTGCTCCCTTTGTTTCATATAAACACCATAGTTCAGGGTTAACTATGAGAGCATCAAGAAGGAATGCCAGGGTCAGTCTTAGCAGTTTCACAAGTGTAGCAGGAAAATATTCACCTCTCAGATATCCATTTATCTAGAAAATGTACCTGTTTCTTATTATGGCCCCAAGTGAAACTCAGAACCATTGAAATATTTGTTTCTGTATGGAAAAACAGTTCCAAATAGAAACTAACCTTTCCTTTATTTCCTTCCTTCCTTCCTTCCTTCCTTCCTTCCTTCCTTCCTTCCTTCCTTCCCTTCCTTCCTTCCTTCCTTCCTTCCTTCCTTCCTTCCTTCCTTCCTTCCTTCTGTAACCTTCTTAAATTCTGATCTTTTGGGTAACTAGTTATGAGGTCCATATGATACTTACAGATCTTTCCCACCTATGTACCTTAGCATATGTTCTAGGGGTCTTAGAAACAGTCTGGCTGATAGATTTATTGGTGCATCAAACCCATTGAGGAATGGCTTCAAGAGTTCCATCTTTTTGAAATATTACTAGTTCTTGTTAGTAGTCGATAGTTCTCAAAAATAAATATTGATTCAGAAATGGACTTGCTCATCAGGGAAATAAACCTGGTAGCTCTTAGTCATAATTTATTTATAATCCCTCCCATGTTATATTCAGAGATGACTTCAATACCTGAATTGAAGAAAATTTCAAGTATTCTTTTTCATATATCATGAAACTATAATAGCCTTTGATGTATTTTTGGGAGCTAGAATTGTTAAAACAGATAAAAAAGAATAACTTCTCTGGAGTTAGGCCCCTATAAATTGCTCAAAAAAACAGATAAACAAATGTGATTTCCCAGGAAGCACAATGACAATAACAAATTATTGTTATTTATACCAGACAGAGTACAGATGTTCCCTGCTCTAGGCAAGTGCATGATGTGTATATTCAGATGGACCAAGGCCATAAGGGTATCCCCAGCAACCATTCTAAAGATAATTTAATTTATGTTGGCTCTCAGGTGGTCACTGACTTTGAACCCCTGCTGAGGAATTCTTGATTCTGAATTCTGGAATAAGTTTTAGAATCTGACAGATCTGACAGGTGACAAGGAGATTATCTTGGAAACCAGGCCTCTTCTACAGGAAAATTCTTAGCTTTAGGGCATTGTTCCATTCTTCACATTTTCCCATCGGTAATGCTAAAGAGCGCTATTACATAAAATGAAGCACTCATACCTTTTACCAACTGGGTGCGTTACAAAAAAGAAATTTTAGGAAGACTCATTTTCTTTGAAATCTGCTTTTTATGTTTTGAAGAATACTTTTAAAAGAGGGCTAAGTAGTCAAGATTTTTTTTTTATAGGAGTTTGGAAATAACATGATTCCAGTACTTGGAAATGAACATTTTGAGACTTCATGTTGACTTTCCCTGTAATGCAATATATTTTAGGGAGATTCCTTCTTCTGCTTTTCCCCCATGATTTACTTCAGTTGAAATTTCAGACAGTTCCATTATATTTCTTCTTAGGCACATTATGCAAATGAAATGTGTAATCCAGTGACAAGAGGAAAAGGTCTCAGTGTATTTATCAGGTGCCACATGAGTAAGAGAGTAAGGTTATTACAAAATTACTTGCAGCTACTGTGACTGTGTAGTCTCCACTGTTCGGAGGGAAATCTTTCATGTACTCATCACTACAAGATTTTTTCTCCCATTGATGTGTGGGAGATTTATGCTTTCACTGTCTCACTCATTGATGGGAGAAACATGCTCCTACAGAAATACACTTTTTTCACATTAATATGATATTCAATCCTGACTTTCTTTTTCTTCTGCTAAAATAATAAGCTTGTAGACAGTCTTTTCTTCATCTGCATTATATGTATGAACATATAATGGCTCAGTTATCTGGAAGAGCAAATCCATATCTGTCTGTAGAATTCCAATGACAAAAGAAAAATACCATTTATTATTTTCCACTTTTGATAAGCAAAACGAATAGTAAAGTCACTGTCAAGAAAAGGGAGTGAGTTAATCTCTAAAGTTTCAGCTAAAAATGATATCATTCTTACTTATTACCAGGAAGTAGTGGTATTAAACTGGAATGATGAACTCTGTGTTAAATCAAGCTTTCTCACTAGATTTCTGTCTTATTTTGGGGGCACATGAAAAATTCTAATTTGATCCTTTAGTCCTAAGCTAAGAAATGTCCTATAGTTGTCATAGTTTAGTGAGCAATCCAGAAAACAATTGCCTGAATCATATGTAACTCTTGTTCACTCCAAGGGCAATCGCCTCATAGTTTAAAATAATTATTTTTGTCAAGTTCAAATTAAGTCTTTTGTAGATACCATAATTATGTGACTCAAAAATATGTATTTGTTTGAACAAATGTCCTTCCTTGCAGGCTTGCTATTAAAAAATGTTAGTCTCATACTGAATGGTGATCATTTTTTCTTCCTGTTTCCTAAGAATACATTGGATGTAGGACTAGAATGTTCTCATTTCAAAGACATCCACAATAGACATTGATCTGAAGAATAATTATGAATGTTCTGTATTTATAGAATGGGTAGATTATGGAATATGAACAGAATATTTCAGCCCTTCTGGGTTTTCTTTGGAATATAATTCTCTGGTCTTCTGTAAAAACTAGTTTTACTGGTGGTACTTCCACAAGTTTCTTTGGAAAGTGGGCTTGGAACTTTTTATGTGGTATAAATGCTTTGCCTTTTTGTTTTCTGATTTTCTTTTCATCACTCAGTTTGACTTTCAGAATTTTAAAGTATTTGTAACACTATTTATCCTTGTAAACAAAGATGGGGCTTGAGAAACCGAGTTTCTGTCAGGTGGGGACCTTGTTAGAAAGATAAGCACAGATGTGTACTGACAGCAGCTAGAGGAAGCATGGAAGAGTGGAAAGAAACAGGTGTCTAAAGACCTAACTGTATCTCAAGTTCCACCTTCTAATTGTCATCTTTGTTCTTGCTGCTTAAAGTATGACCCATGGACCATCAGAATAAGCATCAGCATCACCTGGGAGCTGATTAGATGGGAAACTCTTAGGCCCCTTCTAGACTTACTGAGTAAGAATCCGTATTTTAATGTTGCCAGGACCTCATATACACATTCCCATTTGTCAGGCACTGATCTCTTGTTGTCTCCAGCACCCCAATCTCTCCAGGTCCCTCTTTCAGTACCTTTGAAGTAGATAGAATAATTTCTGCTTAATGAGTCTATTTTGGTGATTAATTACGTGAACATGTAAAAGTGCTTTGTTTGGTGCTTGGCATATGTGGCAACCACCCTCTCACACACAGACAAACAAGTACATAAAATAAGATGGCAAGAAAGAGCAATTGAATGGAAAGAAAGGGTGAATGGGAAAGGTGGAATAAAATGATAATAACTGGGAGTATATTTGGCATTTTAGAACTTTGTCTCTTATCTATGTGACTGTGTATTGATTCTGTAATACATTTACTTTTGAAGAACTTTGCTGAGACAAAAGTTAGAATCTAATCTCATATAATACTTCAAAATAAGGTTCATCTATAGAGTTTTTGAGAACTAACTATACAAATGGAATACACAGAAATCCAGAATAAAAGATGCTGAATACTTAAATAATCTTGGATGTTTGGAGTAACCACCTACAAACACAACTTCAAAGGCAGAAATCATAAAGGAAATGTTTGATATATTTAACAAAAACACCATGAAACTTCAGAGACCCTGTATGAAATCTCATCTCTCTGTACTGCATATGGTTTAGACTCAGTTTTCACAGAAAATTGAAAAATACATCTATTTCCATTTCCCTTAGCATTAGCAAAACCTCACTGATTATAATTCAAGAAATTTGACGTTTAGAAAATCAGGATGAAGCTCATCTTTCTATTATCTAAAACAAGTAAATTAATAATATAAATAATAGATGAGGGCAGCTTGTGGGTGACACTCATGCCTTCTAGCAGCCCATGTATATAAACAATGAGCTTAATGAACTCCTTTTCTTTACAATTTATTTGTATTTTACTAGAATTAAACTTCACATCTGTTTATTACTTAAGTAACAAAAATTTTTGTTTTTATTATCAAAGTCATGCCTCAATAGTTTAAAATTGCATTGTTGCCAGTGGAAATGGGGCTCTTCCATGGAGTCAGGAGAAAAGCATTTTGGGAACTCATGCATGGGAGGATGAAGCATAGTAAGATTTATTGGCGCCGAAACAAACAGGAAGAACTGTGTCCAGGTGCCTGATATCTCATCCACCACCACATGGCTTAGTTCCGTCTCACGGTGGAGTAAGTCCTGGGTCTGATGAGCGTAAGTGCCCACCAGGAGGGTCAGGCCTCCACAGGCCAGCATGGTCTCTGCTCCCGCTGGCTAGCTTAGTCTCTGCCGCTGACTATGCTCAGGCTGGGCCTGCACTGTGCTGCTGCGCCCAGGCCCACGCGTGGAGCCCACCCATGCTGGGGCCCATGCAGCTGCTATGGAGAGAACTTGTGCCAACCAGCAACCAAATGGGGCAAACAGGTGATACTGGAAGGGGCCTTTGTTAAGCTTCAGTTATATTACCTTGGGCTTGGGAAGGGGTACGCTTTCTTTCAAACTAACCAATCTCTTTCCTGGCTCTTCATGGGTTTATGTTGCGTCCTCCTACCCATCCAATCTCTTTCATAGATCTTCTGGGGTTTCATCCCCTCATCCAATCTGATCCCTTTCCCAAGCTAGACACCTCCCCTCTGTGGTTGCCATTTTGGCTCCTACTGCACATGTGCCCAGCAGAGAATTTTGCCTTTATTGGTTCTTCCTCCACCTGGTAATCTGTGAGGAACAGACCAGTGATTCCCTGGGGAGATGGAAAAGCCAGTCCTTCCTCCCTATGGTGGGGGCTGGCAGGGGTAGGTGGTGGTGGGGGGAATGATGTTAATCCCCTTGACTGGGATTCACCTATTCCCTGGGGTGTCAGAAGCTGTAAGATGCTAATACTAATTATGAAATACTAAAACAGTTAAGCTCCTGATCCACAGCATCCACTACTCTGGAGATAATCTCTATTAAATAAAGGTCTGTTTCTTAAGAACACAATCTGTAATTTTTTTTTGTTTTCCAGATGATTCTTTACTATAATAGGTTCACATTTATGAGTCATTTATTTTATCTTACTCTTCTCATCTGCCTTCTGTCAAAAGGTGTGAATTAAACACATTTTAGTTTTTAAACATTTATGTGTTTTCTGCTGTAGAGATGATATTTGTATTCATCCATTATTTTATTTAAAAATATGTTTTGATAATAGCTATTTTAATGGATGCCAAGTGGCATCATGTGGTTTTGATTTGCTTTATTCACTCTTAATCCCATCATTAAATGTTATTTACTGTTAATACTAGGATATATTTTTTCCTATGCATAATTGGGAACATAGAGTATATGTAGTTTAACAATCTGTATCTAACAGCATTATAATACTTTCCTCTGTCAATAAAAATTATTTGTGAACATCATTTTTAGTGGATGTAAAAACTTAACAAGGACATATTCTAATGTATATATATCTATGAGTCTATTTTAATTGAATATTGGCATACCTAAAATAATGGATTTTAATGAACTAGCAATCTTAATAGAAAGTAGATTCTAGCCTCAAACAAAAGTAGTGCTATGGATACAATGAAACAGATAGGTTTTCATAACACCTTCTGTCATATTAACTTCTTTAAACACTAAATTCAGTTGAAATTACAATAAACAAAATTAAGAACAAGCATTAGGTAATTTAACCTATTGAATATCCCAAAGCAATAATTTATCACTGGAGTTTTTTTCCCTTCTGTAATTAGATGACCAGCATATCTCTCTCTCTCTCTCTCTCTCTCTCCTCCCTCCCTCCCTCCCTCTCTTTCTCTTTTAAATAAAGGCTTTAAAAGAGGAAATATCTTTAGGTATTAAGCCAACCAGATTTTATCATTGAAAACCTAACATGTTCACAGTTCAGTTAAGCCTGGATTTCCCTTGGATAATCATTCTTTATAATGCTCACCATTGGATCTTAAAATATCCTGTTGAGATCATTATCAAGATCCCAATTCTATATTTTGAAGTAAAAGGTTTATAATAAAGTACTTGAACCTTCCTGTCCCCCATAGGAGATGTATTCTTGCAATGATGATATTCACACTAAGGAGTGTTGAAAAGCTCAAAAGATGATTTGGTCTTGGTGGTTTAGGGGCAGGGAAACTGGCACGGCCTGGATTTTTGTATAAGCTGGCACAAGCCGATGCTTTCAGGAGGGACTTTTAGAGCAGACTTCTGTCAAATTTGCCATATGGAGTTTTTGGGCTCAGATTATAGAGGTTTTCCTGGTTGTTTGCCTGATTTAGGAATTATCTGTGCTCTCCAGGATTTTCTCCAAACACAGACCATGTGTTTGGAAGAAACTGACACCTCAGGGGAAGAAGTAAAGTTAGCTATTTGGGACGTTTAGATGGTTTCCAACATTTCTGAGAGAGATCGTGGCTCATGAGGAACTTAACTGGCATCAGCATGGGCAGTTTCTGTTAGCACTGGCGCACAGCTCATAGTCTGACCCCCAGCCTCACTTGAACAGGACCTCTGTCCCCTTCTCCATGCACTTCACCCCTAGCACTCCTACAGCCCAAGGTGACATCAGCTACAGGCCAGCCTACAGAATGAGGTTGAGTCCTGGGCAGCTGCGGAAATCTGCTTTACTCTATAGCAGCGGTTCTCAACCTGTGGGTCACAAACAATGAAAATACATACTGCATATCAGATATTTACATTACGATTCATAACAGTAACAAAATTACAGTTATGAAGTAGCAACAAAAATAATTTTATGGTTGGGGGTCACCACAACATGAGGAACTGTATTAAAGGGTCGCGGCATTAGGAAGGTTGAGAACCACTGCTCTATAGCATCTTAATATATTATAGATACAACCTTGAGTGTATCTACTCAGAGTATTGTGGGTGATTTAAGTGTGGGGTATTGTGAGAATGAAGATCTAAAAACCTTTTTTTTTACTAGAAGAAGAGAAGGAGGACAAGGAGGAGAAGAAGGGGGACAGGGGAGGAGAAATATAATTTTGCGAGTTCTCATGTGCTGAACACTAGAAAACACAGTCTCCTCTGTGTGGAAAAGGCAGCCCCTTCTCAATTCTCTTTCCTTGAGGAGCATACCGTGGATGGGTTTTCCTTCCCGTTTCTCATCTATGAAGTTCATGGTCATGTTTGAACGTCACCACCACTGTCAATGATCTCTTTATTATGGAGAATCTTCCTGGTGGATTAAGGCAGAGGTTGAAAATTAGGCTTCTTAGCCCAATAATGAATTTTTGTTTAAAAAAATCAGAGAAACTTCCATAAAAATCAGATTTTCAGTTTCTCTTGAAAAGAGCCAATCTGGCAACATTCAGCTCAGGTTACCGCCTGCCAGGACTGCTGCACGCTGAGTAGTGGCTTTTCCTTAGAGCTCACTCTCTCCGTTTCAGCGAAATCCTCACCTGATTGCTTTTGTATCCCTGCTTAACCCCAAAAGGCATCTGAGTTTCCTACCCCTCACTGGATTAGGAGTTCTACCAGGAAAAGGGACCTCCATACACTTTGAAGGGGCCTTTCTAATACAGAGCAGAGAGCACCAAGCAAACACCTATCCATTCTTAGGAGCAAGTCCTTAGAGAAGCAATGACCACAAATATCTTAGCGATCTGCTCAATAATTCTGAAAGTATGAGCATTAAACCACCTGAATCTTAATCATCTCTGGGGTTGTTTAAAACACATACACAGGCCTCCACTTCAAGCCTAAAGGAATCAGAATTTCTGTGGGAAGGGACTGGGCATCTGAATACTACAGAAGCATTCCAGTGATTTTTATGAAACATAAAGCTTGAGAATTATTGAATATTTTCTGGATCCAACAGCTCTATGGCTTGGCAGATCCAATTAGAGCAGCGATTCTCAACCTGTGGGTCACGACCCCTTTGGCGGTCGAGCGACCCTTTCACAGGGGTCGCCTAAGGCCATCCTGCATATCAGATATTTACATTACCACTACGATTCATAACAGTAGCAACATTACAGTTATGAAGTAGCAACGAAAATAATTTTATGGTTGGGTCACAACATGAGGAACTGTTTTAAAGGGCCAGAAGGTTGAGAACCACTGAATTAGAGGAAACTGATGGGCCTTAGAAATGATCCTAACTCACTAGTCCAGCAATACTGAAGATGCAAATTTTTGTCCTTATCAAAAGCCAATCAATGCTGACCTTTTTCAGTGAGTGTCCAGCATTAGTTCAGATGTGGCAGTAGGTAAGGTAGATAAATACCACAGTTTTGTATGTAGCAGAAAGGGTTTCTTTCTTTCCTAGTCTTCGTAAAAAGGCAGGGATCACTGGCCCTTCATGTTTATTTTGGATGCATTATTGTGTAAACCCCTCTCTTTAATGTAGAATTAAAATATCTTACATCTCTTAGTCCTAGTATCTGGAAGGATTTCAGCCTGATGTAATTAGCATTTAGGGCCTGTTCACCTCCTGTGTTCTCACAGATGAGTCAGCCCATGACCCCAGCACAGAACTGCTTCTGGGATGCTGTCAGCTAACCTGGCTTTGAAACCCAGTGAAGAAAACTGTGTGTTTTCTTCAGAGGTAATCAATACATGAGAAATTACCATAAATGTATAGTTTTATTCACTCAGATTTTTACATGAAACTGACAAAGTTCTATAACAAATTGTATATAGATTCAGATTCTGTAACAACACAGCTAATGCACACATGAATTATTCAATGAAATTTACGTCAGTGGGTTTTTCTGAGTCATTTTGATGTGTATCCATTTTCAGACAATACATTAAATATTATACATTGTGGTCAAATCACTATATTTGGGTTCAAACAACATCCTGTGTTGATAAATCTGTTAAAATTCAAGTTCGCACATGGTTCAGATATGTTGCTTTTCCTCAGATGTCCCTGTGAATTTTGGCCATCAGATAAATACATTGTCACCTCTCTGAGCCCCAGTATTCCTACTTGTTTATTGCGTTGGGGGTATGGAGGTGAGAAAACGGGCAACTTCAATCCCCCTTGTGATTGCTGTTGAGGAGGGAAGTAAAAAGGAGCCAGAACAATAAATAGAAAGGGCAGGAGTCCCCTGAAGGAAGGGACCTCAAAGCTCAGACCTCAAAGGTGAGTGGAAGTTGCCAAAGGAAGAGAAAAGGGGAACGCATTCATTTTCTATCACCAAATATCACACTACCACGGACTCAGTGACTCACAAACAGCATTCCTGATCTCACAGTTTTCCTGGTCCAGTCTTAGTGGGGTTCTCACCAGGTAGGGTCTCATGAGGCAATAGGCAGGTGGTGACCAAGGAGCATTCGTTTCTGGGTCTGGGATCTTTGTTCAAGTTCCCTTAGGTTTTTGGCAGAATTTAGATCCTTTTGGTTTTAGGACTGCGGTTCCTGCTTTCGGGGTGGGGTGGGGGGGCTGCTCTCAGGTGCTCAAGGCCACCTGCAGTTTCTTACCCTCTCACACCCCTTTCCTCAACATGACAGCTGACTTCTTCAAGCCTAACAGGAGATTGTCTCTCTCCAGGAAGGACCCACTCCCTCTTTTAAGAACTTTCTCCTGATTAAGTCAGGCTCACCTAAGATAATCCCCCTTTTCACTGACTCAAAAAGCAACTGATTTATGGACCCTTAATTATATCAGAAAAATCTATTTACTTTCTCCAAATACTGTAACCTAATTTGGGGCATGGTATCACATGCTCATAGGGTCAGGTCCTCATTTAAGAGAAGGGGATTATATACGGTATGCGTATGATAGGAATCTTGAGGGCCATCTTAAAACTGTGCCTAGCACAGGGAGGGCTATTTTAAGCAGAATGAACCACTAAATGAAAGTATGGTGGTTTTCAGTGTCTGAGGAGGAGGCTGGAGTGCCGACCAGACCAGACCAGACCATGCAGATCAAGTTAGGAAAGGAGAGCTTTATCCATAGAAAACAAAGAAACGCTTGATGGGTTTAATGACCCATGCATACAAGGCTATGCAACTAGTGAAGCACCTGCTTTCAGGATGTAAAGTACAGCATAGAGAATATAGTCAATAATGTTGTAATAACTATGTATGGTGTCAGGTGGATACTTGAAATATTGGAGAGACCACTCTGTAAAGTCTATGATTCTCTAATCACGAGGTTGTATACCTGAAACGAATACAAAATAATATTGAATGTAAATTGAATTGAAAATAAGAGTTTAAAAAAAAGAAATTCCAAAAGGAATTAAAAGAAAAAAGAATATTCAAAATATTAACAAAATAATATTGAATGTAAACTGTAATTGAAAATAAGAGTTTAAGAAAAAGAAATTCCAAAAGGAATAAAAGGAATTTAAAAAAAGAATATTCAAAATATTGAAATATAGAAAACCTCATAAACAATATATTAAATGTGAAATATCAGGGTATGTGTTTATGTTACATGGCATCAGTTTTAGAAATATACATACATATTTTAAATGACTAGAAGCAAATACATCCATCTGCTAGCAAAGGATCTGGTGGGGGTTTATGGATGTTAGCTATTTATGAGTGGGAAACTATGAATGATTTAGAAATTCTTTGCCTTATATCTTATTTCTAATATTGTCCACAATAAATATGTACTTCTCTTATCCTATACTAGGGGCCCAGTGCACGAATTCTTGCACCTTGAAAGGAACTGTGGGCCACAAGGCTGCAGTGGTCACAGGGGCGGGTCTTGGCCCATCCTCCGTGCCCCCGCCCAGCCCCTCCTGCCACAGCCCCTGGTCCCCTGTCTGCCAGCAGCCCTGCTCCCAACACTGACACTCCCAGGCGCTGATGGTGCCTGCCCTGCTTGCACCTGCTGACTTCACGAAGTTGTGAGCAGGGCCAGTGCCATCAGCAGGTGAGGCTACTGCCCCAATTGCCCCTCAGGAGCAGGGAGAGGTGGAGAAGCTCTCAGGGGCGATCGGGGCTGGCAGCCACCGCTCACACCCGCTGATGGCTCCAAGTGATTGGGACAGGTGCTGGGCGCCGGCAGTGAGTGCAAGTGGCAGTGCTGGCTGCGGGTGCGAGTGATAGCTCCAACATTGGCAGTGGGTGCAAGTGGGGCCGTTGCTGGCAGTGGGTGCGAGAGCCCAGCCCCTCCTGCCACAGGCCCTGGTCCCCTGTCTGCCGGCAGCCCCGCTCCCAACACTGACACTCCTAGGTGCTGATGGCTCCAAGTGATTGGGACAGGTGCTGGGCACCGGCAGTGAGTGCAAGTGGCAGTGCTGGCTGAGGGTGCAAGTGGGGCCAGCGCTCGCAGTGGGTGCGAGCGGTAGCTCCAACATCGGCAGTGGGTGCAAGTGGGGCCATGGCCAGCAGTGGGTGCGAGAGGTGGCTGCCAGCCCCAATCACCCCTCAGGAGCAGGGGGAGGTGGAGAAGCCCTGAGGGGCGATCAGGGCCAGCGCCAACAGCGGATGCGGGCGCCGGCAGGAGGTGCAAGCACCTGGTGGGACCGCGGTGCATAGGAGCAAAGAATTTGCAGTAACCACCAGAGGCTCGCCCTAATGACAGCAACTGGCACCCCACCTTGGTCTGGTGCCCCTGCTCACCTGCTCCACCATCCCGCCGCGGCTGATGCCCGCCATATTCCGCACTCTGCCTCCTGCTGCCGATGCCTGCCATGTTACACCTGCACCCCCTGGTGGTCAGCGCATGTCATAGCGACTGGTTGTTCAGTTGTTCTGCTGTTCAGTCTCTTTGCATATTAGGGTTTTATAGATAGATAGATAATAAAAGGCTAATATGCAAATCCGGCAGGAGGTGCAAGCACCTGGTGGGACCGCGGTGCATAGGAGCAAAGAATTTGCAGTAACCACCAGAGGCCCGCCCTAATGACAGCAACTGGCACCCCACCTTGGTCTGGTGCCCCTGCTCACCTGCTCCACCATCCCGCCGAGGCTGATGCCTGCCATGTTCCGCACTCTGCCTCCTGCGTTACACCTGCACCCCCTGGTGGTCAGCGCATGTCATAGCGACTGGTTGTTCAGTTGTTCTGCTGTTCAGTCTGTTTGCATATTAGGGTTTTATAGATAGATAGATAATAAAAGGCTAATATGCAAATTGACCGAATGGCAGAACAACCAGTTGCTATGATGTGCACTGACCACCAGGGGGCAGAGGCTCAATGCAGGAGCTGCCCCTGGTGGTCAGTGCACTCACAGGGGGAGCACCGCTCAGCCAGAAGCCGGGCTCATGGCTGGTGAGCGCAGAGGCGCAGGCTGAGCTGAGGGACCCCCACCCCCAGTGCACGATTTTCATGCAGCGGGCCTCTAGTAATAATAATAATAATTAGTTAAAAACATATCTGCGGCTCTTGCAAAAACAAATAAATCTGAGCACAGTTCTCTTTAAAGTTAATTGAAAATTTGGTGCTCCAAGTGGAAAAGCAAGATCAGGAATTAGCTGCACGTGAGCTGTGCAAAGGTGAGGACCAGTCAGGGGAAATGAAGTCCAGGTTCAGCCAAGGAGACAGGTACACCAGACCTATCCAGGTTTGTCTCCTGACTACATAATGGGCAGGAAATTTGCTCTTCAAATTCTGAGGGATTAAAGCAAGTACCCTCCCTCTCCCTCAGTTCCCTTATGTCTAAACATGCAGGAGAGTGGAATTCAGTTTGTCACAGGATTCAATTGCAAGTAATACATGAGTGACCCGAACTTCATCTATCAATCAATCCCCCTACTTCCTGCGTAGTTATTCAATCCATTTCACTTACCAAGCACCCACTGGGCTGGAAGCTCACAGGTAGGGAGAGATGGCTGGAGATGCCAAGTGCTGTTTTATAAATGGCATCACCTCTATCATATTGCCAAATCCATTACAACTTCCTGAGGTGTTCATTCGGGAAGAGGAGGGAAGAGTCCTTTGAGAGCCAATTTGGAAATAAGTAACACTGACAACCAAATCCTTCAGAAACATTTCCAAGTTTCAAAAGAGCAGTTAACATAAAAATAAAAATGTATTTTTAGAAGATGTTTGGGAGGTGAAAGGATTTTTCTGGGGGGAGGAGGGCAGAGGATGAGCAGAGGAGATTGTTTCTTTTTTGGCACTGGAATATCTCATGGATCTTTGAGTCAAAAAATAATGAAATTAGGCTTTTCATCTCTCTTGCTTCAAAAAATGAAAAGCAAGTGCACTGGAAACTGAGTTGGTCACTGGACAGAGCATATTTATAATATATGGCAAGGTGTCTAGAATAAAATTCTTAAAATACATATTTTAAAATTAGGTTTCTGACCTTTGATAGGGCTTATCATGCTATTTATACTGTAGCAGAAGGAGCTGATTTTTCAGTAGTTGCCTCATCAAAAACATGACTCACATTTCCTTAAGCATTTACACCATATGTCTCCTGAGGTAAAAAAAAAAAAAAATTATACTTTTTAAGGTTTTTCTTTTTTAAATATATTTAGTAAAATATAAATACAATTTATAAGAAATAATTTAAAATAATAATTTGGGGGCCATGCAGTTTAAAAATGTTGATTTCTAGAAACTGGAGTTATTTTAACTATTTGATCAGTGAAGCCATTAGGAACATTTTATGAATATAATTAGAAGTAATTATTGTGATGCTAGTTTGACCATTAAGAAAAAAGGCAGAATTCAGGAAGAGTTTAGAAATGAAACACAGATACTACTGAAACTCTCTTTAAATTTAGAAATGTGAATTTGAAATAAAAAGACTTATTAAACTGACAAGAATCATTCCAACACTTAAAACATATTACTTTAATTGACATTTAGTGACTTTCTTGTGTGTGTACAAGCTGTGACTATACGATAATGGGACAAATTATTTTGTGGCAAGTGAAAATTAAAGTGAATTTATTTTCATAATTATTAACAGCAGGGACCATTTCAATTCAAACATGTTTGCATAATGCAAACGTATTGGTATAAAGCTCCTAGGAAATGTATATTCTATTTAAGAGATAGGAAAATACATACAGAGAAAATTATATGAAAATCAGGATTCCAACTCAGGAATCCCTAGTTTCCCACAAATCACCAAATCACTTGACATTTTGTTCCCCTTTTTTTAAGGAAATATATTTAGGAGTAGAAAACAGTTTCTACATGTAATAAATGCATGTCTTAAGGAGGTACAGTGTTTCCTCTAACACTTACCTCTCCTTAGATTGCCTTTCCCCAGACTGTTCTGACATTTCAAGTTTCCTAGCTTTGGGGAAATATCACCATCCTTCTGGTCACCCACTTCAGAAACCCGGCCATCACCCTCAACTCCTTCCTCTACTCTCTATGTAATCATCTCTAAGTTCTTTCACTTCTACCTTCTCAGGATCTCACAGATATTCTCTCCCCCCCTCTCTCCTTCCCTCCCTCAACTGAATTTTATTTTTGTAGAGCGGTTTTTGGTTCACAGCAAAATTGAGCAGAAGCACTAAGATCTCCCATATACCCCCTGCCCTCACAGGGGAACAGCCCCCACTTCATTATCAACATGCACCACCAAAACGGTGCACTTGTTACTGTTGATGAACCTACACTGACAGGTCATGATTACCCAGAGTTCATAGTCTACATTAGGATTCACTCTTGGTATTATACATCCCATGGGCATGGATCTACCATGATAGTATCATACAAAGTAGTTTCACTGCCATAAAAAATCCTTGAGCCCTGACCGGTTTGGCTCAGTGGATAGAGCGTCGGCCTGCAGACTCAAGGGTCCCAGGTTCGATTCCGGTCAAGGGCATGTGCCTTGGTTGCGGGCGCATCCCCAGTAGGGGGTGTGCAGGAGGCAGCTAATCAATGTTTCTAACTCTCTATCCCTCTCTCTTCCTCTCTGTAAAAAAAAAATAAAATAAAATATATTTTTAAAAAAATCCTTGATACTTTGCTTATATATCCCTTTCTTTCTCCTAAAACCCTGGAAGCCACTGATCTTTTTACTGTCTCCATAAATTTGACTTTTATAAAATGTCATATAATTGGAACCATGCCATATGTAGCCTTTTCAGATTTTCTCTCACTTAGTAATATGCATGTAAGGTTCCTCCATGTCTTTTCATGGCTTGATAACTCATTTATTTTTAGCACTGACTAATAGTTCATTGTTAGATGTATCACAGTTTATATTTCCATTCATCTACTGAAGATCATCCTAGTTGCTCCCAAGTTTGGGCAATTATGAAATAAAGCTACTATAAACATCCGTGTGCAGGTTTTTGTGTGGACACAAGTATTTAATTCCTTTGGGTAATCACAGAACAACACAACCCCAGATTTCCTGCATCAGACTTCACCAATTCCTCTTCTTTGTGGCAATCTCTCAGATTGTTTTTGACAATTATCATGGCTTCTCTACACCTTCTCTTTCCCAGGCTAAAACTCTACTTGCTTCAGTAGTTTTTCCAATAACCCGTCTCTGCACTCTCACCACCATGGGCAGCTGACACCAGGCATACTCTCTTCATTAATTTATGACTCATTTAGCAGATACTGATGGAGTTTCTGCCATGTGCCAGCACTGTTCTGGGGACTGTGATATAGGAGACAACAAAGCAAATAAGGCCTCTTCTTGCATGGAGCTTATAGAGGAGTAGTGGAGGGAGGCAAATGATAAACCACACACACACACACACACACACACACACACACACACACACACACCATCCTTTCAAATAGTGACCAAAGCCATGATGAAAACACAGGGATGCATGAGCCAGTGACAAGGGGTGTGTGTGTGTGTGTGTATGTGTGTGTGTGTGTGTGTGTGTGTGTGTGTGTGTGCTCCTGTGCGTATGCATGTCCTTTAGATTTGGTGGTCAGGGAGAGTGTCTCCAATACTGATGAGCAGAAGAAATAACCTGCATGGAAGAGGAGTTGTTGAAGAGGGGAAATTGTGAGTGAAGTATCCTGGGTGGAATGAGCCAGGCCTTATTTAGGAACAAAAGATACTCAGAGGAGGAGAGTTTTTGGGATGAACCTGATAAAGCCCATCTCATGAGATCATGAAATCCAGATCATGGATTCAGATCATATTCTAAATGACTTTATTTCAGTATTATCTTAAAATGTGTCTGCACATACTGAACACACAGCTGCACATATAGTCTGACTGAAGCAGTCCATTTATAACTTCTCCTTAAAATGGGCCCTGCATTTCTGTTAATGCGGGCCATCATTATGTGGCTTTTATTTTTTCTTGGAAGCCACGTTATACCTCTGGTTCGCACTGTGATTTCCTGTATGCGCTTTGACGTGCATTACTCACATGCCTGGTGTGCCTTGCACAATAGAGGGAGTAGGTGGCTGTGATGCAAGGAGTTATTAAAATGATTCACATCACATTTGCACTGTATGAAAAGTAATACATAGTGAAAAGCAACCCCGCTTGGGGAAAATTACATATTTGAGATGCAGTCAGTCACTGAAAGGTGATCATCTGGCTGATCTTGAAAATGCTTTTCTTGAGAGCTTTCCTCCCAGAGCAAAATTGAATGATAAGAATAAAATTAAATCTAACCTTCTCCCCCAAAAAGTTAAGAAAATTGATCACTCCAACCAGGTAGGAGTTGGGGGAGAAAGGGAGTTGTCGGTACTTAACTTAGTTTGAGCCAATTAAATGTTGGTGTCCCACCTTCCAGGGCCCTAACTGCCTTCCCTCCAGCAGCCAAGGGGAGGGTTTTTCTCTGGACGGTGGAAGTCAGGCCTCAGGGCTGACAGCTCAGGGTGACTCCCACGCTCCATTATAGCATGGACGTTCTCTAAGGAAGCGCGGAGCCCCCTCCCTGGGCCTCAGCTTCCCCTGTGAGCTGCATCTGCTGTGCAGGCTCAGGCAGCGGGATGCTGAGGCCGCTCCTCTCCCAGATGGCACTGAGCTCTTTCCTCCTTTCCCTCTTCCCCATCAGTGGGGATTCTGGAAGACAGTTCTATGGCGACATTCACAGCTAGCATTAAACCAGATAAAAATAAACAGGATGTCAATAAAGAACTAATATTGTGTCTGTGCAAATGTATAACAATAATAAAAAGTATAGATATCTGTTTGTAAAGGTGCCATTTAAAAGACATGGGGCTTGAAATGAAGCCGCCTTGTAAATGGACCAACATATGTGAATGTTTGCCTACGTCTCTCAGCCATGAAAATTGCCCGGTAAACAGCGAAAGGCACTCTATTGGCACTAACTAGTTTACCAGAACACCTTCTCTAAAGTGGTAACTACTTTCATGGTAGAACTTTCAGGAAGCAACGTAGGGGTCATGGAAAGAAATTGTTAAACAGCCTGGTAATCTGACATTTCCTAAAAATGGGATTCCAAAACCAAGGGCAACTAGAAAGAGGATTTAATGCCAGCCTTGTTAAGAGGGAAATCGACAGTCTTGGAGGTGGAAGAATTCAGGCGAGAATGGGAATTGTCAGTAATGACCTTGGTTTAGGGGCAGCACAGCGGGTAGAAACACCCCTGGGTTGCAGGCCAGGAATCTCACACGGCTCCACTACTGCCCAGCTGCATGATATTTGGCAGGTCTCTTACCCTATTTGAGTCTCATTTCTTCGGTGTTAATTAAGGGGCCACTCCTGGTCAGGCGTTACATACATTGTGTCCTGCATAGTTGATGTTCTGCAGCATCAAGGAGCTGTGCCTTGGAGAGTGGTGAAGGGGAGGGTGAGCAGGATGGGCCTCTGGACTCTCTCCTGCTCTCCTTCCCCCAAGTCAACCAGAACAACTCTACTTTTTTTTTTCTCTCTATACAGAGTTTTTGTCAGATCCTAATTTAAAGAAAAACATACTTTTTATACTTAAAAAAGCTTGTTGACATATGGAGTAAGGTTCCTTTCAACTCTAAAATTTATGAATCTAACATTTTAATTAAAATATGTAAGTGATATACAACTCTCTCTAAAGGTTAACAAATTGTCCCTATTACTGAGCATAGGTAGTAACGGCAAAGCAGTAGAATTAACTGAATTGTAGCAAGCAGAAAATATCAACGAGCAATGCATACTAATGATAAGCTATGGATAATGTGTAGTGTAAATAATGAGTTCATTTTGTTAATTTTTTTTTTCCAAAGATTGGTGCATTTTCATTTGTAAGAAACCATGGTGCTCTATTAGTTCTTGCCACAACTACCCAGAAACTCTGGAGTCTGCTAGCATGTCCCTGAGTGCAAAAGCTGGGTTTTTTGAACTCTTCAAATGTTTTTTGTTGTTGTTGTTTTGTTTTGTTTTACTCAGGGGGTTGTTCTGGAGGGATTTCATAATTAATGTTTAATGCTCAAATATTTTGATATTGAGTTATAAATCACATAATGTGTGCTCAGCATCCTACCAAGTGCAGAGGGCGATTCACTCATCATTCAGCAGATGTTTCCCGTGTACCTCCCATGGAACAGGCACAGTCACAGCACTTGGATTCCTCAGGAACAAGGCAGGCATCACACATCCCAGCCCTAAGGGAGCATACATTCTAGGTGGTATATTGAAGACTTAGAGACATAGGCTATGTCTGTATTGCAAGGAGCTTAGAATCCAATTGAGAAATAAAACGTCGACACACACAATTAGAGGACGAAGTAGGTGGTATGAACCCCAGGGCTAAAGGATTTTCAGAGGAGGCAGATAGTAGTTGGACTAGGGTAGGCCTTGGACAAGGGTTAGAACTGGATAGATAGCCTTTGGCTCAGTGCCTAGCACATAGTAGTTTCTCAATAAATATTTGTTGAGTAAATGAAAAATCAGGACTGACTGGATAGGCAATTCACACATTGCAGTAATAGAAAAGGAATTTGGGGTTTAGAATGAGGCAAGGTGAAGAAAGTCTTGAGTTCAAGATAGAGGTTTTAGAGTTGGAGTTGAGGGTGGGAGGTATGAACATGTTGCTGAAAGGGAGTCTGGAAGCACGGAGACCTGTCAGGAGCTTTTCCCAGACTGCCTCTGTGAGGATCCGATGGCCGTGGCTGAGTGAAGGCAGAATGCAGACCAAGGAGCAGATGTGAAAATCAATTGCATTTGGACATAGGTTATACTGAGCAGGAAGCGGAAGTGAAAAAACAAGACAGGAGTATCAAGTCTCGGGGTGGAGAGGGTACTTTTTTTTTTTTGAGAGGCTGTGTAGCAAGGGGGTGATGCTGAGGGTCCCTGGGGCCAGACTGCCTGGTGTGGATGCTGGGACTGCCAGTAGTAGCCGGTGATCTTCAGCAAGGCAGTTAACTCTCAGTGCCCCGGTCTGCTTATCTGTCAGAATGGAATGATAACATAGCATCTACTTTAAAGCATAGGAGTTTGTGAGAAGTAAATGGGGTTAATGAATCTAAGTGCTTAGGAGACTGTTTAAGAGAGACCAGAGGGGAAGAGGGAAAAATGTCAGGGGAGTACTTTTTCTGTGCTACCCCACTCCCAACTCTGTTCTGGGAATGCACTTGAGGCCACTGAGTCACATCCGCCACCCTCAAGTCAGGGAGCAAGTTTCCCCTGGAGACTCCTAGTTTTATGGTTGAGCTCATGGGAAGGCAGGGGGCTTGCCCACATCTAAGGTGGTGCAGTGCCTTGCACGCAATAGGTGCTAATAAGCATGGCAGAGCCAAGAGTCAAATATTTATCTAGTGAATGTTCCAAAGGACTGATGGTGCCACCGCTGGATATGGTGACATAGAGACAGTGTCCTGCGGGCACCTCAGAGTTAGGAGGGTGTGGGGATTTGTGTATGGACTGAAGCTCAAGTATTCGTGATTCTGACATTGTGCTAGATTTCAAATAGTTGCTGCTGTGTGTTCTGTGACCGATTTACAAGATTTTGAGATAGTCCCTTGTCTTGGGAGAAGCTTAGAACCATGAAGGGAGTTCCCATTTCAGGAGAGACTGGATCTGGTAGTGCTATGCCCAGGCAGTGCTCCTTCCTTCCCACCTGGCCGTGCACTTGGACCTCACTGGCCTGGGACTTTTTTCCAAGGACTTGCTAATCAGGGTGGCCCGTTCTTCCATTGATCTCTACCACAGGATGACAGGGAAGCTTCCGGTGGCAGCTGTGGCTTCTGGAATGTGGCTAGTGCCCTGCTTCACAGTCCATGACATTTAACACGGCTTCTGGGTTCTACTCAAGTCTCAATTTTTAATGTGTTGTGCAAAGAACATGATGTGTACCTTCCTGATTCCACTTTTTTTAAAAAATATTTTTTTTTTCAGAGATGAAGGGAGAGGGAGAGAGAGGTAGAAATATCAATGATGAGAGAGAATCATTGATTGACTGCCTCCTGTAAGTCCCACACTGGAGGTCTAGCTCGAAACCCAGCATGTGCCCTGACCAGGAATCGAACCATGACCAAGCTACGCTGACCAGGCCTTTAACTGTGTGACGCCTTTCTCCCAGCTCTCTTTCTTCCGATTACACGAATTCCTGGATGCTCATTTGGTACTAATACACCTTAAAATAAATGGGCAACAAGGTGCTTTTGTGAAGAGCATTTCATTTGGTTCTCACGACAACCCTTTTAATTAGTTAGGATTATTGTTCAGTACTCATCTGGCATATTAAACGAGGCCCCACACAAGGAACTTCCTATACTGATGGATATGTTCTACGTCCTGCTAGGGCTATGCTTTATACTCATGTATATATTTGTCAAAATTGATCAAATTTTAGGATCTGTGCATTCACTATGTCTAAGTTGTATCTCAGTGTTTATTTTTTGTTTGTTTTTTGTGTTTTTTTTAAGTAAAGAAGTTATGCCCAGAAAGAGTAATTGAATTGCCAAATATTACAAGGCTAGAAATCAGGTTGAAAGTCTTTGCAAAATCTGCCTGACCCTTCTAAGGAGTGTGAAGCTGACAGAGAAGACATTTATGTTTGTTTCTTGGAATGCCTTCTTAGCGGAAAAGGAGAAATAATAGAGACTATAGAGAGATCACAGGTGAATCCTTGAGAGGTGTGTGTGGAGGTAGATGAGAGAGCCCAGAGGCCTCTGAGTGGGAGAGAAACTACAGAGACTCCAGGATGTACAATGGGAAATTGATGATGAATCTGTCCACACCCCTCCTCTTCCCACACCAACACAAAACACTTAGCAAAACCTAGTTATTCAACCTGTTTTGGGTCCCCCCCTACTCTTTCCTCTGAGGTTGGAGGGGGGCGGGGATTGTGACAAAGTATTGAGTGTGACCTGGAGGTGTATGTACAGCAAAGCCAAAGGCAGAGTTAAGACTTAGAACCATTTCCCTGTTTACACTCTGCCTTTGATCTGTTCGTAATATGCTCGACTCCCCATCCACATATTCACATCCTTGGCAGGAGAGATTATTTCTCATAACTCTTTGTGTCTATTTCTCAGTACAAACATAATTTAAAACCAGCATTTGTAATTATAACTTCTATTTCTCTCACTCCAAAGGAATGCATATTTATTACAGAAAATTTAGGAGATACAGATAAGCTGGGAAACAATAACATCAGAGATGAGGACTATCATTTAGAACCCAGTTACATAAATAATAACAGTACGAAGTGTTATAACAATGCCTTTGATGATTGTGGCAATGACTAACACATATCTGACTGTGTACATGACACTGTTCTAAGCATTTACATATATATTAACTTGTAATCTTCACAGCAAACCCAAGAGGTATTATTAATCCTCCCTTCCTTTTACTTAATATTATTTTATGGATGTGGCATCTAAAGCAAAGATGTGAAGTGACATGGTCATGATCACACAATGGATATGACCCAGGGAGTCAGGCTCTAGCTTTATAGGGTCAGCTAAATTTCAACACTGTTGTGGCCCCAGGTGATGAAAACTGTTTTCCTCCCTGTTCCCCATTTGTAGAGTTAGTGGGAAAACAGATTTCAAACCCAGCATTGTCTACCAGCAGGAGTTCTTAACCACAAGGCTCATAAACAGACTCCAGCAAATAATCACCAGTGACCTTTATGTAAGAGATAAACAATCTGCCTCTATGCCCCCGCCCCCAGAAAGGTGGTCCCTGGCTCTGTGCCCCATGGCAATACTTCCGGGCGTTCTTGCTGCCAAGACCACCTCTGGGGGCGAGGGGGGGGGAGCCTCTCAGCGAGGGCAATGTGGAAAGACAGCCCAGAACTGGGGACAAAAAGGGTTTATTTTGGTGACACTTAAACCCCTCCTGTGACTGCTGCCTGAAAATAGCTGATGAACTGTGTATATTTAAAAGCAAGTGGACTAAGGAGCTCTTTGTGTTAAAAAACATGCTGTGTGTGTCTCCTTTGTGATGAAAAAGAATCTCTTTTAATTTGCGGACTTACAAGGCACTTGGGACAAGTGAAATTTCAAAACTAGGTGACTTTTAATGTCAAACTTCTTTCTACATGTTTTGAATATCAAAAGTTGTTCAAAGACCCAGCATTCTTATCAGAGTCTATGGTGAGAGTTATGTCGTTTCTGAAATTTTAGTTAAAAACAAAACCCTTTAGTTGTTAAGAAAAACAAAACAAAATAATGCAGCACAAGATGGAACGTTTTGTGGTTACCAGGTTAGCCATTGCCCACTGAGTGAGTAGACACTTCTAGAGAACTGGCCAGCCCTTGGGGAGACCCACAGACCAGCTAACCACCTTCTCTCCATTCACACGATGCTGTTTTCCCCCTTACCCTTTGCCATGGTCAGTTGAAACAGGGATGGACATAAAGTAAAAATCTGCAAAGTCCTAATGATCCAAAGTAGCTCTGATAAATGAATTGAGCCTCCATGACAGGAAAAGAGAGAGAGATTGTCACTTGGAGAAGTAGAAGAGAGCTTGCAATTTAAATGTTATTAAAGCATTTGCTAAAGCTTTCAACAAAGGGTCATTCCTTGTGATTTCAATTCAGCATTTCAATTCAGCAAAACCAATTTTCCAAACAAATGACCGGAGGGAACAATAGTACAAATATGTTTTAGAGGAATATTCCTCTCCCATAATCCTTCTTATTTGAAACGCAATGTTTTATTTCCACAAGTTGACATTGTTCCCTCTGCAAGGTTAACTTTACCAAGGTTTTTTCTCCAGACTCTGTTGTTCAACTGGTCATTTGGTTGACAGAAAACTGACAGAGCAAACTGAGACAATAATTCCCCCTTTACCATATGTAAATGGAGTCTGAATTCAAATACTGTTACATGGGTGTCATCGTTTCTCAACCTAATACTTTTCTTGTCATTACAATGGCTTGTTTTCACATCTGATTTATATGCCATAGTGTATTACATTTTAAAAATATTAATAGTAGTCTTGAGGAGCTTGCTGGGAGGGAGAAAGATGGCATACAGGTCAATTTTCATCTTGTGCAGCCTGAGAGAATTTCTCCACATGATTCTCTGAGTTCAGTAGGATACAAATCATAGGAGTGGATATGACTTTAAACCATTGTTTTTAGCTGGTTCAAATTTCCTAGAGTTGTAAAAAATCCTCAGTTTACTAAACTTCATTGATTTTATTTTGAAATCTTTGAAGTCTCCATTCCATTGAATTAATCATAGTTGTATACGTGTGGGTGTTTTTGTGTTTGTATTCTTAGCAGGTAGCTAACATCACTTTATTTTGTCCTCTGAAGTATAAAGTACGCGTGTTCACATCCTTCCAGAAAGCAAGACTTATCCACGCATGGGAGTGCATAGTACAAAGAATGCCCGTGAGGGTGCAGTACAGAATAGTCTCTCTCATCAGCACTATTTGCTGCCCAATGTTTTGTCACATTGTGGCCTCAAACAGAACTAACTATATTCTTAATGGAGAAAACCATACACCAACTCACTCTATCAAGAGTTATTACATTGTAAGCAAAGCTAGGGCACACAGACAATTCCTGGGATGAGGCTCTGGCCTGTTAAGTCCATAACCTTAATTTAGTGCTTTACCTTCTGTTTACTAACACAGAATGATCAATAAGCCACTGTGCTATTTGTTCCTCATGTAATTTTCTACTAAGTTTACCTTAAGCACACGAGGCAAGACTACACCTGCATTCTCTGGACTTGCACACAGACACTACATGCAAAATGATCCTAATGATTTAACTTGGATGTGGCCTGCCCCACAGAGTCTCAAAGCTTCAAGTAAGTTTATTACTATCTACTAGTCAATTATCAATTACATTTATTATTTTATTTATTTATTTTTAAAATATATTTTATTGATATTTTTTTTTACAGAGAGGAAGGGAGAGGGATAGAGAGTTAGAAACATCGATGAGAGAGAAACATCGGTCAGCCGCCTCCTGCACGCCCCGCACCGGGGATGTGCCCACAACCAAGGTACATGCCCTTGACGGGAACCGAACCTGGGACCCTTCAGTCCGCAGGCCGACGCTCTATCCACTGAGCCAAACCGCTTTGGGCTACATTTATTATTTTATCTAACTTATTCAGTGAGTGTGTGTGCGGGTGTTCATTCACATGTGTGCAATGATGAAGTACAAGCTGGAAGGGCTATCAGAAAATGGGTTGAAAATGTTAGAATGACTGGGATAAGCCACGTTCGTGCATAACATTTCCATTAATCATGAGCACAGCCCAGCTATGTAGTCATCATGTACCATAGTGCTGTTTGTGCACTGAATAAATGCATTAGGCTGAGGGCAAGAATGTGGCTCCAGTCTACACTCCTCTTGCTAATCTAAGTATTGAGGGAATGCATCTATCCAGAGGGAAGGCCTTTTCGAAGATGCACAAAGTCCCCCACAGATGTCAGTGCTGCCCTGGAAATGATTATCTTCATCTTACAGGAAAGGACATTAAATATCAGAAGGATGCAGGTACTTTCTAAGAACATGTATCCCAGAAAGAGCAAAGCAAGGACTCAAACCTAAGCCAATGTGGCTCCAAAACCTGCACCACTTCCTTCCACTAAGTTGCATTGGTTTGCCTGCTGGTATGGGCTAGTTGTGTCACTTAACATACAAGGATTGTATGGTTGTGTGTTTGTATTTCTAGATCCTTTTCTGAAAGCGAGTTTTAATGGGAAGGTGGAAAGGGGCAACTGGACAGAACTTTTGGTAGATGGTAAAATGTGCAAAATATCATCAAGACACTTCACCCCCTTGGGAGTATTTGAAAGGAGAACCCCAGCACTTCTGAAATTTCAAAGTGACCTACTTACCTAGCAGGCTGTTCATTAATTACAAGCTATTAGTGACTATTAACCTATGAAATTATATTTACAGTTCACAAATGTATTTGATTTTCACAAGCCTCACTGGGGAACAGTGCTCAGTCAACATTTTCTTTGCTCAAAGGCTGTGATCAAAGAGCATGAAGCATGACAAATTAGTATTTAGCCTTTGAATTTGGAGTTTACAAAGGATGATGTTTCACAGGTTGGCACATTGATCTTCCTTACTACTCCACACAGACTCTGAATTCCATTTACAACTTTGCACGGTCAGATGTCACATTAAAATATAGTCATTCCATTTCAAATAGGTCCCTGTACAGTGGTCTCCTTTTTAAACTTTCCCTAATGTGGTTATCCTGGTGTAGCTATTATCATCAATTTATGCATGTAAAAATGTCAATACTGTCCAGCCAATAATATTCTGTAATAGCTTTCAGCAAAAACATGCTCCCTTCCCACGGTGCCTCATGTTTTTTGTGTGTGGATAAGATGGAAAATGGAGGTGAGAGAATATTAGCTTAGGATAATAAAACAAATAAGTACAGTAGGTGTTCAATAAAGTCATTTTTTTATATTGATGGCATAGTTTTGCTGTTCTTTTGGCTCATTTTGTAGTAGGTGGATTTGTTTACACAGAGAAATGTGTGGTTGTTTATACAGAGAAGGAGACTGAATTTGTATTTGATTATTTCAGGGAAATACAACTTGGTATTATGAGTATTTCATTCTGTAGCACAGTTTCCAGATCATTTTGATGTAGAGCTTCGTCATGAAAAACTTTGATTTTCCCCCTGTAATTATAAACATTTACTGGTTTCTTATCACTTAAAAACTGACATAAAATTATTTCAGATCTGCTCACTTAGAGCTCTGTTGTCTGTCTCTCTTGGCTAAAATTATTGACGTTGCATATCAATTGGCACATAGAAGGGAAAAATCATATTTATATTTATCATGTGCAATATTCAATATTTATATGTAAGCCTTGCGCAGAATGGTTTTTGTAATCCTTCAAGTGATTATTCCAGAAGACTGCTTCTGAGCTTCTCTTCTACACCCCTGCCCACCACACACACACACATACACACACACATACACACACACACACACACACACACACACACACACACACACACACACCACACCACACCACACCAACACCACCAACACCAGGCTGTATGGACCAAGACTAATGCACAATGGAGTCTGAAACGACTATGGATCTCAGATTTGATATTGGACAATGCCTGAAGTAGAAACACTGCCACTGTTCAATCATTCCAGAGGAAATTTCTTCTCAAACATCAGTACATCTTCATGTTCCCAATGCTTTCTCAGAAAGTTCTTTCTGAACTTGTCTTATTTGAAACTAGAGGCCCGGTGCACAAAGATTCGTGCAAGAATAAGCCTTCCTTCCCCTGGCTGCCGGCACCACCTTCGCTCCAGCTGGAGCCGCCTTCCACCTTTGCATGCTGCCCATAGACCCTGTGTCGTCGCCATGACAATGATGCAAGCATCCCGGCCCAGCCACCACCATCTTTGTTGTGTCATTTGGCATATTCCCTCCTTATTGGCTGTGGGCACCACCATCTTTGTTGTGAAGTGATGGTCAGTTTGCATATTCTGTCTTTATTAGATAGGATTGGAAACTCTTTTGAAATTTGACTTTAAAACTCTCCTTGTAGATCTCAGCAGTGATAGCTGCTTACTCTTTCAAATCCCACTCACCTGAGGGATGGAGATTGAGTGGGGTCCTCTTTTTTCATCCATGGCCATTTCCACATTATTCTTCCCTCTCCTCCTTGGTGGCTGATGCTAAGTAGACTGCCCTTCCTCACTCCCCTGGGCTGTCATTCACAGTCTTTCAGGAATCTTCCACATCAGTCAGTCTTCCTTTCCACCTTAGCTTATTCCACAGGAAAATCTATTCATTACCCTGCATCACTTGAGCTTCCTGAGCCTTCTCTCCACCACAGCAGCCATCACACTTGCCCTTGCCATAGCTGTCAAAATGCAAAACAGCTCCACTTCCAAAATCGCTACTTAGACAGCTCACTCTCTAGTTGCCACTTCTCACTGAGACTTCTCTTCTACAGTCAAGACCTTCACTGGCCCCTCCAGGTGATCAACCTCATTCTTACTTTTTTTCAGAACCCCACCTCAGCTTCAATCACAATGGACCCTTTTCATCTGTTCTATATGTTGGGAATCTAGTCAGATTTACTTGGAATTAAGGATTTCTCAACAAAAAAATACTCATTATTCTTTTTTATTTTAGAAAACTAAAAAATAGAGCCAAAGAGCCCGTAATATTTTTCAATGTTAGTTGCCAACAGAAGTCCTTTGACAGCCAATCCACATTTCATTTACATAATACAAACTACCAAACTTTAAAAATGAAATAAAAGTCTTATTTACATGAATGTTTAGGCTATTAATATTTCTAGTTGTTTTTGTTTTGTAATACCTTAATTTTAGGAATTATTAAGTTGTTGAAAATTTCACTAATTACATATATATTAATGAATGACACATATAGTACATAGTATGTAGTATATAGTTTATAGTATATGTATTCAATAGAAGCCACGGAGATTCATGACCATGAAAAGAATGGCCATTGTTGCTTTAGGCAGCATATGAACCCAGAGGAAGGCACTGAAGCTGCTCACAGTTTAAAATGCGGTTGATTCTTGCTTCCTGGTGTCATAAAATAGCTTTTAATAAAAAGCATTTTAATCCTGACACATTTTCAAATCCCTTTTCTCCACGATCCCAACATCTTTCTATGAAGCACACACTTTGCCTGGTTGGGTTTCCACATGGAACTCAGAATCCAGAGATTTGGCAGTTTGGCAGAAGCAAGCGCAAGTAATCCTCACCAAGGCACTAGTATGTACTCCTTTGGGTCTAGGAAAGTTCATGAATTTGTATTTGAGCAATAGCCGGCGATGGCCAAAGCTGACCTCAGGCTTTGTCCTGAAATGTCTTAATGTTATTTGATCTTTGGATCCCACACTTTTTCCTGCCAGATGAGTGGTCTTTTCTAGCAATGAAATCCCTAGGAAAGGTAGGTGGCTACCATCACTCTTTGAGCTGCCCCAGTGTTTACTTAAGTTTACGTTCAGGTACATCTGTCTTTCTCTATGAATGGCTGCTGCTGGTGTCACTGTGCTGCACTCATGTTTCTGTTTTGCATCATTCTCTTGGTTGTCTCATTTATACCCTTTCCTGTGCTGACTTATGTTGCAGAGTCAAAAGGCCTCATAATCTGGGCCCTTCTTTTTGTCTGATCTACTTTGCAGTTTGCTATACTGCATCAGGATCACTTTTCCCAGGAGACTTACTACTAGGCAACTGTGCTTTATTTTTTAATTGAATTTATTGGGGAGAAATTGGTTAATAAAATTATATAGGTTTCAGGTGCACAATTCTATAACATAATATCAATATATTGTATTGTGCTTACCACCCAAGTCTCCTTCCATCACCAGTTATCTCCCCTTTACCCTCTTCCACCTCCCACAACCCCACTTTATCTATGGTAAGCACCATACTGTTGTCTGTGTCAAGTTTTGGGGTTTTTTTTTGCTTAATCCCTTTACTGTTTTCACCCAACCCTCCTCCCCTGAAACAGCTATCAGTCTATTCTCAGTATCTATGAATCTGTTTCTGTTTTGTTTGTTAGTATAATTTTCCAAGTATAGGTCTTTTACATCCTTGGTTAAATTTTTTCTTAATTTTTTTGATGCACTTGTAAACAGAATTATTTTATTAGTTTCCCTTCCTAATAGTTCATTATTAGTGTATATATGTGCAACTGATTTCTGGATATTTATTTTGTATCCTGCTACTTTACTGAACTCATTTATCAGTTCTAGTAGTTTTTTGGTTGAAATTTTAGGGTTCTCTATGCACAGTATCATGTCATCTGCAAATAATGACAGTTTTACTTCTTCCTTTCCAGTTGGATGTCTTTTATTTCTTTTTCTTGTCTGATTGCTATGGCTAGGACTTCCAGTACTATTGCCGGAAGCCGGTCCATCCTTGCTGTTTGACACAGTTGCTGCAGGGAAGAAACATCTGCACAGCATATGTTTCAAGGGACCTGGCATATATGGCATATTGTTCTTAATATGTTTGCTCCCCTTCTTAGAGCTATGTGTTTTAACCAGGACCACCTCCCCGAGAAAGGTTGTTTTCCCAGATAGGGATTTTTCCCTGGAGTTAACCCCCTAGTGTTACAGAAATACCATGTACTACTTATGAAGAACTTGGACTAAGACTGTTGGCAATAAATTTGGGACTTGTTGGGCCCACATCCCCAGGGGTCTGCCCACCAAAGTCTATACCCCTGGAGATCCACCGACACAGGGCAGTCCCAGGGAAGGCAAGCAGTGAGGCTGGGAGGACATAACCTTTACTGGGTAGGATAATCTCCTTCAGTCACTTCCTTGTAGCCTATCAGTAGAACAGCGACCTTGAAATAGCCCTTGTAATGGAACACAGAGATTAACCTAGACAGGATTAAACTCAACAGAACTAGATTAACAAACGCCCTAACCTTTGGAATAGAATGGATAGGATTAAAATCAACTGGTATAAATACAGATGTAACAGGACAATAGAGAGAGAAACTCGCTATGCTGATCAACTGAACGCTGTCTCCATGTCATTCCTTCTTCGCCTACTCTGTCCACACCTTTGGGAACCCCTGGACCTGCTGGGGCTGGACCCCAACATACTATAATGAATAAGAGTGGTGTAAGGGAACATCCCTGTCTTGTTCCCAATCTTAAGAGAAACAATTTTAGTTTTTTTCCTATTGAGTATGATGTTGGCTGTGGGTTTGTCATATATGGCCTATATTATGTTAAGGTATGTTCCCTCTATTCCCACTTTACTGAGTGTTTTTATCATAAATGGGTGCTGGATTTTATCAAATGCTTTTTCTGCATCTATTGATATGATCATGTGATTTCTTCTTATATTGCTTCTTAAGATTTCACTTTCATTTTAAAACAGTATATAACCCAGAGAATGTGGGGCCTTTATATATGTATAAAGTAGGTTTATAGTTGTGATTACGCAAAACACAGAGTTTATTGTTGTATTATTGTTTATTAATTATTGTATTATTTATTTGTATTATAACTATAAACCTACTTTTGCTCACCTTGTACATATAAACACACACTTACATATTTTAAAATGCAGATATTGCTTTATTGGATGATGATGGAAAGATGAGTTTGGAATAGATTTCCTTTTCTAGGCTTGAATCCTGGACTTTTTATAAATTGCTAATTCTGAAAATCTAAGCCTTCTCTTCAAACCTTTCATTTTATGTTTCTCAGTTTGGATTTACAAATAACACAGAAGTTACATAAAGCTCAAAATATTTTAATCCTGTCACACCCCAGTGGATACTGCTTTAAGTAAGGGGGAGGTGCCTAACAAACCATGTGCTGGGACATCAGCAGGGGAGCCTCCCTCTCCTGGGGTCCTTTCTTGGTCCAATTACAGGTGAAAATGTGCTATCTTTCAGCCTGTCATTTGAATCAAATATAGAAAAGATCTGTCAATTCTCTATTATGTACTTCTTGCCAATATGAATGAGCTTCATATCGAGTCTTATATTGACGTTCCTGCTGAAGCTATACTTGTAAACAGAGTCTTTGTCAGGTAACTAGGTAAGAATTAGCTCTCAGTCACAGTGTGACACTGAGCATTTCAGATATATGTCCTCTGACCTCAGGATTTTAAAAAGAAACAAACACTAAATAAGTTTTTCTAATTAAAAATAAAAGTCATCTTTCCAGAGTATTTTAAAGAGAGAGAATGAATTCTAATTGCACATTCATCCATTAGATGCATGTGGCAGCAGGTTTATTGGCTCTTTTTGTGCTATTACTTTTAATTAATAAGAAAAATGCAAATAACAAATTTTAAAACTACTTAAATAGAATAGTCAAAAATTGTGCCATTAAGGGATAATTTTCTAATTCGATTATAAGAGCAATTTTGTGAAGCGCTTTAAAATGTCTTACCTTAGGCACTGACAAAATGTTTATATGTATAACTGATGAATTTGGATTCTTTTCCATGAGATGTGCATTTAAATAAGGCCATTAGTTTTTGTGGTTAACCAGAATCTCAACATTTCTTGCAAAGAGAGTTACTTTCCTTTCTTTGTGGGATGCCTGAGAAACTGGAAGATGGTGCTGCTGGGATGTGGGAAAAAACAGCTGTGATGTAACAGGAGGATGCCAGCCCCCCACACAGCTGGCTTCCAAGATAATTAATTGTGAAGAGAGTGAGGAAGTAATCCACATAATTGTGTAACTGTTAAGTAATTTACATAATTGGGTATATATAAAAATGAATTTTTCCCTAAGTCATTCTTTTAATGTAGGAAAATCTAATCTACCAACAGTTGATTATTCAATAAAGAACCTGATTTTTTTAACGAAGCAAAAAATTATATATTCCAGTGTGTGCTGTTCTTCAAAATAAAGTTTTTCATCTCTTGTCTTACCTATGTGTGTATATAATACGGGGGTAAGCAATAGTGGGTTTACATTTGTGAGTACATGAAACAGAGTTTATGCTTGTATTATTATTTACTAATTATTGTATGATTTCCCATACGAACAACTGTAAACCTACTTTTGCCTACCCCTGTATATAGTGTTTGTGTGCATATGTGAATATATATGTGTGTATAATGTCTTTCTGTTACTATATGCTTAATTTCTTGCTACAACCACTTTGGAGCCACTCCATGAACAAGAAAATCTCCCTAGATACTCTTTATATCAGGGGTGTCAAATATATTTTTATATCAAGGGTGGCAGTGTGCATCAGATGTGTATGACTCTTCCTACTCCCACATTATAAATTCATTTATTTCAGTATTTTTTCCTCTAATCTGAGACTTAGCCTAGCAGTTATTCCTGAAGAAGTGTTCCAGACAGCCACTGGCAATGAGTCACAGCTGGCACTTGAAATGGAGCCTATTTGCCAACCCTTTTATAGACATAACTTGCTTTTTACCCCACTGCCATACTCAGTGCTGTATCTTCTTGAGTTCATGGATATACCCTTCATATAGTTCTGTTCCTTGGGTTCTTTATCAGCGCTATAGAACAGGATATAGGATGGGGTTAGCCGGCATTATTTCCCTCTTAAAACACTGGCTTTTGCTGGGGTTTGCCAGTACTTACCAGTCTGAAGGCCCTCCAGCTTGAAGACTAGTGATAGGAGCCTGCCCCAAATGAAAGACCCAAAGGTATAAAAATAACATTAACAGACTCTGAAGATTAATCTGGAAGAGGATCCCCAGACTCATTTTGAAGCATGGCTACATCATTAAAGTAGAAGTCCACCTTCCATGGGTCATTGAACCACATAAAAAGCATGACCAAAAAATCGCTTTTATACCCATGTTTCTTCTTGGTTATCTTCAGAGTCTGATTATTCCCTGGATCCTTAGGTCTTTATAAAAATAAAAAATAAAAGAAATATTTTCTATAACATATATCTGGAAGTTTTAATTTTAGGTTCATAGTTTTACATTTCTGTGCCAGTGTTTTTTGAGTTTCATTTTGCTCTGTTTCTAGAATCTTCCTGTTTGTCCCATCTTTTCTTTGACTTTGAAATTGTTTAGATCATTAAAAAGCCACTCACCAGATTTTCTTTATTTGGTTTCAGATTATTTTTATAAAGTATTTCTTTATTCTTCATTGTTTCTTTGTTCCTTTTTTCTTCTTTCCATTTTTTTTTTTTACTTTTCTCCCCCATCCAACTAAAATCAAGTATTTATATTTCCCATTAGGTACGTAGTTTTCCCTAATATCATAAACATTATATGAGGGTAGTTAGTTAACAAATACATTAAGACCTCAACTGACTGTCCTAATACAAGTAGAAATGGCACAGATAATTCCAAGAGTCTAATTTTTATTTTAATGTGTTTTTCATATGTACATTTTAATGTGAGCTTTTATGATATTATTTTTTAGCCACACTATTTCAAAAAAAAACAATGGAGGTATTTTGTGAAGGTCAGGCTGAGTTATTTGGACATCTAGCTGCCCCAATCTTTTCTGTAACATCCAGCATCTCCTCTCAGAATGAGACCACACCCTAACCTGCCTCCTCCTGTTTTGGGTCTTCTTTCTAACTCATAATTTCCTGATGAGTATATTCCATTTCTAAATTAGCATCCTCTTACTGGACAGTAAAATTGAGTGAGGGTCACACAAAATTGTGAAATGTGTAGACAGATATTGGATGGCTTACTTAATCAGGAATATGCTGTGCAACTGAACTTGAAAGTAAAACATAACTACTGAAAATTAACTTTAATATCATATGCTACAATATTTAACACTTTCAGGCTGCTGCAATAGAATAATTTTGCAGCGAACTTAAATCATTTTTGTGAAATTCATCTTACCCAAAACTGAGTAGTTGAATGCATTAGGAAAATTTTGCTTATAAACTACTTTGTTGGTTGACTCAGACCTTATGGTTTTTACAGGATAGGTGCTTAGCTTTAAGTCAGGCCATTATGCAACCAGTGTTAATTACTATTGCTCACCTTGCCTTATCTTTTTACCCAGTATACTTTGGGCCTGTCTTGACAGAAATTACCTCCTCTTTTTTTTTTAAAGCTAAAAATCAATTCAATCAAAGAGGGTATCAAAACCTTTTATCTGACCATAATTAAAAGTTCAAGTCAGGTAATTTACCTTAAACTTGGATGGGGAATTAACAATATTTCAAAAAGTTTGGATTAAACAATATGCTAGATGGTTTTATCTGTTTAGACTCATCTCCATTAACCTTCTCCCTTGCTATTCATTCCTAGAAACTGTTCCTGTTAAATGGTAATTGTTCTAAGTATCATGTCAGGAAAAGCTCTTAGATGTCTTATCAGTTAGATTTTTCAGATAATCTCTCCATTGTCTATTCCTATTTGGCATTAATTTACCAATAGCTTTTCCTTTTGTGGGTATTTTTCTTTTAAAAAGAAAGTAGCCTGTCCTATCCATTTTCCTTTTTCCCCAGCCTCTGCTCCATTGCTTGGAATTGACTTCTGTGTTAAGTGCCTTTAAGAAACTGGTCTTTATGATTCTCAAAACATTTGGCTTTTGTGTGAAGTTACAACAATTGAAATAGCCTCTTTGGTACTTGGCATTCTTTCAAAATGTTCTCAATTCTCTAATACTGACTATGTTTCTCACTTTAGAGATCTGTAAGAACATGAATGAGATTAATTTTTCATAAATGTTTTTCATGTACACAGCTCAGAAGTCTTCAGAGGAAAAAAACAATGTAAGTCTCATACTGTATATATACTGTTTACATGGCTCCTTACTGTAAGATTTGGTAGGTAAAGTCTAAAACCTTTATTAACCATTTGTACGCCATAAGCGTCTATAGACACAAATGGCGGATCTTTTTAAATTAAATTAAAAATATCATGGCAGTTAACTGGTTAAAGACTTATATAGTGTATACATTGAAGGTTGGAGATTGATTAGTCATTAATTTATAATTCATTTGTTGATTGAAATTATTTCTTGGGTTCTTGGCACTCAGCCAATAGCTATGGATACATAGGTGAACTAGGCCCAGCTTTTAAGGAGTGAGCTATCTACCGGAGCGAGACATGTTTGCAGTATGTTAGCAGGCCCATGTTCTTTGTTCTCTTTCTTTTTCATTTGTATTAGAGAAACACAAATTGTTTCCACCCCTGAGTTATTCCTATCCATGGGGAAAAGATTGATTAGTTAGATCGGTGAAGAATTTGACATGTGTTTGTTCAAGCCTTTCAACTGGGTAAAGTTATGCATGAGAAGCCCTGTTCACATGTGACCTTGCTCTCTTTGTTCTCGTTTCTCACTCTCATCACCTCCTCTCTCAATGGACCAAGCCCTGAGCACAGGAGGTCTTATTCTCTTTGTCTTCACTCTTTTGGCTTTCAGAGGGGCAAAGAGGGGGAGCTTCACCTTATCATATAACAATGATTAAGTGTCCTGAGCAAGTAGCCTGCCCTTGCCGCTGTGTGTCAGGACTAAGACTTGAGAGGGAGTATTAGAAAGCCCGATTCTGGTTAAAGGTCTCTGCTCTGATATTGTAGGTATTACAGTTTCAAGTTGTCAAACACAGAAGACACAGTAGGTTTTCACTTAATGCTATCTTTGCTTATAAGGATACAGAGCACCAAATTCTCCAGGTAAAGCATCTTCATGTCATGAGGTGGCCCAGCACCTTGCCAAATCTGCAGCTTCTTTTGCTCCACAGCAGCCATACAGGAGCGAAGTGCATGGGAGTCACCTTAACACAGAAGTGCTGTCATTTGGTTCCATCTGACCTTGCAGAACTTGATAATTATAGAAGCCCGGGCCTCCACGCCACACCCTAGCTCCTCTGCCCAGGTATCGCAGATAAGGCGGGCACAACATTCTACATGTATCTCTATTCTGTCGTGTCCAGACTCTGCGATGATTCTCCCCGCAGTTCTGGGTTAGCTGGGACCTGTTCTTAACCATTTGCTTACAATGTCCAATCCAGATTTAACAACAACAAAGATGATATTTTGATCTTTATCTGATTCTTTGTGTATTTATCGTTTTCTGAACAATGCATCACTTGTCGAGGTCTCTGCGGAGCCGACACACTCCTTTTCCTCTGAGCTTTGCTGGACAAGCTTCTGCCCTTCTTCCCATTTTTGCTTTTGCAAGCTGTTGAAGATAAACTAAAAGCATCATTGTTAATGTTGTTTTTCAAAGAAAGGGAAAAAAAGGAAGCATTATAAGCAGGAAATCATAAAAAGTGGGGGAAATTGCTTAATTGGCCCTTGGCTGAAGTCTACACATTAGAGAGTTATACGGGAAGGCATTAAACAGGGGCATGAGAGATGTGAGTTTGATTTTATGAGTCTTAGCCGAGAAATGAAACTCTTTTTGAAAGCTCTGAGAACCTCTGGGGCCTGAGTTGAGAAGTAAGGCTGCCTGAAGCCGGACAAATCTGACGAAGCTTTGGCTAGTCTTGGAAAGAGTAGAAGACACAGCAGCTTCATAGCCAAAGAAAATCAAGCACGCTTTGTGAAAAAACACTGATTGGCATGGACGGTTGCCCATCCTGTAAACCCGAAGCACAACTCTTTTAGGTGACAAGGCCCTTAGGAAAAATGGTAATTAGATGAGCCAAGATTTCAGCAGTCAGCCTCCTGCTGAGGCAAGCATTGTTCATCCCCACTGCTAAACAGCCACTTGGGGACCATGAGGACAGCGTGAGAGGGCTATAGTCTGAGATAATTGTTATCCCTTGATTGTGATATTTGCAGCTGCCAAACTCTCAATTCACAAACATGCACTTAGGGCCTGCAGAGTCTGGGCCCTGTAGTAGAAGCTGAATAGCACATGTCTGCACAGACGGTATTCCTCCCACAGCCAGGCCAGCTATAGTTGTAGCAGTCCTTGTAAAATGTCTTATTTGGGGGAAAGAGTCTTTGAGTTGGAATGACAAAAATCAATCTACTTAACAGCAACATGTTAAACACCACCCTGGCTTTATTCAATATGTTAAAGCTCAGCATTTTATTTAGTCTACTTTTTCCCTTTTTATGCTCACTTTTTAAAAAACATGTCAGATATCACTTAGTTTTAAAAAGGGGGAGGAGATATAAAATACAAATGAAATGAAATCTGACAAATCCTAATATAAAAATACTAATGCAAAATCATCACCCTCAATACAAAGTGAGTTCTAGCTATCTTCAGATATAATAAAGATACAAAACAAAATTAGAAAAACATAATTCCATAGTTCTCACCAAGATCACCGAGGTGTTTGTCTCATTAGAGGGAGTTGTCTGCATTTACTTGAATGCTCATAAAAGGGTGATTCCCTGTCTCTAATTCCTGGAGTATAAAGTGTAGCAACATAAGCCCTTTTTAATAACATATAAATAATAAAAATAAAGTGAGATGATATTATGCTGAATATAAGTGGGCCAATTTCTCCCGCTCAATATCAAATTGGATTAACAAACAAATGAGTGTGTATACAAGCCCGCCATTCCCAAACACTTGCACACACAAATCACCATAAACCATTTGCAGGAAACATAACTTAAAATTTATTTTTGTAGATTGGAGACAAAGAAATAGGCAAAGACATATAAAGCGAAGTGAACCAAAACAACCGAGAGGTCGAAATATTAATGTTAAAAGGGTAGAAAATAATGTTTAAACACAAATAGGCGTTGGCTGATACTGGGTGTGGTAGATTGTTTACAGAAAATGGCTGTAACAATTCCCAGGATGTAATCAAGCCTCCGTAGTTCCCTTCCACACTGACTATGAGCTTAGCACATGGCTGCCTTGCTTTGACCAATTGGACATTAGCATACATAACACAAGAAGAGACCTGAATATCACTCACTGTTCTCTCTTGGTGCATTTGTAACCCTGAGACCAGCATGAGAGTGAGCCTGTCAGCCTGCTGAGGGATGCAAGGCCACCCAAAGGAGAATGAGACACCCAAGCTGGCAGCTGCCAACCTGAAGATCCATACAAGAGACCATCCCAGATCACCTGGTCACCAGCTCACCTGCCAGCTGGCTACTGATGCATGGAAGAGAATTCTGACCTAACTAAAAATGGTGGTGACTTTAAGCCAGTAAACTGAGCAGTTTGTTCTGCATCCAAAGCTATCTGAGATAATGAGTGAGGATTTTTCTGGTGTAAAAGATATATAGTGATATAATGCATACATTTGGTGAATGAAACATATTATATATATAAATGTATAAATAGATGTCTCAGTTTAAAAGTGAGAAATTTTTAATAAGCAAGCCATGATTGGTTTAAAATGGAGTTATTTTTTAAGCATCACTGACTTAGTATGATATGACAGTTAATCATGTCATTTTCCTCTAAAAATGTTATATTTTAACTAAATATCAATTCACTTCCTTTTCTAAGAATTAGATTTAATTTAGAGAATGGTGGCTTAGATGTTCTTGGCGTATTTTATAAATTACAAAAAACTCTAACCAAATTATAAGTCATTATCTCTCATTAAGACATTAAACACAAAAGTAAACTTAATATCTCAATGTTAATTTAATACCTGGAATAAGCTATATGTATTGGGAGGTGAATACTATTGGGCCAGTAGGTAGAAACCCATAAGAATGATTTTTCTTTTTTGTACAAAAGAGCTAAAATGTTCCCTTAAGATTTTTTCTACATGTTCTTATCAAAGAAGGAAAGATTTTTCCCACTGGCACCTTGATGGCTGGTTGGTCACATGATTACTCTTTGGGAAACACAAGAGACCCATCTGAAAGTGGGGCGAGAAGATTTCACAAAACTTCCTACTTAGAAACCAAGATTGTCTGTAACAAGCGCATCTGATTCCAACATTTAGCATCCAGACAATTTCCTTTCTCTAAATGTCAAGAATAGGACAGAAATGAAAGAAAAATGAGAGGAGAGGTGTCTGGAGTTCAGAAAACATTATCCTCATCTGAGCTGACTTGCCATCATTTGGGGATACCCTGTGGAGAGTCTTTATTCATGAACCTAGGAGAACAGCCTGTAATAACCACTTGAATGAATGAACAAATAGATAATAAATGACACAAGTGGGCAGAGGGCCGAAAATACACATACTAAGAAATAATCACATTGTATTGGAGATTTTAGAAAATGGGAAAAGGCAAGAACATGAAATATAGATATAAACACTGGGAGAGATATATAAATATTAGGAGGTTTGTTCACAGAGCACCTGTCTATAGCTTCCTTATCATCCACTGTGGGATGTAGATGACCTTGCAGTCATTTTACATACAAGAGCAAGGCCAAGGACTGTTCAAGGTCAAATGATTATTGAAGGTAAGACCAGTAGTATCTGGCAGTAGCAGAAAATGAACACATATCTTCTGATGATTAATCCAATGGTCATTTCCAAACACCCCTGTTGCCTCAAGGGAAATTACCTCGGACAAAAATCAGCACATTCTATAGCAGTTCTAATTTGTATTCACTTCCCTTAAAACTTCCTAATCCCTGGTTCTTTTTTACCAGCTCCACTCCCACCTTAATTCCATAGCTATTAAGGGGCATGCTAGCAACTGTCCAAATATTCTTGCTGAAGGACTTGACTTAAAAAAATATCCACCCCTCCTCTAGGTTTTCATTTGATTCTCAGTGTAATCATATTAGTAATACTTTGTACTCATACCTAATGCCTAACATCAAATTTTCCTAAAAAAGCCAAATAAGGGCTGCTATCACTTTCTCTTGTGCACACACATGCATTTCTTTCTACTCTCCTTCCCCCAGGTGGGTACCTTTGCTTTCTTTCTCCTAACCTCAAAGAGCCCTTCTTTTGCCTCTGTAACTTGGTTCCTGAGTCCACACAGCCTCGCTGGCTCACTTATCTACCTCTGCGACTTTCTAAACAAACTACTGCTTGTATTTAAGGTGGAGGGGGTGCAGGGTAGGGGAGGGGGAGAGAGACATGCAGATCACCTGGTTTCCACAGAATACTATTAAAATCAAGAACAGCTGCCCTGGCTGGTTTGGCTCAGTAGATAGAGCGTCAGCCTGCGGACTGAAGGGTCCCGGGTTTGATTCCAGTCGAAGGCACATGCCTGGGTTGTGGGCTTGATTCCCAGTGGGTGGGGGTGCAGGAGACAGCCAATCAGTGATCAATCAGTGATTCTCTGCCATCATTGATGTTTCTCTCTCTCTCTCTCTCTCTCTCTCTCTCTCTCTCTCTCCCTCTCCCTCCCTCTCTCTCTCTCTCTCCCTCTCTCCCTCTCTCCCATGCCCTTCCTCTCTGAAATCAATAAAAAAATATATTTTTTTAAAAACCAAGAACAGCTCTGATAATGTAAGAATAAAGTCAGTATTTGGGAGTAATAGGCCTGTTTGACAGACAACATTGTGGTGTATAAAATTTTGATGACATATTCAAAATTAAAAATAAAATAATTTTGTTGAACAATGAGAAAGAAAAATCAGAAGTCTATGGAAACTAGTGGATTTGGAGTACTTTGGGGAAAAAAACATGCAAAAAGGTGTCTAAAACCTTTCAGAGGGCCACTAATTGAGTACGCGTGCAACTGGGTTTAGCAGGCATGAAGAAGAAAAAGATGCTCAAAAGAAAACCACATGCACAGATTCTTCCCTTAGGAAACCTACAGTCTGGCAGGTTCAAAGCAATTTCTCTTCACTTTATGTAATTGTAAAAACGCCTCTATAAAAACAAAGCCTAGATGAAACATTTGTCAGGATCATTTACTCATTTCAATGCACTCAAGCTTTGTACAAAGTAATTTCCTGAAATACCTACCTATATGAGACAAGTAGATCCAAGTGGACAATGTCTGCCCACCTAATCCCTTTCTCCAGTTCCATGTTGATTACTGTGTCAACAACTGAGTCAACAGTGAATTCCTAATGGCCTCCATGGTCTCCCCACTTCACCTTTCTTTCCAGTTCTCCTCCACTCCTGCTTCTCTCTTCCTTATTTTCTTTTGTCTTGTTTCCATCTTTCTTGTTCTTCCTCAGTAGCACTTGAAGGGGAGTCTTCATCTTGCTAAAGGTGTTTGGTTTGCAGCCTGACCTATGAGGAATGCGAGGACCAGAACAGGTACCCGGGAGTGTTCTGGTCTCAGTGAGCAGAACGAATGTGTTCCATCAGGAGGAAGCCTTTATCACTGAAGGCTTTGAACTCATGCAAAGGACTTCCAAGTTCACAGCACATGGGCTTCATCATTGCTTTTGGTCCTTTGATGGAGCTGGGGGGAGACAGACAAGCAAAGTTAATATCCCAGAGATGGTGAGGGCGAGGATGCTCAGAGGAGGTTTAATTGACAGGTGCCATTGCTGAAATTTCTTTTCTAATATTCTGTCTGTGGCTTTCCAATAATAATAGTAATAATAATAATAATAATAATAATAATAATAGCAGTAGTTGTTATAATAGTAGATATAGTAGTAGGGGTGGTAGTAATAATAGCTAGTGTTTATTATGCATAGACTGTGTGTCTGGCATTGGTTCATGTGCATTCATTCATTTAACCTCCCAACAACCTAATGAGATAAAAATTATTATTGTCCTCATGTCACAGTCCAGAAAACTTGGCATAGGGTTTAAGGGACTAGCCCAAGGAAACACAGATTAACTTGTGTAACATTTCCTCCCAAAAATATTCTAAAGGGTGGTCTCATTTGCTCCTACTGATGAGCTCTGTCATATCCTGATGGCTACCATTATTCAACCTGAGACCAGGAGGGCCTTTGACTGAATCTTAGCTTCGTTCAGCTCTCAGCCCAAAATCTCCCCCTCAGAAGGTCTTCCTATCTCTTTGTCATCTCTCTCTGTCCCTTTTCTGTGTTTGGTTTTAATTCTGAGCACTTATCACTATCTGACTGTCTTAATCTGCTTGGACCACAATAACAAAATACTATTGACTGGGTGGCTTAAACAACAGACATATAGTGTCTTACAGTTCTGGAGGCTGAAAGTCCAAGATCCCAGTGCCAGCGTGGGAGGGTTGTAGTAAGAGCCCTCTTCCCAGCTCTCAGGTGGCTGCCTTCTTACTCTTCCCTCACATGGCCCTTCCTTGGTGAATGTTTATGGAGAGAGACATAGAGAGAGAGAAAAATAGATTCTGCTTCTTGTAAGGCTACCGGACCACCAATACCTCGGAGTTAGGACCCCATCATTATGATCGTATTTAACTGTAATTACTTCCTAAAGTTCCATCACCAAATACAGTCACATTGGGGTTTAGGATGTCCACATATGTATTTGGGGGAGGGGGCACAATTTAGTCCATAGCACTAACCCAGCTGATCTTTTAATATTTAACACACATTAATGTGTTTATTGTGTGTCTTCCCCACCTGCCTCCTAGGACCCTGCCTCACACATGATAGGTGCTCAGTACGTATTTGTTGGATGAATAAAGAATGAAAGGATCCCTCTTCTCCCCTATGTACTGGAAAATATGTGTGGCCTAAACGAGGGAGAGGAGGAACCTATCTCATGTAATCTCCAAACTCATGGAGCCACTCTTAGCTTCTGAGTAAATTCATGGTCCCTTCAGTGTACGCTGTAGGCAGCCTGTCGCCTGCATGTCACCTTTCAGAGCCCTTCCTGGGAGGGGGCAGGAGCAGGTGGATTTGCACACCAGACTGCCACCTGTGGAGCACACCTGAGGATGAGGGCGTGGCTTCTGTGGTTACCAGAGGAGGGGAATGGAAGAGCAGAGAGAACAGATAGACTTTCAGTTGAGGAATGACTCCTCCCCTGATCATTTAGCCCATTCCTCACTCCAGGAAATTGCCTTCTGCCAATTAATGTTGGTTCCACCTCCAGGGACCAACCTCAGTGCACTTCCTCCTTGTCATGTTGTGGATCTAGGAATGTCCATTTGGATCTGAGGTTCTGAGGGTAACTCCTCCCACGCAGAGTACCTCTTACCCCAGGCCTCCCTGTAGGAGAAGAGACTGTTTGGCAGCAAAACTGGATATTTCTTATGAAGGAACTCCTTCTAGGTTTTGTGGAAGTCCTAGAGTTTTCCTAAATCATGGTATGCAATGATGGTATTTTATTGCCATTTTATAGATGAGAAAAACTTAGTGTACCAAGTTTATGCATAGTTTGTGGAAAATTTTTAAGTGAAACCAAGATGTCATGATTCATAGAAATTCTGGTTAGTAAGGATCCCATCTGAATATCAGTTTCACAAAGACAAATGATTTGTTTTCTTTTAATAAATTCCAGGTACCTAGGACAATGCCTAACATATATTAAATCCTTAATAAACACTTGAATGAACTGAAAGAATGAACAAGGTTTATCTCAACCTGAGCCTCATAGGACTCTCTCCTATATCTTTACTAAGAGGTTTCTCCATATTTATTGGGATATGTCCAGTAAGTGAGAAATCACTAGTGTTTTAGGTATGATACTTCCTTGTTTTGTTAGTTCTAAATGTTGAAAGTTATTTTTATAACTTGGAATATTCCACAATATTTTTCAATTTCTCACAATAAAATAATCTCAGGTCTTGTGAATAAGGAATGTTGAACAAGGGCAGGACTGAAGACAATGACAAGGCTTGGATTGAGAGAGGTTTCACCAAGCGGAAGTGAAATTGTAGTTGTGAAACCAGGTCTGCATCTTTTCATCTGTGTTGTTCTTCAGAGACATTATCAGTTGGTCCTCGGTGGTGTCCTGTGAGAATTGGTAAAGCGCTTTCCTAAAATCCGATTTGATTCCGGGCTGTGGCATGTTGCTGGCTGCTGGCCTGACGGCCCCGTCCCTGGTAGGAGCGGATGATGAATCACATAGCACCAATCTGAGCCAGGCTCGGTTTTCAGACCTTTATCTGCATCAACTTATTCACTCCTTACAACAGCCTCTGCTATTAGTATGTCCACTGGCAACCAGAAAGACGAAGAAGTTCCGGAATGTGCCCAGAGTTACACGGCTAGGACGCGGTAGCACCCACTCAGAGCCAGCAGCCTCGCTCCAGGGCTGACACATTTCATCGCCTGCTCGTGCTGCGTGGCACACTGCCCACACACGAGTCCTTGTGAGTCATGCTGCCCTTCTCTCCCCCTGCCCCCCCGAGCTTCACCCTCTTGTGCTCAAAACCATCTGTCAGTCAGTCAGTTCTGACATGTTTTCAGGACCAATACCAGATCACCTGAAGCACAGTTTCGCACACGAGAACCTGTCCCTCATTTTGGAAAGGCTAAGATCTTCTCGATTGGGATCATCAACAATCCTGTTCCCACAGCCTGAGTCATCGCAGCTTTCCCCAGTTCCCTGGAAGGTGTCTGGCACCCATGATTTCTGCTCTTTTGTTGCTTTTCTTCCATAGATCTCTCCTCGACCACACTCCTCCCATGCCTGGAGAATTTCCCCATGGGTGTCTATTCCCCGGATGTACACAGTGTCATTGGACTAAAACCTCTCATGTATGTTATTAGCCAGACTATGTAAAAAAAAAATGTAGATATATGAGATGTGTTGTTTTTTGTCACCTCCCTGTCCGTTCTCATACTAATGAATGTCTCTTCACTGCTTCCTGTAATTTTCTCTCTTGCACAAAGCCCTCCATTTTTTTCCCCATTTATCCGAACATTTTTCTCTTCTGTGCCACATTTTCAGCGTTGAGCTCTTGTGATCAGATTGGGAATTACATTTCTGAACAGACACAGGCTTTCTAGGATTGTAAAGTGCAGGCTGTCCCTGGTGGAGAGCCCAGAGCCACCGTGCCTGCAGCCCAACCCGCTGTGTGGCAGGGGGTTAGGGTTTTATTTTTTCTTTCCTTGGTGTAACTCTCAGCTGGAAGCAGAAAAGAAAACCCCACTTCTGTCCCCCCGGGGTCCATGCCCGCTGGTGTATAGTCTCCGAATATTCATTCCAAGTGCCCTTTCCCATTTGCCTGCATGTGACTCACTACAAGTAGCTGGCAGATGGCAATTCCAGCATATTGCAGACATGCATTTGAAGAAGCTGGCACCCGCCCCCCTCCCCCCTCCCCGGCTGACCAGACACATATCCTTGTCTACCACTGTCACCTCTGTATCCCTTGTTGAAAAATAATATAGCTCGCAGACAGGAGAGGGCAAAGGTACGTTAAAGGGCCAATAGCAATTATTTTAGGGTTTCTGGGACGTTTTGTCTCTCTAACAACTATAGCACTCCATTGCAGAATGAAAGCAGCCATAGACAATGAACAAACAAATGAGCATGGCTTGGCTTCTACATAACTTTATTTACAGAAACAGGCTGCTGGCTGGATTCGGTCCCATGGGTCTCTAATTTGCCACTCCCTGGTGTCAGGAAGGAAGAAGGAGGAAATAAGGACTAGACCCAGGGAAGGAGAAAAGTGCCACCCACCACTTCTCCAAGTCTTGCATTTATTTAATTCTTTCCTGAGTCCAGTAAATAAATAACCTCCTGTTCCTAGGGAGTGTGAATCTCTGAAATTAATTTTGGGCCGGAATATCTAGATTTTTGTTATCTTGAGTTATTTTTCCATTTTGTTCTATTGCAGATATTTAGAGGGAACTAAAATATTTCAGCTTTGCCTGAGATCCTTTAAGGGAGCGACAGCGCCTCCCTCAGGCCATGAGGATGGTTGCAGTCATAGATAGAAGTAAATATCCAGGCGTTGTGACTGGGTGTTCCTGTTCGTGTTCGTGTTGCTGGCATGCATTGGCCACCGTGGAGGTCTCCATTTTGATTGAAGCGTTCCCTTGCACAGGCCTGTCGTTTTTCCACATGGTTCTTGTTTGTGCAGCATTCCCCCCCTGCTAGACTCTTAGTCTAATGTTCTTGCCATTGTTCGGAAAGCAGAAAGCTGGAGGATGTAAAAATAGTTTCTTAGGAATTCTTTTCATATTTGTCTGTTAAAAGCAAATACATTTACTGTAATGAATTATTATTCAAATGGATTTTTATTCCCTGGGCAGATAGTAACCAGTGACGGGCACATTTGTGTGTGTGTGTGTGTGTGTGTGTGTGTACAAACATATGTATATGTATGTGCAAGTTGGACAGCCAAAGGAACTTAGCTGGGAAGGAAAACATTAAAGTTGATAATGGCTGGCAATCATTATCATCTATAATGTATACACACACAGACATATTCCTTGAGAGTCCATGGGAGGAGTCAGTGCCTCAAACACGCCTAACAGTTGTTGATGGTATTAATGTAGGAGAGGCCTGAACCAATGCAAATTTGACCTGCTGAGCAACCTTTGCCAAAACTCTGATAGTAGAGGAAGACAACATGATAGGTTTACTTAACAATAGGAGCAGCTGAGCACCAAACCGACAGCCCCTGGGCCAGAAGTAAGTGCCCAGGAAATTGTCACTTTCATATGGAGATGAAGTGCTTAGAAACAAATGACAGAGAATCTTAGCAGCAAACTTCACATGCATAGAGGAGATGGCTCCCTCAGCCTCAGAATTTAGGAATATTACTTTGTGTCCTAGTTCAAATGGAACACAGGCGCCTGACCTGTCCGAAACAGGTAACTGGTTTTTCTTCCATCCGTCACATTCAGCACTTACTCTCTGACATCCCTTCATTGCCTATATCACCTCCAGAGAGAGCCACTTGGGGCCGCTAAGGAGGAGTCTGCAAAATACTACCAGCTTGTGCTTCAGGCTGAAGATAGCACATCACATTTCACTGTCTGCAGGAATGCAATACCTTTCTGTATAAGCTGCATTCTTTACAATTTTTCATTTACTTGTTAAATGTGAGAATGTCCTAAAGCCTTAACATGGAGTCTACAAATTTGTAAACTGGGCTCTGACCATCTATCAGACATGCTTTCACATGACTGGGGTCTGAGGGGTGATGGGCTCAGGGTTGGAGAGGTGAACTTCACATTCTTCTCCAAGGCCCCAGTGATCACAGTGCAGAGGATCTTGCAAGGATGGTGATGGAGAGGAAGAGGAGAGGGTGGAGCTTGCCAGTAAGGCTCAGAATAAAATAGAACAGCCTAACAATGAGAAAGGTATAGTATCATCAAAGGGGTTAACGTAAAAAAAAAAACAATGAAACCTGTAAAGAATTTTTGTGAGTTTATTTGAGCAAAACTGTCCACATATGCTGGGAAGCAGAACCTCAACGAATTGAGATAATGCTCCGGAGAATGGCGGGGTTACATTTGTATTTATACATTTGCAATCAAAGGAGGGACATAGGTGGGTTACATGAAATTCATTGGTGATAGACTAAGGAGGAGGGATAACGCAAAGCAGGGAAACCCTTGGGATTAGATAAAAAGTAAATGGATGGACACATACTTAGGTGGGTGCAGGAACAATTAACATGATAATGAAGGAATTTGTGGTATCTGTCCTGGTGCCCGGCACATTTGGTTGTGCCCCAGGGGCTCCAGAAAAAGGGAAGTTACAAGTTACCCAGACATTTCAAGGGTATGTTATCATAGATGCAAAAAGACAGACTCAGTTAAGGTAAAGGTTGACCTTGTCAGTGAAGATACTGGCCTAGGACATACCTGCCCACCATAACTGCTTTTAAAGTTTAATTTCAGACCATCTTTTGTGGTTCCTTTAGGTCTCTGAGTTTGCAAGACTGCCATGCAGGCCTCCCCTGAGCTTGTCAGGTCAGCATGTGGCCCCTTTCATCCACAAAGGGAATGCAGTGGTGGGTGAGGACTTGGGAAGGAATCATACTTTGTGGGACTAAAATCCTTACATTTTAAAGTCAACAGACAGAGAGCTGAGGAAAGTGTGGAAAGTGCTTTCACAAATAACACATTGGCAACCCTCAAAACATCACAGGGAGGTTGCATCATTATAGCAAGTTTTAGACACGAGAAAACAGCATCTTGGAAAAATGGTGTATTCTGCCCAGGGAAATGTAATTAGAAAGCACTAGTGATACGGAATTTTTGGACTGGAACCTGGATCCTTTGTGCGCCGGAATCGAAGAATGAATCCACGGGCAGAAAGTGGTATAGCAAAGATGGAGATTTATTGAAGAATAAGTACAGACTCCCACATGGGGAGGGGGAAAGAGTCCCATAGAAAGGACTCCCATGTAGGGAGGGGGAAAGGGTCCCTCTGACTTCCTTTTCCCTATGGTTTATAAGGCTGCAGATCCTGGTGCCTTGATATCCCCTCTGATGGGTCACTATTCCCTTAGACTGGTTACTATAGTAACTCCTGGGCTCAAAGGTTGAGCCTCACATGGGACATGTGATGTTCTCCTCCCTCCTTCCTTATTGTTTTCCTATTCCCTTTGGGCTTTCTTCCTCTCCTTCTGGATGAAGGGCTTCCTTCTCTTTATGTTGTAAATATAGACCTTTTGCTATTCCCAGCTCCTCATTCTATGGAAATGTACCTGTTGCAGCTTTCCAGCTCCCCCATTCTATGGAAATATACCTTCTGCTGCTCTGCAGCCCAGTGCTTCCTCCATGGTCCCCCTAATTTTCAAAATTTCTAATATTTCCTAAACCTGTCCTATTTTGCCCCCAAATTCCTGTTTCACTAGGCTTCAAACTCAAAGCTTCTGAGTCTAAAAGCTCCATGTTTATTCTTCTCCATTGCCTCCTGCATCTGGGTAGGAGGCTAGCCTAAGACCAGAAGAGGATCATCTGTGAGGGAGGAAGGGAGCAATGATGCTCCCCGTTAATGTGAGCTCCTGGAGAATGGCTCAGGGCCAGGGAAGTTGGTCGTAGAATCATCTAATGGCTTGGGTGCAGGTCCAGCCAGGTCTGGGAACTTGAAAAGAGAGACAGAGTTTTGAAACAGCCATCTAGGAGAGAGAACTCTTTGGGGGTGATTAAAATCACTGCTGAGGTGAGATAGAATGGGTCTGGAGTAGGCTTGGATATCTTGGTGTGGAGTCTCCTGCTGGGGTCCAACCCCAGCAGGTCCAGGGGTCCCCAAAGGTGTGGACGGAGTCGAAGAAGGAAGGACACGGAGGTAGAATTCAGTTGATCAGCATAGTTGGGTTTTCTAGCCAGGATCTCCAGCCAAGTTCTATCCAGGTTCTCCTGCCATGTTCTGTCTAGGTTCTACAGCCAAGTTCGCTAGGTTCTGTCTCTAGGTTCTGTCTAGGATCTCCAGCCAAGTCCTTTCTCTAGGTTCTGTCTCTAGGTTCTCTCCCTAGGTCCTGTCTGTAGGTTCTGTCTTGGATCTCCAGCCAAGTCCTGTCTCTAGGTTCTGTGTAGGATCTCCAGACAAGTCCTGTCTCTAGGTTCTGTGTTGGATCTCCAGCCAAGTCCTGTCTCTAGGTTCTGTTTCCTGTTGTCTTGTTACATCTGTATTTATACCAGTTGATTTTAATCCTGTCAATTTCTATTGCAAAGGTTAGGGCGTTTCTTATCTCCATTCCAGGGAGTAAAGATTATGTAGCTTACGCCTGATTGTTCATAGGTAAAGTGATTAACTACCCGCCTGGCACTTAGTTAAGGGGTTTTATTCCCTCCCTAACTTCAGGGAAAAATCCCTACCTGGGGAAACAACCTTTCTCGGAGAGGTGACCTTGGTTAAAACACATAGCGCCAAGAAGGGGAGCAAACATATTAAGAACAGTATGCCATATACGCCAGGTCCCTTGAAACATGCTGTGCAGATGTTTCTTCCCTGCAGCGACTGTGTCAAGTAGCAAGGTTGGAACGGCTCCCAGCAGTCTCCAGCAGACATGAGTGGAGCTGAAGTGGGAAAAGTAGTTTGCTTACTAATCAGATTGAGAAGACAAGAATTTAGGAGGCTTTCTGATCTGTCTACGATTCTCCAGGAAACATCATGCTTCTCTCCATGGATATAGCCCATATCACATGTTCTGTCTGACAGTACAAAGTTTTCAGGACATTCTGGAACAAATTCAAATGTCCCTGGGTTTCAGTTCCCTTTAGTTTCCTTCTCTCTTCTTTCTCCTCAGTTCCCCATCCCAGACCTTTATCTTCATTCCACATTCTGCAGCCTCTTCTTTAGCCCCTTTATACTTCCTTCAAAATTCTTCTTAACTTATTATACCACTTTCTCATGTCAACTTCTGTTCCACTGTGTGTTCAGGAAAAGAGACCATGTGAGTACTGGGTGCATTTACATTTTTGAGCTAGATATGTCTATCTTACAGCATTGGTTCAGGGTCAGTCAACATAGAAATCATTCTGGATTTTTTTTCCCACTGTGGCATAAACCCACAAGTATATACACATAAAAAATGCAATGCCTTTTAAAAAATGCAGTAACTATTTCTTCTCACAGTTTTATTCTTTAAGACAGAAAAGTTGATGGGGCTTTGGAGGAAAATGGCAAAACGCCTGAGGCTCTGCAGACCAGATGGTCTGAGAGGAGAGTGACCCCAGGCCTGCAGACAAGGCCTGGGCTGGAGGAGTGATGCTGGGAGGGGCTCAGGCGTGGTCCTCCTCTCTCAATAGCTCAGCCAGCCCACCCAGATGTCCCTGGAGGTTTTCAATCTGTTGAGTATCTCTTTGTTATAAGTTCCAGGTAGAAAAGGATAATCATTTTAAATAATGTGCAGCACTTAACATACAAAAGAGAAATCAACATATGCTAATTTACATAGAGAGCCTAAAGGAGAAATAAATTCAAACAAGTAAAAATGAGCTGGAAGCATTGTGTTCCATATCCTACTTTATGATTGGCCAGCACCTGCACACATTTGTGAACATCACTGCTCGTGTATTTAATGTGTAGTGGTCGGTAACTGTGAAAACCGACTTACTGTTTTATTAAAAGACATTTTTATGGTCCACTGTTCTGGTTCTCCTTGGAGTCAGGTTTTCAATATAAAGTTGTATTTCTAAGGAGTGAGCGCCACCTTGTGGCTACTGCAAATATTGCCGAGCAGCCAAATGGGTCTGTATTGTTTTTACCATTCTTAATGGAATTAAATCCTCTTTCAGTTCCTAAAGCATAATAATCACTTAAGAACCCACATGACTTCTGGCAGTCCCTATTTCTCCTTTCCCTCCTTATACATTTTTTTTTTTGCAGAACGTTATGATTTTATTAACACAGATACAATGTGCGCACAATCTGTCTATTCATTTTTTCGCTGTGCAGCCTGGCATCGGATGGGCGACTCTGATGGCCAGCTGGGCTGCTCTTTGCACAATGGCTCTTGTTCCTTTGAGGAGACGCTGTGAGCACTCTCAGCGCAGTAAGATCAGTTGCACATCAGCAGCTCCTTGACGCTGTGGATCAGGAGCTTCCCAAAGCCACTGGGCAGCATGAGCGTTGTTTTCTTGTTGCTCCCATAACCCATGTTGGGCATCAAGACCTGACCCTTGAATCTCCTGTGCACCCTACTGTCAATGCCTCTGGGTCTCCGCCAGTTACGCTTAATTCTGACATATCGGTCTGACTGGTGCCGGATGAACTTACAGGACTCTTTTTTAGAACCTTGGGTTTCAGGAGGGGTCCGAGGGCAGCCATGGTGCCAAGTAGGAGATGGTTGCCACCTCTGCAGGCAACACTAGGGAGGAGAGGAGAAGGTGGTGCGTGGGGCCTGGTGGGACTTCCCAACTATAATTTTTATTCAATATGTATCACTGTCTCTAGTGCGAACTATCTATAATAATAAAAGCGTAATATGCTAATTAGACTGGATGTCCTTCCGCGGCTGCGAGGGCCAAGCCCCTTGCATGAATTTCGTGCACCGGGCCTCTAGTCCTTGTAATAATAAACACTACCGTAGCCCAGTCCAGGAGTTCGCAGCATGTACTCTCCAGGCAGAGATGGGCACCCTGGCCCCAGGATAGAGCTTAATAGCTTGAAGGAAATACTAACCCAGGTTTTCAGACTCTGAAACTAAGTCTGAAGTGGAACAGAGCTATTCAGAGAAGCTCTCTTGGTAGAATTGAATGTTCTCTATTCCTTGGTGGGGGTTAAAAGGTCCATTGCTCATCAATAGATGAATGGCTACAACTGACCTCAATTCAAAGTCCAGCATGGCTTCCACCTGCACAGTCTGGAGTTGTGCCTCTCAGATACGCCTTCAACCTCTTGGCACATTGTTACAATCCAGGCAGGTAATACCGTATCCTCAAAGTACTCCTCTTCGGTGAAATTGAGAAAATACGAATTACACAGGGTAGATTTGACAAATGGCATGGGTTATTGTGGTAGTCATCATTCCCTTGATTTTATTTATTTTTTCATTTTCTGAGATTTGTACTTGGAAACTGTTCTAACAATTTAAAATTAGAGGGTCAGATTTAAAAGTTCTTGCACAACTAGCAAAATGGTTTTATTGCGTTGCCTGGAAGCAGTACTTTTAAATCCCAAGGTCCATGGGTCCATATCAGCTGCTTTGGCTTCATGTAGGTGTGCTTTTCCTAATTAAGTCTGGACAGTGTGGAATCCGTATGGAATGGCTGGAATAGGAATCACCTGACAGTAACTACCTGCTACAAGCGTCTCAGTGCCCCGACCTTCCATATGAGGGAGACGTCCTCAGCCAAGGCCGACTCTCCATCAAGTCCTGTACCTGAATTTCAAGTGCAGCTTCTCACCTTCTGTGAACCACATGTACACATTACATTTCTAAATTGCAGGGTGTGGACTGGAGATGTCATTAGAATGTTTTATAATAGCACCAAAGCAAAACAAACAAGTATCCACTCCTTTAACACTCTGCTAACCCAGGAGGCCCTGGGGCGTTAGCTAAATTCAGCCTCTGTCTAAAGCCCTGAAAGACAGTGGGCTGTAGGTGCTACCTATCCTTGGCCATGATACTTTTTTAAAAAATTATATTTTGTTGATTTTTTATAGAGAGAAAGAAAGAGGGATAGAGAGAAAGAAAGAGGGATAGAGAGCTTCCTCCTGCACACTCCCTACTGGGATGTGCCTGCAACTAAGGTATATGCCCTTGACCGGAATCGAACCTGGGACCCTTCAGTCCGCAGGCCGATGCTCTATCCACTGAGCCAAACCGGTTAGGGCCATGACACTTTTTTTTTCAGAAGTTCTTGGACTGCTTCTTGGTGGAATGCCATTCTTGGAGGCAGCATTTGCAGGCGGTAAGGGAATGGGCGGGCTAGAAAAGCCGGAGTTATATTAATAACCAGTGTTTGCTTAGGGCTGTAAAATAATCAACGAATACCCCATCTCTGGGTATCTGGGGGGAAAAGAGTTCTTTGACATTTTTTAAAAATATATTTTATTTATTTTTTTACAGAGAAGAAGGGAGAGGGATAGAGAGTTAGAAACATTGATGAGAGAGAAACATCGATCAGCTGCCTCCTGCACAACCCCTACTGGGGATGTGCCCGCTACCAAGGTACATGCCCTTGACCGGAATCAAACCCGGGACCCTTCAGTCTGCAGGCCAACGCTCTATCCACTGAGCCAAACCGGTCAGGGCAGTTCTTTGACATTTTGACGTGTGAGCAGAATAATGAAAACTCATCTGTTCCCCATGCTTTCATACGCACATACACCACACTATTCATATCAGGATTGAATTGGTCAGAATGGGGTCCATTCTGGGTTTTTAAGGCTCCGACGGTGATTCTGCTGTGCTCCCAGGGTAGTAACAAGAACTGTTTTCTCACCTACCGCAGAGACTACTAGTAAATGGCTCTGGGCTAGACAGTTGTATGATCAAACAAAAATCCTAGGCACTGAGGAGTAGGGATGGTTAGGGAAGAGAATGGGTATTAGGTCAGAGACTTAGACAGAAGCCAGTGGGGAAGAATGGGCAACCTAAAATATGAAGAATTCTGCCTCTGAGGGGAAATGAGCTGAACTCGGAGTGGCCACCACAGCTCTCCCCCACAGCGCGCTTGGATTGAGAAAGATCGGAATGGAAGCCACAGGGCCCCGGGGCTGTGTGAACCTGTTTCCTGAACAGAATGCAGTTGGCCTCGGTCTGGGCCTTGTGGTCCTTTATCTGCTTTCATCGCTTGCTGATGAATTACTCACCGCCGCTTTGTTGACACATGGACTTAGTCTAAAAAATGAGAGAGGAGATAAGGGTCTAGTTAGTGGTTGGCGAATGAACTGTGGGCACAAGTCATCTGGAGGGCTTGTTAAAACTCAGATGTACCAGCCCGACCTGAGATATTTTGGTTCAGCGGGCCTAGGGCGGGGCTTGGAGAAGGGCTGCTTCTGAAACTTGTGAGAATAAGCATACAGATGGAGAACCAGATATCATGTGCCTAAATATTTAAAAGCTGTAGATCACCATAACAGACCATTAATTTAAGCAGCTTGAGCCTCCTTCCTTGACAAATAAGCTGCACCTGGAAGGTCAAGTTCAACTACAGAGCCCCGATGTTTAGGCTTTCTTTTCCACTTCAGGGTCAAAGGTCTGTCCCCCAAACTTGACAAGTGGGCCTCCCTAATAGTCTGGCAGGCCAGGTTTAAAGGTAGAATTTTCAAGTCTCTCAGTGTTGAGGGAAGGAGCCCATGGCCCACCCATATGTCTCTTTCCATCTGGCTCCACCTGGAACCATGAGGCACCTCTGAGCATGTGTGTGAACAGCCCAGGCCACAGGCTTAAGCTCTGACCTTTTACCATCCACACTCACCCCCAAGCAGCAGTCCCACAGGCCTGGGGTTGTGCACATTCGTGACTTGTCTGCCCCCTGGGGGGGGTGGGCAAGGGACCACCTGGGCCCTTTGGCCAGCTTGACACATGTGGGCAAGCATTCAAAGATTTCAATTGCCAGGTCACTGTCTAAAAGGAGGGGGTGGGCTCCTGGTGGCATGTGCCCAGGTCCCAGGGAATGGGCAGGGCTGGAGAATGGCAGAGTGAACCCTCTGAGTCTCCCCAGAGCAGGTCTTCCTTTTGCCCTGTCTAAGGGGGATAGTGAACCCTGGTGAAAAGATGCTTGAACCCTGATCTTAGGCCCCAACATTGTGGAGCATTGACCTTGCAGTACTGAGGAGTAAGGGGCTTGTTAGGTTCTTATCCCTCCAGCGGCGCTGGGGATAGTCAAGGCAGCCCAGCTGGGAAACCCCGACTTTTTATTACCCTCCTTCCCACCTCCCTTCCCACCCCGCTTCCCCCCCCCCCTCCCCCCCCCCTCCCCCCCCCCTCAACTCCCCCCC